>NC_134183.1:11900179-12242582 GCF_964188355.1 Buteo buteo
TTGCACGTGCCATTCTGTGCAGACAGAAAGGAACCGGTATTAAAGCCTGCTCTGGACCCTGCTCTGCCACTGCAGAAATACACCTGAGCTGCGCTGGAAGTACCTCGGCCCGGTATGGGTAGGTGTCCTCCCCCATGAGCCCTTTGTTATACAATATGTATTCAAAGGCTTGGCTTGGCAGGCCCCTGCAAGACAACACAGCCAGAATGCAGATTCATTAGGATGGTAACGCTGTGGCTTCTGCAGAGCAAATCCATGAACATTCCCCCACAGTCCTACAGACCGTTCCCACAAACTGGGGGGATAGGGAAGGACAGGGTGTATCCCAGACCCTCTATAGGCATAAACTCCAGTCTGTTCCTGCAGTATCTCCCTGTCTGGGACTCCAGCCCATCAGGCTGTTTGGCATGGTCCTACAGAGGCACGGGAAGACCTCATTCTCAGGGGTGCCTAATCCCTGGGGGAGAACGCCAACACAGGAGGCCCAAACGCATGAGGCCACCTTGTCCACACAGCACCAACAGTGCCAGCTCAGCTCTGCAGCCTTGCACACTCAAGGTGTTTATCCGTGACCTCTGCCCAGCCTGCAGCCTGGATGCTGTGGCTGAGGTCCCCAGCTACACAGCCCGGGGGAGGACAAGGGACCCACACCTCCAGCAAGCAGCTGCTTCCTCCCCCGGCCAACTTTGGGGAGCACATCTCACAGAGGGAAGAAAAGGAGAGTGTGATCAGGGCATGCTGACAAGGAAAGGACTAAGGAGGAGTCATGAGAAAAGTAAAAAGCACCAAGAGTGGTTTTGCTCAGCTCTGAGCATTCCTCAGGGACTGCCTATCTTACACAAAACAGAAGATTTCAGAAAGCTTTATTTTCTGCCTTCTCTAGCAATGCCAGTAGGAATTTACCAAAGGGGAAGCAGAGGTTTCTGTGGGTTCCTTAAAGTGCCATGAGATGCGCATGACGCATAAGCAGTGCACCAGACAAAACTCCCCTTGCTTTCCCTGAGCATGTTAAAGCCTAGCTATGTAGCACGCGTGACTGCAATGTCAGAAGACATTGTAACAAAACAAATATCAGAAGAAAAACTAATAAACAACAGGAACAACAGAGGTTAGGAAATACTGGAGATTTAGTGAAACATTCTAACCTCTAGGGAGGGCAAAATTAAAATAAGGAAACCAAACCAAAGCCAAAACTGTTTTGCCTGACATGTGTCAGCCAAGGGAAAACAAAAACCATTCCAAGATCTGGAAGGATCCTGACACTAGATCTTGAGGAAGGCTGTCAATCATGGAACATAAGATACTCCCATTTCTATTCTTTATTACTTTATATTACTTACCCACTGCAGCCGTGGTTGTTAAAAGCCTGGGCACAATCAACTAACTGTTGTTCTGCCTAAGGAAAAGTTTTTTGAGTAAGTATATATTCAACACCTGCATTCGGAATAAGTGATACAAAATGCAATCCGGGTGGCAGGCAACCGAGGAGCATTGGTTTTATCCATGTAGCTGGCTGTTCACCTGCTGCAAGCAGGAATCACCCGGCTGAACAGCTCCACATCCCAAGGAGGGGGACAAGGAAGATGTGGAGCCAGCAGCCCAGGATGCTTGAGCTGCAAGAGGCATTCCTCCTCACGCCTGCCAGGACACTGTCCCACCCACGGGAGCACTGGCTGAGATCTCTTTCAAAGGTCAAGTTTGTTTTTAACACTTACACCCAACCCTCAGCTATTCTGGTAAGTCATAAAAGCAGCTAATGTCTTTCTAGTTCTTCAAGAACGTAAATCCTCTGGGAGTTTAAAAATAAACAGTCTCACAATATGCTGCTTGCAGCAAGCTGTTTTGCAGCAAGAAGCTCCTGCCGGCTAGCAGCACCAGACATGGCTCTAGCTAACCATGCCTGCTCCCAGCAGCAGGGACCTGTCAGCCTCCAGCCCCTCCACTTTCATCCTGCTCTGAAAAGGGCTCTGCCCAAACCCAGGGCAGCAGGACACTCAGACCCCGAAAGGGGATGGTGACAGGCACATCCTCAGGCACAGCAAGCTCCCGACCATGCTGCCTTATACCTCCCCAGCAGTTTTGCTTGGCTTGCGAAGAGCTGCAAGGGGTCTGCAGGGCTGGGGGTGCCTGCCACAGCCACACACAGTGATGTACAGCCAGACTTGGAACAAGCAGCTGGCAGCTGTCCCAGACAGGAGTGGGCTGGCCCTGCTGGCAGCCCCGGCAGATAACTGGAAGCAAGACTTGCCGTCAGTGCACAGGAAAAGAAAATCTCTTACCAGAGAGAGGAGCTTTCCCGTCGCAATAGCAATAGCAGACTCCAAACACCCTGTGGTGGAAAAGGTCCAGCAGCTCCCGCAGGGGCCCTGCATTAGGAACCGGAGAGGAACTGCTCCATAATGTGCTGCAGGGTCACCAGCCTCCCCAAAACACCAGGGCCAGGGCAGAAGGGCAGGCCAGGAGCACATCGCTTCCACTCCCTGCCGGCAGCTGGGCTTCACCTTCCACTTGGCCCCTGCCCAGGGACCCATGGCCTCCCCCTGCCCCAGCCACCTTCGCCCCAGCCACGGAGGGGCTCCTGGGGGAGCCTGCTTCCCTGTGGGCAGGCACACCCCAGCACTCCTCCTGCTGGCACAGTGCCCTGCCCGCAGCGGTTAGCCCCTCTCCCGGCCTGCTCTTGGTGTGTCGCTGATGACACACACTCCTCACCTGGTTTTTCACGGGTGTCACGTAATTTCCCTTCTTCCTCCAGTCAATGGAGTCGGGATACGGCCCCGAGCTGCGCAGGAAGTTCCCCTTTGTGGCTGAGCAGTTCTGCAAGCGAGGCAGGAGAGCTGTGGCAAGCCACCATGCCGGGGCACAGTGGCCCGCAGACGGCCGCCCTTCCCAGAGTGGAGGCAGCGGTGACTGCCACGCTACCTGTGCAGCCCTGGCTCACTGCACAACAGCCACGCTGGCTGGGGAGACCTGAGCCAGCCCTGGAAGAGCACTGCTAGCCCGCACCCCCACTGCTCAGGGACCTCCTAACTCCCCAACCAGCCGGGATCAGGCCTACCCACAAAAACAAAGATGGACCTGCAAAGCTGAAAGCAGAAGTGACAATTTGGCTAGAGCCAGGGTCAAGAGGCAGAGACAGCTGAAAGCTGGGAAGGTTGGGGATGGAGGGGGGGGTTCACCTCACTCTCACCCCAGCTCTGGCGGGACAGGGCACTGCACTTAGCAAAGTGGATTTCAGGCAGCACAGTGACAGGGTGCCGACCCACGGGTGGGCGCAGCTTGCTGCGGAGCCCCCCCCCCACCCTGCGACTCGGGCTCCGCCATCCTGCCGGACCCCCTCCTCCTGTGACTTACCTGGGGCTCTCTCCACAGGTACAATTTTTTAAATTCTGCGAAGGTCAGATCCGAAAACTGGTTCAGGCTCACTGGAAGAAGGGAGGAAACGGGAACGTTTTGCTCACTACGGATCAGAGCGCAAAGCGAGAGCAGGCCAGGGCGGGGGGGGGGGGAAGCGGCTCCTACTCTGGTAGCTGTGGTTGCCGGCGTTGTGCTCGTCGATCTGCCTCTTGTTACCGAGGAAGATGCGCAGCCGGCGGGGGTACTCGTCCGGGCCGTACCGCCGGTTGTTCTACGGGGACACAGGGCGTCAGCCGCTCCCGAGGGGTCCCCGAGGCCCCCCACTCCCCCGGCCCGGCTCCTTCCCACCGCTGCCCGTCCCCGGAGCTTTACCTGCAGCATCCAGGCCTTGAACTGCAGCTCCTCTGCGGGAGAGAGCGGGGAAGCGTCAGCGGCTCGGCTCGGCTCGGCTCCCCCGCGGAAGCCGAGCCGAGCCACCCCCTCCCGGTACCCCTTTACCTTCAGCGGAGGGCGCCCAAGCGGCGGCGAGCGCCAGAAGCGCGGCCGCAACCAGCAACGCGGCCCAGCCCATCGCCGAACCGAACCGAACCGAGCCGAGCCGAACCGAGCCGAGCCGAGCCTCTGCCGGAGAGGCGGGGCGGGGGGCGGGGAAGGGGGCGGGGAGGTCCCTCCCCGGGGCGGGGCGTCCCCGCAGAGGCGGGAAGGGCGGGGGAGGGGGGGTGTCTGCGGGTCAGGCGTTGACCCGCCGATAAAAACATCCCAAGTCCCGGTTCACCCTGAGATAGAATAGATTTATTAGCAAGAGGTAATCAGGAAACATATATTTTTACAAAAAAATGGAAATATTTTTCCAAACAAGCTGTAAGTTGAAATAGTTTTAGGGCTTGAAAGAGAATTCTCATACCACGAGGTATTGCTTACAGCAAAAGTGTTCTGGTTGTTAGAGTGGAGCATGCCTGCCACCGTAAAGTTAAACTGTGTTTATATACTGTACAATGTAAAAAATACATGGTAATATTCACAGAATAAGCACTACATTACTATATTCCTGCTAGAAGGTGGTTAGACAGGATTACAGTATATGTAATAAAAACACTCGGTCATCTTTTTCTAATTCTACATCATGTTACTCATAGTGGTCACAAGGTATACGGATCTATAGCATATCAACAGAAGCTTGTCATGAGCCGTATGCAGCGAGGAGAGTCAAAGGGACGTTTCCATCTTCCCGACTTAGGAGGGACCAGGGGCAGCGGCCGAGAGGCCCCCCTGGTGCCGGGCCAGCGCGGAGGGGGTGGCACACAGAGACAGGGCAGCTTTGCGCGGAGAGATTAACTTTTAACGTGTTCTCTTCCCCTGCCTGACAGAGTTTGCCACAGGATGTTACTGCTGATACTGTCTGAGCGAGAGCTGCTTCGTGCTGCCCGAGAGCCCCGTGGGAACGCGCGGGTTCACCCGCCCGACCGCCAGCCCCCTCGAGAAGAACCAGTGACAAAAGTAACATCATCGAAAAGAAATGGGGACTCCAGCAAAGTGTCGAGGCGTGAAACCTTAAACGACGTGGGAAATCCTACGCGAGGTCTACTGCGGCCAAAGAACGAGGGGGGCGGTTTGCTTGGAGAAGCACATACGTGGAAGTCACTCCAGGGCGTCCAACAGAAACAAACAGATATATACAGTATGGTATAGCGTGTATACACGAGCAGCCACCGGCCACTGCTCTGGGCTCAAGAAGGCAGTTTGGGCTCTATTCGCAGAGAAGCTTCGTAAAGGGTTTCTTCATCCATCACAAATGACTGGTCCAGCAGGTACTGTGTCACCTGGAAAAATGAGAGCCAAACGGTTAATGGGTAGGACTCACCTCTGCTGCAGCCAATGATAAATGCTGAAATTGGGAAATGATAAAGGCCTAAGCCTATCTCTGAGTCGCAGAGAAGTGCCTGCAGTTCCTGCCAACCAACACAGGCACTGCACGTGCTTATTTCATCCCAGGATTGCAAAGTCTTGCCTAGTCCTCAGCTGTTCTTCTGCTTTTCTTGCTTAGTTTTCCTCTCTGGTACAATTTTATCAGGCACAAAGTTCTCTCCTGCTGAGAACACAAAATCCTGATAATTAAGGCACCATGTAAGTGGGGAACAACATTCTTGCTTCAGGAATGCTGCTGACAGGGCAGGACATCTGCTTCGGTACTAGCAGAAAATCCACTCACAATTCCTGGCAGATTTTTCCCAAATTACTTTTTGGCCTGGTTAGCAGCACAGTGTGCGCACCTGATGCCAAAGAGGGGCACAGCCCATGCCGGGGCAAGGCACCGCACCTGGGGTTCAGAGCCAGCCAGCATAAGAAGCAGCCGGCAACAGAGCCTCTGCCTGGCAAGTGCTGGCAGTGCAGATGGGGCTTCATCCTGTCACCCGCAACAGCATCCAGAACATTCTGTACAGCTGTATCCCACCTCTGCAGGGAGACAGGGCGATGTGCAGCCACGCACAGCACCACCTGCACTACCCTTCCCTGCTGCACTTGGTGTTGGCTGTTTTCAGCCAGCTTTCTTGGGGCAGTGGGCTGCTTTCACAGATGCTGGTCTTCTTCCTGAGCAGCAGAGGCTGGGAGGAGGCAGGGGTTACCTGGGGTGCCCGGACAAGAAAAGGCAGCAGCGTGAGCCCAGTCTCGGGCAGGTACCAACAGTGCAGAGGGCAGAGCTGGGGCTGCCCGGCGCTGCAGAGGCTAAAATCAGAGCCCGCAGCTCCCTGACCTCTGCCAGCCCAGCCAGGGGTTGTGGTCCAGAGTGACTTGGGCTGTTCCTGCCACCACATATGGAAACTGGCATCACTGGAGGGCGGTTTGGCCCAGCCTGATCACCAACAACATGGCGCGGCAGTCAGGGCACCGGGCAGGTTTGGCAGATGCCTGTGGGGCAGCAGCAGCGTTTCAGGAGGGTTTGATGTTTCTGGAGAAGAGCAGTGCCGGAGACAGTGGAAACCCCAATGCCAACCAGCCCAGTTCCTGGGTGGCTCTGCGGTGCCGCAGCAGAGGAAGTGCGAGGGTGGCTGAGACCTTTCATCTCATCACACATCTGGGGGCCACCACGAGGCGAAGGCCACCCAGCACCAGGATGCGGGGGGGGTGGGACATGTTTTACTCCCAGCCTGGGGTGGGGAGTGCTGCCCCAAAATAGCTATTTCTCAGCATCTCCAGGGTGGGCTCTGCTGGTGCCAGGATAACTCACCTGCACGCGGAAGGCCCGGGGGGACACAGAGCCTGGCCCTACTCTGTGCAAAGCCTGCTGCAGGGAAAGGGAGGCACTGAGGGAGGGCAGCCTCCGCACTGTGTCCCAGCTGTGCCGGCAAGGAGCATGCATGCACTTTATAAACACAGAGAGCAGCCCCAGGAGCATTCTGGCCATTCGCCACACTGCCCGCCCTGCCTGACGGCTGTTGCATCCGGGCGTAGCTGCCGTCTACAGCGGTGCCTCCGCTGCGGCATCCTGGGGGAGGCATGGGGGAGCCTGCTGCAGCCGCCCTCCGTCCCCTGCGCTGCTGCCAACAGCCTGCAGCAAGGCACAGACGCTGCTCCCAGCATGGAGGCATCAGCCATGCTCCTGCTGCAGCAGATGGGCAGCAAAGGGCAAGGGAGTGCGGGGCATGAGGGCAGCGGTCACAGGAGCCACCGACACTCGTTACTCATTCCCATGGAAGGGCCCTATGGATGAGGAAAGGTACAGCTTCTCGTTCCCCCGCCAGGTAAAACACAAGCTCTGGCTGAGTTCCAAGTCCTGGAGCTGCTCTCCTGTGGCACAGGGATCTCTGCAGCAAGACCCACGCCCACACCTTTGCAGCGCACAGGTCTCTGCCTCGGACGACGTTTGCCCGAAAGTGGCTCACAGTGGAGGACAGCTCCATCCCCAGCACCCACCCACTCCCCGGGAGCCCTTCCAGGCTGCTCTCTTGCCACACTGTCCAACCATAGCCACGCTCCAGCCCCAACTGGGCAAGACCGTGCCGGGCTGCTGACCCTTGTGCCCACAATCGCGGTGGCTTGCAGGAAGAACCAGAGTGAAAGGGCAGTCCTGACTGCTGGGAAGAAATGGCAGCAAAGCTAGGGACAGGCAGGGACAGCGCTGACTCGTTCTGGCCAAGGCTCGGATGGCAGGAAGCTGCATCCTTTTGCTCTGCCAGCAATGCTGCGTAGGCAATGAGCTCTTTACGGTTTGCGTGGCAGGGCACAAGCATGCCGAGAGGAGCAGGGAGGTCGCTACGTATCTCCTGTGCTTGTCCCCCTCCGTTATGCCTCACCTGACACAAGCCCCCACACCTGCACTAGTTCTGCTAGCATTTTCTGTCTTAAATTTCTTACAGAAGCATCGTATCTTCCCCAAAGGAGCTGCTAGATATTGAAGGCTTAGACACTGTGATTCGAGAGGGAGAGGAGGAGGAGAGGGAGCACGTGGCTCTCAGGACAAGGCTGTACCTTAGGCTGGTGCTCAATCTTGTAGGAGGTTTGCTGGAACTGGCGGATCTCTCTTATGATGTGTGAAATCTGTCCGGAGATAAAACACAGAAGCCGTTTACAGCACAGCCATCACCACCGGCACTGCGTCCCACCACCTGGGAGGGCGACAGGCAGCTGGTGGAGAGCACTCTGTCTGCACCTTTCAACCACAGCACGATGCAAAGGGATTTTTTGTTGCTTCCAGACACATCCCTCACCAGGGACAACCCTGGCTGCATGCACGCGTGCAGGGGGACATGTGTGGCCTTCTGGTGCTGTGCAGGTGACGGCCGGCTGTGAGGACTGCACAGGGTGGGCACAGACCTGGCCAGCACCACGGCACCAAGTCACATCACTCCAACCTGTCCCCCACACACCCACTGCAGTGGGACTGGGACACTCACCATCCTCATTTTGGAGAAGTTCACCAGGCCATCCTCTGTGTAATTCGGGGTCCCCTCCTCAATGAACGCCAGGTCGGTCAGGTACATTCCCAGGTAGGGGACGCACGGAGGGTCGCAACTTCAGAAGCAAGCCAAAAACAAATAAGAAAAGAAAACTGCCTTACTCTGGGGCTTTGGAGTGGGGAGGAAAGTCAGACTTCACAGTCAGCAGAATTTGAAGGATTCTCTCCCTAGGAAAGCTGCTGGTCTCCTGGGCCACATCCTGCAGCCGCCATCCCCATGGGCAGAGCAGGACAAGCATGAGCTGCGGCCATGCCCCGCACGAAGCTGCGGGCTGCAGGAGGTGAGTCGGGGGCAGCTTTGGCAGAGGGTTGGAAAGACCTTTCAGAGCCTTCCCTGCTGGCCTCAGCCCCCACACCCAGCGAAACCCCTGCCGAGAGCCGAGGGCAGTGCAGGCGCTGAGCTTGCCCCCCGCCCTTCACACCGCACCCCAGCCCAGTCCCCCGAGGAGGATTGCTGTGCGCTGCTGATGGGACACAGCCCGTGGGTGTCTGCCATGCACAAGCCCATGGGGATGCACCAGCTCCAGGGCAGCTCAGCACCCCGCTCCCCACACACCCACAGCACCGTGCTCCTCGACTTGCGGGACCAAGCGAACACCAAGTAATGAGGATTTGGGGAACTTGAGTGCTGGCAGAGAAGCCCGATGTCGTTTCTGGTTGGGTGTGGGGCTGGCTGGTATTGCAGCACCGCCAGCTCTCTGCTGTGCAATGCTCTGACTCGGGAGCCACCCCGGTGTGCTGCATATAAGGCATGTCACGCTAGCTGGAGTGACATGCACCGGCTGGTGGGAAACCATGACTAAATATTGTACACTTGGGGGTTTAAACTATGAGTCTGTAAGGAGACAGGGCAAAAAAAGTTTTGTGGTGTCTGGCAATGATTTCCCCCTCTGCAATGCCTTTTATTCTCGTCTTTCCACACCACTGCTCAAAGGAGCAGCTCATTACTCAGGATCACTTTGCAAGCCACTGCCCTGTGCCTGCTAAACAAGACATGCATTAGTGCAGGCTCTGAAATGATCTTGTGAGCAAAGCCCCAGCTCGCAGTGCAGGAGCCGGGGTGGGATCCAGGTCCCCTAGCACTGTGGGGACCCTGGGCCAGCCATCAGCAGCCCCCTCACAGCAGCAGTGCAGGAGGAGAATCATCGTTCACTCACTTTTTCAGTGCCTCCCTCAGGTTCTTGAACCTGCCCTCCGATGACACCAGCTTTTGTAGCTTATCGATCAGAGCCTTCGTCTGCAAGAAACCCAAAGTATCACTTGGAGAAGGCCCTGGAAGAAATCCCAATCCCCGCGGCCAGGGGGGTTGAAGCCTGTGGAGCCGCAGGGTTGCTCTCATCCCGCCGGGGCACATGACCCCTGTCCGGCTGCTCGACACCTTTGCAGGTACAAATTCTGTCCTGGCCGTTGCACCGGCTCCTGGTGACATCCAGAGGAGCTGAGCAAGCACTTGAAAGCAAAGTTCCTCCAACACATAATAAAGATAGGCTATGCACTTGTTTCCTTCCCCTGCCTCCCACCTCTGCCTTTGCCAGTGCCTGTTTTAATTTACAGGTTTATCACTTCTCAGGAAAAAAGACGGTGTTCCAGATTCAGATGAGCCCACACAGCAGTTCTGGCTCGGCAGCCCCTGGCCTCCACCAGGCTCTGCACTGTGCAGGTACAAGCTATTTCTGTACCACATAACACAAGAATTCATTTTGCTCATCCATAATTGGTCTGAGCAGCCCCAAAAACCGGTTTAAAGTGTCTCTATGTGTATACAGCTACAATGACTCTTTAGGAAAGGTTTCTTTAACTGCACATCTGACCTGTGGGATGAATAAACCCAAGAGTAACGCAGGGTCTGAGCTGCTTGCACACCACCTCTCTCCTGGGAAAGACCTACAAAAACCTTACTCCGTTTTCTGTTTTTTCAGTGCATGTGTCTTATGTCATCCCAACACCATCACACTCAGCCCATCCAACCCTCCTCTGCCTCCCAGATGAGAGGTCAGCCCCATGCTCCTACCTGCTTGGAGACCTTGAGCCAGGTTTTCTTCAGACGGAAGATGGCACTGCGGTTGAGGGAGGAGGTGATCTCCAGCACCGCGTTGTAGTTGTGCAGGCACCGGCAGATGTCCGCCACCGCCACCCACTTCTCGATGGCACTCACCCGTGCGTTGATCTCCTCGTTCCGGAGGATCTCCGACGCTATCAAGTTACTGACCTTTGGGGAGACACCAGTCACAGCCCACACATCAGGTGGACTTTGTACAACAGCTACACGCCCTCCAGCCTCGCTGCATTTTTTAAAGAGATTTCCCTTCACTGCAGTAGTCCCAGCAGGAGCAACCGCACCAGGAGATGCTTAAACTGCAACAGGTCCCTGAAGCACGTAACATCCATGGAGCACAGGTGGGGGCAGATAAACCTCGTACATCCCAGTCCCTGGCTAATGCCAGGGGCAGGTTGGCTGCGCTGCCTCATCTTTGCCTGTCTCCCTGTCCCCCACTGTGGCTGCACTTACATCATTAAAGTGTTTTGTGTTCTTCATGATGTAAGGAGTCCTTTCGTTCTTCTCAAGCTTCATCCAACCTTGCCCGAAGAACTCTCTGCAAACGACAGTGTTCAGGTCAACATTTATTTCCCATTTTTCTGGGATGCCCAAGCCCTGCAAGCTCCACTGCACCCACACGGAATGGAGAAGCTGTGGCCTTTGCCCCCCACGCTGCCCGACAGGGACCACACGGATGCACTTGCAAGTGTGATGGACATGGGAGGGTCACCCCGGGGATGCCAGCAGATAAGCCACAGGGTCAGGCCTCAGATTTGGGCCTGAGCCCAGCCTGGGCTACTTGCAGAGCAGGCGGCAGCTGGGAAGGCATTGCACCCTCTGGGTTTAGCCTGGGCCAGGCTGGCCAGGGGGCAGCAGGTGGCCGCAGAATGCTGGGTGACCAGAACAGCCCTTCCTCACTCATGGGCATCACTTACTCATACGGGATCTTCTTGAAGACCAGGTGATCCAGCAGCGTCAGCTGTTCTGCTATTTCCAGGGCCGAGTGGTTTTCAAAAGGTTCTGCTTTGACTCCCTCAGCCTGAGCGACAGGGTGGGCTCATTGGTTAAGAGCATAGTAAGAACTTCTGCATTTCATGCATGTAAAATCAAAGCCAAAGTTGGACTCCCAAGCCAAAGGCTTTTCCCTAGCAGAGCTGGCGTATGCGGTGCTGCATTGGTCTGAGGGTCCAGAGGCACCGCATCCCACATCCTGCCAGCACTGAGAAGTGCTGGCTTCACACAGCCCTGTGAACCCGATGGTTTTAATTACATTATCATCCATGTACATGTACAGACACAAAATTAACTAATCTTCTCTATTTAAGTAATTAGGTGTCAGCTGCAGAACGGATCCCCACACACTGACTTCTGCAACTGCTGCCTTTTTGCTCTACATCTGTTTAATTAATAAAGCACCAGGGGATCCCAGCCAGAGCAGTGCTGCTGAGCTGCTGCCTCGTGCCCAGCTACCCCTGCCAGGCAGCTCAGCCAGCCTCGCTAGCACCGCTCCACCAGTGCCCATGGGGTCGGCAGCTCCCAGACCCTGCTGCTGCTTGGGACGGCTCTTCCAAGGGATGCCCAGAAAAGCAGGAGAACAGGGACATCCCCTGTCCCCACTGCCTGGCTCTGGCCAAGCAGCGCTTGCAGGCACGGGGGGGCTCGGTGTGCCCCATGCTCGGAGCCACCCAAGCTGACAGTGACAGCCTGCACGGGCTTCACTGCACTTCGGTGTGAACACAGCCCAAACGCAGGGTTCTCCCAGCAGGGAACTGTCTAAAAACCTGCCACGAGCAGCAGCATCTCTCCTGTCCGGGTCCCGGGAAAAGGGACTGTAGCAGCTCGCAGCATAGGGGGTGCATGGGAAAGAGGGGCCAGGCTGGTATCGCACTGGGATGGAGCAGCACGAGCGGGAACCGCGGGTGGCTCTGGGACAGAACTGCAAGGGCCGAGGTGCAAAGCACAGAGCGTGCCGGGCAGCAGTCGCAGCGTGGGTGTGGGCGCTCCGCGCTGCCTCCACTGCAGCCAGTTACGAGACCCTCCCCACTGCCCTCCCCAGCACTGCCCACAGGCAAACAGCAAATGGCCCAGCCCTGTCCCTGCTTTGCTCAGGGATGTCTCACTGAAACACACGCTGCCGCATTCCAGTGTCCTCTGGCCAGAGCCAGCGGTGCACCGGGACAGTGGTGCAAAGGGACAACACTGCAGGGTGGCTGGGGTGCAGGATGGCGATGCCATGGACCAGCTGAGCCCCCTGCTCTGGGGTGCCTGCTTCGCCCTGAGAAAGGCATCGCCTCCCTCTAGCACCCTCTCCGAAGCAGGGGTTTCGGAAAAGCAGAGTGGCTCCAGGTACCCACGAGCGAGCCGGCTCCAGGAATCGTCGTGGCCTGCCTGAGTTAACAGCCCGTTGCAAAAATGCCCTCCTGGCCACAGGAAGGGGGTTGCGAAAGCAGCTCCCGGGGAGCAAACACCAGCTGGGCTTCCTCTGCTCAGCTCAGGGGCCCATGGAGAGGTTGCGGGGCGGTGGGTGCACACTGGAGGGGTGCAGGCTGTGGGGGCACATCCTGCCACAGCACAGGGTGCTGCTGACAGCAAACACTGGGTGGGTGAGTGGCACCGGTGGCACTCAGCAGCACAGGTGCCATGCAGGAGGGCTCTGAGCACCCTGGAGGGCATCCCAGCCGAGGGTTCAGCAGGCAGCACAATGCACACAGCCAGCTCAGGAGGAGGGGGTCAGAGAACCCACAACCCCCATCACCCCAATGTGCACCCCAAAATCCAGGGCTCCCTTGTGTCCCCACTGTGCCTTTGACCGCAGGTCACTGCGGCTCAGCTGCTCAGATTGAAGGGCAGACCGAAACCCTCTGGTTTCGTTTGTCCTCTTTTCTTCAAAGGAAGTTTCCAGCACCCATGGTTACAGACAAAAACTTTAAAAAACCCCAAGGGGCCTCAGCCACTCCAGAAGCTGGCCGGCACACCCAGGGGACAGAGCAGCTGTTGTTTCAGGTGCACCAGGCCAATTTAAAGTGGCTCTTGTGTTTTTCTGGGAGCAGACTTCGGGGATTTTTTTAATGCAGGAAGGCAGCAAATGCACTGCAGCCACCCTGACAGTTTTAAATCTATTGCACGTTCCCAGGGCTATGGTCCTGGGGGAGCAGCACCGACACCAGCTGGGCCAGTGCCTGTCACTTGGAACCAGCGCGCGGCAGCACTGGCACAGGTTTGGGGACAGAGAGGACATGGTGAAAATCCGTGGGGTTTTCCTGCGTCCCTCGGGCAGGCACCGGCATCAGCAGGCAGGCGCGTCTCCATGCCCACTCCAGCCATCCTGCCGACAGTGCAGAAGGACTAAACAGCTGGTGAGCTGTTAGTGTTGCCTCTGTCTGCAACAGATCCAGCTGTGCTCACAGCTGGCCCTGTCCCCGGAAAACCTTTCCCTGCTTTGTAGCCGTACGCCCAGACAGCAGGCTTGGAGAACTGCTCTCCACCAAGCCAGGTGCGCCGGAGCACGGGGATCTTTAGCTGTTCCCCTACCACCATGCTGAGCTACTAGGCAGAATGACAAAGGGAAAGGGTATTTACCATCTGTACAACCTCCTCCAGGGTTATCTGATTGTCTCCTGGATCCTCCTGCGTCAAGGTCCTACGGCATGAAAAGACAGCATTACTCTGGCTGGGAAAGTATCAGACCTGCACAACTCCAATGGAGCTGCAGCATGACTTTGTGGTTTTTCACAGATTAAACACTTGGCATGCATAAGAATGCTTCTAAGTCCCATTTCCCATTTTAAAGAGAAAAACAATCCTTGACCGAGGCCACAGCCGGCCCCACATGAATCACTCCTGCGGCAAGACACAGCTGCCTTGGCCCCAGCACGGGGCGGACGTGCACCTGGGTGGCCAGAGCTGCCCAGCTCATCGGAGATGCCCACAGCCCCTGGCCATGGCGAGACACGGTGCCATCCCACTGGCTGACAGTGGGAAGGGCTACGTGCTCACTGGGTTCAACTCCACACCTTGGCCATGCCTGCATGTGTGCAGGCACGAGGGTGGGGAGTCACGCCTCACCCGCGGCCCCCGATCAGGTCCTGATGCGCTGGGGAGACAGATGCAGCCAGCATTGCCCATCCTCCTCCTCGGCACTTCCCGAGCCCCAGGGCCTAACCGCAGGCACAGCCCCTCCAGGAGACCTTGTGACTGCTCTTATCCCAGGCGAGAACGGGAAGCAGCTGCCAAAAGCCTGGCACAGCATCCAGGAAAAAGCAACCTCCCACCCACGGCCCTTCACCTTATGATGTTGGCGGCTGCTTTCCTCTCCTGGGTCAGGAGCTCGGGATCGTGAATAACCTCCTCCAGAAAGGCGATCACTCTGAACTTCAGCTCCTCATTGGTTTCAAAGTCCTGCCAAAGCCGGCACAGTCACGGTGTTAATGTACTATAATGTGAATAACATTGATTCCCAGCAGCTCCACTCTCTGCCCATTTAAACCCAGCCAAGACCGATGACCCCACAGTGCCAACGTGGGCGGCTGCTCGGCCAAGGGCAGAGGCTCCCTCCTCCCTGCAAAATCCCAGCCTGTAGTGCCCAGCAAAAGGGAACCAGCCAGGAAGGCACCGGGCTCATTCTGTACCATTGCATTGGCATCACCCGGCCTGGGAGAGGCATGAGGGCTTCCAAGTGTCAACCAGTACTGAACCGCTCCCAGTGCCCCCATCAACCAGCTGCAGAGGGACAGGGATAGCAAGGAGAGTCATGTGGTTTCCTAACCCTAACCCCAGCCTGAAACCCCCTAACAGCAATCAAACCCAGTTACTCCACTTCCACCAAGCCCAGCCAGGGGGATGACTGTGGATCCTGGCTCTATCCCTTTGCACACCAGATACGCAAACACTGCAATCCTACGCCTGGCCCCCGGCTCTGCGCCAGGGGCTCCCAGCTCCCCTGCTTCACAATTTTCATCTCCTCCCCACATCCACTCATTTGCTTAATTAAAAAAGAAGCGCCAAATTGTCTTTCCAGCTGGAGCCTGGCAGAGCCACACAGCACGCAGCCCAATTCACACCAGTGGGGAGGAAGGGCCCCCGCGGCGCCGACCCCCCACCCGGCCCCCCGCCTCCCACCTGCGAGTGTTTGGAGACCCAGTGCCGCAGCACATTGAGGACCCGGTTGGTGGCCGCTCTCCGGATCACGAACTCCTTGTCTCCATTCCGCTGGTCCGTCGGAAAGCCTGAAACTGCCAGCAACCCCTTAGCACCGCTACAGGTCCGCTGAGAATTGCTTACGGGTATTTTCAGCACTGCTAGAAGGAGCAGCCCCTCTTCCCAAGCATCCCTAAACTGCCTCTTAAACGCAAGTGCTGGGGAGGCTCCGCGTTACAAGGCAGCGGGGTGCTCAGCCGTGGGTGCGAAGGGTTGAGCTGCCTGCAACCTGCATGTTCCTTGGGCAGCCTCCGTGCCCAGGCACCCAGGGACCACAGCCCGGAGCGGGGAGGCACTGGGCTGTGGGTGCTCTGGGCTCCCTCAGCAGGGGCTGGGTCCCAGCCAGGGTGCTCCTGGAGGGAAATCCAGCTGAGCATGGTGGAAACAGGCACCCCAAAAACATGTCCCTGCTCTCTCGGCGGCCCGGGGCAGGGTACCTGCACTGGCGAGGGACATCCTGCGGTACTTCTCCTTGGTGGGGGTCCCCTCGTTGGCTCCCGCCGTGGCAATGGCAAACGCGGAGGCAGCAGACAGGGCGCTGCGGGTGCTGTCGAGCTCCCGGCAGGACGTCATGACCACGCCATTGTTGTAAGAAAACAGTGAGAAATCTGGGGGGGGAGAAGAAAGCCAACACCACTCCGGCTGCCGCTGCCGCTGCAGCCAAGTCCCCTCCCGCAGCCCTGACCCCCACTCGCCAGCCCCCCTGGTCAGGGCAGGGTGGGAACGGGGCTCATGGAGGTGGTGGGTGCAGACAGCCAACGTGAGACTGCTCCTCACGGAGACCTGGCTTCCACCCTGTCAGGGTTGGAGCAAAGGAAATGGGCAGCCTTGGATGCCACCACGCTGCAAGAATTTATCCAGCACAGCTTTAGCAGGAATGAAGCCAACAAGGTGCTATAGACAGTGTTAAGATAGCTACAGGGGAGACTCGAGCAGATAAATTATGCTTGATGCCAGTGCAGGCTCACATTTCGAGCAGCGTAACTCGCTCCTAAAGCACCAGATCAGGCTCAAGAGGGGAGGAAAGGGGTGAGAAGACCTGGTAAGATGTGCAGAACAGCTCTGTGTTAGGGGTGGAGGGTTCTGTGCTTCCCTGTCCCCTTGCAGGAAAATAAAGGGTAAAGTCCTGCTCTTTCTCATGTCTGCTTCAGTTTTACACCTGCACCTCTATCGGCTCTGCACAGCCAGGTTCAAGGTCAGCAGGCAGCCCTGGGCAACTCCTGAGCAGGACAGGTCTTGGCTCACTTGTTACCTGATGAATTTTTGCACTTGATGGACTTAGGAGTTGTCGGAGATTTTGTTGGGGAAGTTTCAGCTTCTGCTTCATCGCTCTGGTTGGGATCTGTGTCCGACTCTTCCCTTACAGATACCTCTGAGCCTGGGAGGAACAGGGAACCCAGTTACCATCACTGCTGGACACGTGCATGTTGCAGCCACATTTTAGCTCTTCCAGATTTCCCTAAAGTCTGAATCATTCCAGCTGGGCACAGAGCAACCAAGAACAGGAAAGGTACAGACTCCCACAGTTACTCTGGGTTTCTTTGGGGTGGTTTTTTTTTGTGGTGGGTGGGTTTTTTTGTTTTGTTATTACAACATACTCAGCTTTCAGGTAGGACACAACCCACAGGAGGCAGGAGCTCTTTGTGCCGTGCATGGTGCATTCATCACCAGCTCGGAGGCTCTGCCCAGGGCTGGTGACAGCAAGCCGGACCGCAGGCGAGCTCCAGCCCTTGCACCCCATGCGCAGCGATGGGGTGGGATGCAGTACCTCCCTCGCAGGGCACAGGCACTGGGAAATCACCCAGAGAAGGGCTGCAGGAGGAGCTGGGGCAGTCTGTCCCCCGCCTCTGGCTGGGCTGTCCTCTGCCCTCACCTACGGCTACCCCACAGACCGGCTTCACCCCTCTCGGAGCCCCTGCTTGGGCACCAGGGCACAGAGGGTGTTCGCACAACCTGCGGCAAGGGAGAGGATAACATCGAGGTGCAAACAGAGAGCCTGCAGCCTGTTCCCGTTTTTGTTAAAGACAGGGAAACTGCTAGCAGTGCCAGAGTCGTGCACACAGCCTTGCTTGCACAGGGGTCCAGCCCTGAGGCAGTGCCCCGCAGCCAGTGGGTCCCAGCTCAGGGTGCTGGGTGCTGAGTGTGATCCCAGTGCAGATGGGGCAGTGCGAGTGCTGGGCCCGTCCCTGCGCAGTGGGTGGGGAGCGCAGCTCAGCCCACAGCCACAAACGCCACGGCGAGTGCTAAAGTCAGAGGGTCCCTGGGGTCTGCACTGCCGAATCAGTCTCGCGGGGCTACAGCAGTGGGGAGCCTCGTCCTCCACTGCTGTGCTCAAAGCCATGCCCAGGGACGTCAGCGCAGGGGGGCAGAGGGATGCTCAATGGGGCAATGACCTGTGGCCTTTGCGGTGCTTTACTCACTCAGCTCCAGCTCTCTTCCCCCAGTATCCCATCGCTGGGCTTCCTGGAAGCCACACCACACAAGCCACCGCATCACCAGGAGCACCACCACCACTGCCACTGGTCTCCCCAGCACACGGGGGGCTGCTGCGTGCCTGCTTGTGGGGCTGGAGGCTCCCTGCATCCACCCCTCGCCAGCACACAGCCAGGCTGCCTGCCCCAGCTCAGGCCAGGGCTGCCACAAAGCCCCCGAGCACGGGGTGCCCAATCCCCCGCACATGTCCCTGTACCCCTTGCAGAGCACCCACCAAAACCGGCCCCTTCCCTGCTGGCTGCCTGGGCCGGACACCCACCCGCCTGCAAACCCACAGCAACTTACTTTGCTTGCTTGGCAGTGACTCCTCTTGCTTTTCTGAGGCGGCTTCTCCTTCATCAGGGATTTTATTGGGATAGTTACTGGACACGTACAGTTTGTTTATGTCCAGGGTGGTCTTACTGAAGGGAGCCATGGAGGAGTACATGCTTGCATAGCCGTTGGAGGAGCAGCTGAGAGCAGCCAGGTCCAGCGCCTTCCCTCCTGTGATGATGGGGATGTTGAGGGAGAGCTTCCTCCGCCGGCTGGGGGACGAGGACTTGGTGATGGAGAGAGGGGGAGGCGAGGAGAACTTGCGGTTGGCTCTGGGGGACTTGGGGGGCTCGCCGTACAGCAGCTTGTTGTTCTGGCTGTTTGCAAACAGGAGCTCCAGGGACCTTGGTGGAGAGACAGGGAAAGGCCGAACTCACACCTACTCTGCCCAAGAGGTCGTGGAGATCCCCCATTGGCAGCTCCAGCAGCGCTGGGTGTCCGGGGCATCCCCCCGGGCACAGCACAGCCGGCACGAGCCCCTGCTGCCCTGCTCCCACCGCTTGGCCCTCGCAGGAGCGGGGACACCCGCAGAGCGCGGGTTTATCTGCTTCCCCGATTTGCAGGTATCACAACTCATGGGGACCAGGTGAAACAGCCCTGGGGTGGCACCACGACCAGGCAGGTCTGGGGAGCAGAGGACTGACTTGGGACAGAGGAGTGATGCCGCAGCCACTCCATGAACTCTGCCGGTCCTTCAGGGGCAGGACAGGTCACCGGCACGGGCCCTTGCAGCGATGCCGCGCGCAGCCTCACCGTGCAGGGATGGCACTGATCGGCTTCTTGTAGATCGTGATGAGCTTGTCGAGGACGACGAGGGCAGTGGTGAAGACGCGGTACGAATGCAGGAACGTGTTCAGAAAGTCGATGCTCAGGAACCGCAGGTCCGTCAGCCTCTCCAGGAGCCGCTCCACGCTTGCATAGCGGATCTGCAGGACCTTGCAGGAATTCATCGTTTTACTGAACCTAATGTCAACATCATCACAATACAAGCTGGCATCAGACCTGCAGAGAAACAAGATATCTGTGGTTCCAGCCTGGAACGAAACCAAGAGCTGCTTCGTGCGAGCAGCTTCCCCCCCGAGATGTGTGGGGACCATGGAAAGCAGTACAGGTTCTCGGCAGCAAAGGAGCCTCGTTCGTATGGGGTGTCCCTACATAAAACACAGGCAGGAATACTCCCAGGGGAAAGCTAGGAAATCCGCACCCCACAACGGGTGGAAACATTGCACAGTGCTCAACAAGCTGAGGTTTGTGCAAAAAACGTGGAAGGACTGTCCCTGGGGGACACCCACGAACCAAGACCCTTTCCCATGCGTGACAGCAGGCCCACAGCAGCGTGGGTGGTCGATGTGGTGAGGACGCCCCCCACACTGCCCCATCCTACCGGCTGTGCCCGGCACCCCTCGTGCCACATGTGTCCCTCCTCAGGCCAGGGCAGCCCTTGCACCCCAGCACCCACAGGGATGACAGCCCCCTGTGCCCCTCTCCTCTGGGGGTTTCACACCCCTCTCCCTTTACTATTATTATTTTTTCCTCTGCGCTCTCCCCTTCCACCTTCCCACCTCCCCACACAAATCTCCTCTCCCAGATAATTAGCACTCCTAATCACCGTGCTGGGAACAGCACACCCGAGAGCCTGAGCACATGGGAAAGCCGCCAGGCTCCCAGGGCTTTCGGCAGCGTTCGGCTGCCACGGGAGCTGTGCCATGGGGCCGGGCAGAGCCCGGGGCTCTCCGCAGCACACAGCCGTGGCAGCACTCACTTGATCATCTGGGGAACGGTGACCTTGGAGTTCTCCTCGAAGGCGTTCATCATGAGGCCGTTGCAGCGGATGTTGTCCACGCACTGGAAGAGACATGGATGGGAGGTGGGAGAGGGCAGCGGCAGTGAGGGCAGCCCCGCTGCCTGCCCGGCTTGGACCATAAGAGAGCCCAAGCTTGGTCTTATCCAGACAAGACACGTCCTTGTTAGCTGCATCTGCCGCTCCTGATGGGACACCAGGGCTGGGAAGGGCAAGAGCTTCCACCTGAAAACAGGAGCTCCATGATAATGCTCCTGCATCCCTGTTCTGGGGGAAGCATCACCCAGAGCTGCTCCTCAGGTCTCCCACTATGGACCCAGCCCAGGCTCAGGATGTGCTGGCAGACACAAAGGTATTGCGAGAATTGCCAGAAACCTGCTCTCATCCTGTACCGCCATAATTAAACTCCCCTCCCAGCCTGCGCTGCTGGATGCTCTCAGAGGGAGACCCAGCGAGCAGCAGAATGGCACCAGTCCCTTCACTGCCGGCTGACCACCCAGGGCTTTGCTGGGCAGGACTGTGGGCTGGAGACCCCCATGCGGGTAGGACCGGCCCCAGCCCCTGCGCAGAGTGGGACCAGGAGCTGCTGGCTGACTGCGGCTGGGAGCCACCTCCCTGCGTGGGGCCAGACCCCAGCTCCTGCCCATGGCTCTCATTGAGGACTGAAGCTCGGCAAGGCGACTCAGGCAAGAACGTGGTACAACAGAGGTGGCCAGGAGGCAATCCCTATTTAACAGATAACTTTTTCTCTTCCTCCCACCTGGGAAAAAATATCTTCAAAGTCATTTGCATAAAGCAAACGATGAGCACATGTAAATTGTACCAGATGTCTGAGTCAGAGGAGAAATCCAAACCACAGATCTACATGTGCAGGCAGAGCACCAGTGGGACAGACCCTGCTCCCACCTGCTGTGGCTGTGTCCCCTTCCTCCTCCACCTCCTCCTCTTGGAGCTACCAGACACGAGAAAGCTTTCAGTGATGGCTGGGCTCTTGGTGCACCCCAGCTCCAAGTCACCCACTGCATGGAACTGCTCTCCCTGGGTGCCCAAGGCTTGGTCATCCACCCGTGCTGTTCACAGCAGCCCAGTGAAGTGAGACCTCAGCCCACAGCAGGTTGCGAGCACCTCAACGGTGCTGGGAAAGTACCCAGGGTGCAAACCCAGCCAGGCACTACCGCTGCAGCCACAGCCCAAGGGCAGGCAGCAGAACCGCAGCCACACAGCAAATGCCAAGTATTAATTCTGGGTGCCCAGAGCCGCTGCAGCAGCCTGCATAGGGGCAGCCGAGCAGAAATCCCGTGGTGGCTGCTCATCCCCAGGCACTCTGCGCCCCAACATCACCTCCTTGCCAGGTCTGTCCTACCTGGCTGATGTCGCTGGTCCATGCAGCCTTCTCCTGCCTGGACGAGGCCACGAGGATAACCGTAAAAGATGAGGAATCTTTTGGCTCCACCACAATTTTGAAGTCAAGATGGTCGATGTCTTGCCCTGATGTTTTTGCTTTGGAAAAGGAAAAACCACATACAGTGATTGTGAAAAGACTTCCCCACCCTCTCTCCCCCAGCATAGCTTTTATTAAGGTTTTAAGGAGTTTGTTGCATTTTGTGGGTTGTCTGCAGCAAGGGCACGACAGGTTTGCTGGGCAAAGGCTCCGTGTTTGCAAAGTAAAGTCTGCACGCCACGAGCGCAGCACGGCCTCGCTGCTGGGGCCCCGGCGCTGCGTGCCAGGGGAGAACCTGGCTCCCCAGCACGTGTTAGAAAACTCATCACAAGGACAAGAGAAAGGAGCCTGGGTTTTTTCACAAGTCTGCAGTTAAGCTGGCCTGGCTGAGGACATCCAGCATCTTTGCCTTTTTCCACTTGCTCCACTGAGCTGTGATACTCCCTGACTGCCTCAGGAAGGTCAGACTTGCATAAATGTGCATCTGTTTGGTTCACAGTAAATAATTTACTTAATTAATTAAATCCAGCCAGTAGATCATGACTTCCTTGAATCTATTCAGCATCTGAATTTGCTCCAACTCTGCTGCAGTTGGTTTTACGCCACATGGACGGATGGCAGCAATGCCCAGGAGGACACCACGTGCAGACAGGGACACTGGCAGCACTGACCATGCTGCCATCGGTCCCCAGCCACGGAACACGGCAGCTGCCTCCAACCGGGGAAAACATTGCCGGGGCTGGCAGCAACCTTCTGCCAAGGCTCTGGCGTTAAGTGCAGCCTCCAGTGGGACCCACAGCCCTGGCACCTCCCTGGCCCTGCTGGGTCAGGGCTTTGTCCCCCCTGGCAATGGGGTGACCACGCTGCAAAACCCAAAACCGCCTGCGGTGCCCAGTGGGAGATGGTCTGCTGTGCTGGTGGTGCTGGCAACCTCAGCAAAGAGGGTCCTGGAGTAGCTGCGACTGCACCCTCTGGGACACGCAGAAGCCAACCCCCCCACCCCGTGCCCACGGGTGGGGGCTGAGCGGGGCCCTGGGCATGCCCCAAGAGAAGTCTGACCGGCACGGGGCCGCGGGGGCACCTACCGTCCTCGTCGGTGCTCTCCTGCTCCTCTATCAGCGTGCAGTCAATGAGGGAGATCACGCCGTTCTGCAGGGGTGGGAGTCGGGGCTCAGTGGCAGGATCCCCCCGCCGGGTGGCTGGGGGCTGCCCCGGCCCCCCGCCCCACGTCGCAGCCCACTGCCCTGGGGATGGGGACAGGGCGATGCCGCTGTGGGTGCACACACAGCAAGCGGCCAGCGCAGCGTCTGCTTTCACTGGGAAAGAAGCAGTTACTGACTGCTGGGATATCACAGTTTTCCTTGTATAACCAATCAACTAATTTGTTTATAAATTATTTAATATGAGCTTTAAATTAAATTTTCCAAAAGTCTGTTGTTGTAATTATCAACTCTTTGCCATGGACTGTAATTTTTCAAACTGATAATTTAATGCCAGTAATGAGCAATTTCTGTAAGATTCTTGCTCAATTAGCTACAAAACTTCCACCAACAAAAGCATGAGTCTTGGGAGCGGACCGGAGGAGACTGTAAGCGTTATGTACAAACCTAGGCTATAATTTAAGTTTCTCACTGAATAGATTGTCAAGGTTTCTGCTGCAAATCAGGATAACTTCTTTTATCGAGAACTTGCAGTTTCTCATCTTTGCCCATGACTCAGAGCTCTGCACATCACTGACAAGGCATCTGGACCACGTGAAACAAATTCACCCGCCCGCCTGCTCCAAGCCCGGCAGCTGCCAGACCCTTCGCTGGGGGCTGCCAAGCCCCCCCACCCTCCGCACCTTGGTCAGATGCAGCTTGCCTCCGGAGCCCCTGGTGCAGATGATCAAGTGCTTGGAGAAGAGGAAGCACTGCCGCTCGCCCTCCTTCTTCAGTGAGAGGGAGCCCAGCCGCCCCCGTGTGATCTTCCCTTTCTCCGACATCGGCACTTGGATGAGGGACCCTACGCAGGGGAGAGATCCGTCCCTGGCATCGGCATCAGGGACAGTTTTGCAGGGCACGGTCCCCGGGAGCGGGGCATCACTGTGTGCCCGGAGCGGGGCAATGGCAAGTGTGTCCCCAAGTACCAGGGCTGGGACTGGCCCCATGAGCCACCGGCTGTGTGAGTTATTGGGGCCCCAGAGACCAGGGGAGCAGCAGCCATGGCCCCCAGCCCACCCTTGCACCCACATCGCATGGGTGCTCCTCTGGGACCGAACATGCCCAGGAGGTCAGGATGCATCCTGCTACTTCTCTGGTGGTAGGAAATCAGTAACCGCTAAAATGCACATCCTGCTCCGTGATGCAAAAAAATGCAGTGCCGAGACTGTCTGAAAGTGAGGGGCTTTGGAGCAGAGAAAACTCAGAAATGGGTTATATACTTAAATGTCACAGCTCACCAGACCACGCCGCAGAGGGATGCGGGGACAGGTGGACGGGGGCTGCAGGGCTTTGCATTAACCGCGGAGGGGAGGGACATCCACACAAACACAGTACCTTGTCTTACAAAAGTCTGGCTGGTGTCCAGCAGAATTTCACACCCTTCGATAATCATCCTCTCTATCGCCAGATTTTTTCGAATATTTTCGGTCTCACTCACTTCATCATGCATTATCCTGAAGGAGGGAGAAGAGAAAATTGGAGCTCGGATGAGATTTGCACTTTTACCAGAAGATCCCTTTGGACACGACAGGGGCTGCGCTACATAAGACCAAACCCAAAGGAATATCAAGGGAATTACAGCAGTCATCTGTATCTATACAGACCTGGGAGCTCAGGAGGTAACCTACACATCAGCCTGGACCGTACCTCCAGATTTCTAAATATTGAAACGTGAGCACTTCTTGCTTGGAAATCACAAAATTCAGATTTAGGCCAGACAGATCCCCCCCGTCACCAGCCCCCTCCAACATCCCTGCTCCTTGAGGAGTGGGAAAAGGGATGGTAACTCTTTGTGGATCGCCTCAGGACCGAGAAGCACTGGTGAATTTGGCGCCGTCACAATACGCTGGCACAGGACACACAGAACGCTTCGGTCCATGGCCTGCGGAGGGAGAGGATCAGAAACGGAGAATCGCGGCCAATTCCTGGGTGCTCGTTGCAGGGATCTTGGAGGCACTTGGCCCCTTCCCATGGGACAGCCCCACCAGCACCCAGCAGCAAAGCCACGCCAGACAGAGGAGGACAGAGCCAGACCTTCAGAGCCATCCCATCCCTCCAAACCTCATATTTCCTCATTAAGGAGCCCTGGAAAACACAGCCCACAGCCAGAAGCAGCCAGGCTCCCATCCTGCTGGCCCCAGGGACGGATTGGCACAGGAGGGCAGGAGATGGCACTGGAACGTCTCAGCCTTCGAAGCACAGAAGACGAGGGCAACGGGAGGGCAGGTCCCAGCTAAAACGGCGCAGGACACCTTTGGTGCAGGGCTTTGCTTGCTGCCTGTGCCTGAGCAGCAGGCAGGGTGCGTGGGCAGCCGGAGGCACCTGGGCAAGCTCCCCATGATGATGCCACCCACAGCACCCCCTGCACGAGCAGGCAGATGTCCCCGTGCCAACGGCTCACGAGGGATTTCATCCTTGTCAGGAATGGCCGATGGGCTCCGAGAGAACTGAGGACTGAGCTTCTCTGCATCCCACCCCAGGGGGACAGCACAGCCCTCCATCACCGTCTCCACCGGCTTCACCCTGCGGGTGCTGTTACGAACACCCGGTCCCACTGGCACTGCACCCTCTCCAAACCCTGTGGGTCGGGGTCTGCCTGCCCCAGCCCCTGCCCACCAGAAGGGTAGCACACTGTGCCAGCAGCCTGCCCAAGAGCCCCTCCACCACCCTGAACCACCCGGGTGCAAGAGCTGCTCCCGGTCCCGTAGCCCCCGCTGCCAGGACAGATGGGGGCAGGCAGGGATGGGCAGCAGTGGGTCTGACCTGGACAGCTCTTCCAGCTTGGACTTGGCGTAATCCAGGCTGTTCCTCTCCACATGCTCGTGGGGGGTGTGAGCCAGCAGTTCGTGCAGCGTCAGGATGTACCTGGGGATCTGCGGCAGAACAGAGCAGAGCGGGCCATCAGCCACGGCACAGTGCAGGGGCCGGGCGGGATGCAGGGGGGCACAGAGGATTGCGGGCGCCCACACTGCGCTGCTCCCAGAGCCGCCGTGGCTGGGGACACTGTGCCTCAGACCCCCGAATCTGGGAGGTTAAGAAAGCTTCAAAGCTCCTTGTGCTAAAACTTAATGAAGAGGGAGGGAACGGCGTGGGGTTTTGCCCTGGACCCTGCTGTGCCCCATCCGTATCCCAGAAGTGTGGGGTAATCGGGAAGCCAGCAGCTTCACCCACAGAGTCCTCCCACAGCACCAACGAGCCCAGCAATGGCCTGAGCAGGTCCCAGGAGCAGTGTGGGACCATGCAGGGTGCAGCCCCAGGCCATCTTCGTCCAGGCTTTGCCTCCCCACCACCCAATGCCTGCTGTGGGGCTGGGGTTTGAACCACCCAGCCCATCCCTCGCTGCCAGCGCTGTGGTGGCATCTCTGGGGCCGATCCCAGCACCAGCAATCACCTGGAACATGGGGTAGGTCAGAAAGGTCTCCAGGGTCCTCTCCTCGCAGTCGGGCTTGGCCTCGTAGTGCTTCAGCAGCTTGTCAAAGTCCCGGTTCTGCTTGCAGTGTGCCAGGATCTGCAGGCTGTACTGGTGGTTCCTCACAAACTCCTGGTAGATGTTCAGCATGGGCAGCAGGATGTCGAACAAGTCAGCTGCGAGCAGAGAGGCGGTGAGAAGGTGGGTGTGCTGGTCCAGCCCATGCCCTGGGGTCCCACCACAGCCCCCCCAGCTCCTGACCCTCCTCACCCCAGGGTCCCACCCAGGGCACCCTCCGGGCCCTCTTGCTGCTTGTGCAAGCCCCAATTCTGCACAGTTTGGGTTTTAAAAACACCCTGGAGAGCCAGCTGAGGGTCTAATCGGGCACAGCAATGCTCTTCAGCATCAGCTCTCCCATGCACGGTCCAGCCCACCCCTTCCACCGCCCAGCAGAACCAGGAACGCAGGAACTGGGTTTCTCTGGGGTTTTTTGCTCCGGTCCTCGCCTCCGCGACCAACGTGAATGAGCAACGACGTGCTGTGCAATGCATTTCACTCCTGCAAAATGCCTGTTGAGTTGCATGAGGAGGAGGAGCACGGGCTCGGCTCTACCAGCGAGTGGGAAGGAAACACAGTGAAGAGGCAACATGCACTCACCCAGCACGAGTGTCGGCCAGCTGGATATCCTTGCCTTCAGGCCTTGGTAAAAGATTTGGTGCAAAAACATGATCGTTTCGCTGAAAGATAAACCAAGGGGTGAAAAGACAAATGAACAAGTGGCAAATAATGAGTAACTAGATGAAATCACCAGCAGGAGAGCCCTCGGACTGGCTGGGGAGGCGGCTGCACAAGGTGGGGTACAGAGAGGGTCCCCAGACACACACAGGGAGTGGTGGATGAGGACAGAGGAGGAGAGGGAGAAACCGAGCAGCCTGAAGCTCCCCTCAGAAGTCAAGCCCGAAACGCAGGGGAGCCCAGACCCCCCTTCCTGTAGGGGAATGAGCCAGCCGCCCCTCCCAGCCCAGCCCCACAGAGCAGTGCTGACAGCGGGGCGAAAGCACTGTGAGCTCCCCTGCCCTCAGCACCCACCATTTGACGCTGTGCGCACCCCCGACCCCATTAGCTGCAGGGTGGGAGCTAATTAATAATCCCCTTGGCTATCGGTTCCACTCCCTTTGGGAGACTGATGTCTTCTGCAGGTACCTGTCCCTTGCCGACAGTGAGGCATGGGGTTTGTTTGATTTCCAGCAGTCGATAAATCACCTTTGCATTCTCCTGGCCAGGCAGCTCTGCCTCTGCCCTACCCAGACATGCCCCACACTCTCCAGCCCTGCCTGACCACTCCTGCTGCCCGCCAGGCCAGGCAGAGCAGGAATGGGCAAAAGCTTTTGCCGAGGAGGGCACAATGGCAGGCAGAGCTGTGCCAAGCCAGGGCAGCCCCGCTCCCGCAGGCGGGCGATGCCAGGTGGGCGTGCAGCCCTTCAAGATGCCCATCTGCCTCCCTGCCCTGATGATGCTGCCCGCCCAGGGCACCCCTGCTCTCCCCAGCCTCGGCAGGACAGGGTGCTCCTGGCTGGAGCTCTGAGCTGACCTCTCTCTACAAGAGACCTCACGGCAAGGAACCTACTTCAGGCCATGGAGATGAGACAAGGCAGAGGAGGGGTGCTTGGGAGCGCTTGCTTTGCCTGCACCAGCCTAAGACGAGGTGCTGGCTCCACGCAAGCCCAGATGTGGGGGAAAACTGGAATTTGGGTTCTGCAGTTTGGGTCCCTCCCTGCTCCCCATGCAGTCTGGGAAGCTCACAGCAGCAGCAGCAGCAGCAAGGGACGTGGAGAGGTGCAGGAGCGAACACCAGGAGCCACAAGCACTGCTCCTGGAGATGGTCCCCTCCACAAGGGACATGTGGTCAGCACCTCCAGGGCTGGCAGGGCTGGCTGGTAAGACTTGCTGGTGGTGTCGGTACCATCCAGGGGACAGAGCCATTGCAGCTGCCATTAAACCTGGCACGTACCACTGACACACTTGGCATCACCGTGGCCTGGCTGGAGCCAGTGAGTGCCACCTCCCATCCCTGCCAGCACCCAGGCACGGCCACTCTCGGCACGCTTTGCAGCAGCTGTGACCCCCTGTCGCAGCTGCAGAAGAGGCTACACCTGCCCCTCCATAGCATCTCACATGAGACCTGCATCCTCCCCACTTTACTCATCCGTTGTTACCTACGAGCTGCCATTAATGCCAAAGGACACCGTCCACCCCACTGCCAGAGCCAGGACCTCATACAGACAGGCTCTTGGCAGCCCCGACCCACTACCTGGAGCATCAGCCCCCAGGGCACCTCCTCGTGTCAGTGCCAAGCACTCAGTGGGCTGCTTGTGCCGCTGTCCCATGGGGATGGTGAGCTTCCATCCATAGCTTTGGGGACCAGGCTGCAGGCTCCTAGGGAGCCCACCGACACCGAGCACCCGAACACCCGTTCCCGGGGGAGGGCAGCGGGCTGCAGACACCAACACCTGCCCGGAGGCTGCTGGCTCTGCCGGAGTGCCACAGAGCTGTTGGAGCGCTCACCTGTTGAGGAATATGCTGCTGACATCGTCGTGCGTGATGGGAGGCTTCTTGGAGCTGGCTGCCATCCGCAGCGGCCGCAGGAAGTTGTTGACGAGGATGTGGAGCTGCTGGACGTACTCAGCCTCTGCCTCCAGCATGCTGAAGACGACCTGGTTCCTCTTGCGCATGCTGTCGGCGTGGGGGGACCTGATGTAGTCCTGGATGATCGTCTTCCACTTCCTCCGGCACAGCCAGCCCCGCAGGAAGCTCTGCACCTGTGGAGGGAGCAGCGGCCGTGTTAGGGTCCGGGCTGACGAGCCGGGCAGGCACCCCACGCTCGGCACGGCGCAGGGACAGTGGCTCTGCAGTGAGTTTTCCCTGGCTCTGTGCTGAGGTGCGCACGATGGTGCCTGTTACTGGTGCTGCTCTGAATCCTCCCGGCTGGGAAACGAACAATAACTCATTTAAATGCACTTGCTTATTGCAAGTCCTCTTTTCCCTTTTACAGAGATGCGTGGAAGACTCCTACAAGAAGCAAGGATCCCGTGTTCACTCCTGACCTCCCTGGGCACGGACACAATGCCAGGCACGTTCCTGCCAGCAGGACTGTGCGGGTATGGAGACTCCCAGCCTGCTGAGTGCTTCGTCCTACCCATTTTGTCCCAGTCACCTGGTGAACTGGGGCACCAAAGCCCCCCTGGAGCCAGCACGTGTCTGGGCACCCAAACATGCAGAGATGGATTAAGATACCTAGAAAAGCTTCTGACTCTTCCTCATGTAAATGAGCATCCGCAGCACATCCCGGTCCATGCCCAGAGCTCCGTCCGTGCATGCGGCTGCTGCCTGCTGCCCCAAGTCTGTGGGGTTCAACCCCACATCCCCTGCACAGGGCAGCGGGTGCCCAGGGCCAGCAGAGGTTTTCCTGGGGGTTGGGTGAGGGCAGGACCCACTCCCTGAGTGGCAGCAGTGCCAGTCCCCTCTGTGGCTCTGCTGGGAGGCCAACACACCTCTGTGTTTGCTGGGCTCAGGGAACTGCCTGTGGGAGCAGGGTGCACGACACGTCTGCTGGCAAGTGCGGCTTGTTCTCCCCAAGAGTGCTGTATTCGGAGCAATTTGCTTGTGGGGTCTATTGCTCCCTGCAGGGATGCTGCTGGGGCAGTGGCTTTTTCCTCACAAAAATAAAAGACGTGACCACAGCCATGGGAGGAGCGAGATGTAAGAGGAGCTGTTTGCATGTGAGCCAGCAGGGCTAGGGATGCCTTGCTCACCCGGGGAAAGCAGGGAGTGCCCCGCAGAGCAGACACAACCAACCAAAGGGTTTCCAGTTTTGCAAAACACATTTTCCTTCTAAAAATCCCCATTAGCAGAGGCACCTCCTCAGACAGCTCCCCCAGGCCCACCACTCCGCCAGCCCGACATGGAGCGTGTCTGCCACGCCGCCACGAGCACCGGGACCCCGCCGAGCGCCGGCTCCGGCCCCCGCGCCGCTCACCCACCACCACCCACCTTCTTGATTTTCTTGATGTCACTGTCATCATCGCTGGGCGCGCTGGTCTGGCCGGCCTGGATGCGCTCGTGGTCCTTGAGGAGGGAGGCGATCTGCGGGCACACGGTGGGCGTGAGTGGCCGCCCCGGCACATCCCGGGAGCTGAGGACAAATCCTGCTGTGGCGCAGTGCCAGGGAATGGCGAGTGCCTCCAGCTTAACTACAGATACAGGGACTTATTGTGCTGATTCTGTCTTAATGGGAGATTGGTAGATGAAGCAGATAAAGAAACGTTGCAGAGCCGTCAGGGCACCGCCGACTCCCTGGCACCCTCAGCACCCACCGAACATGCCGCAGAGACAGGGACCTGGAAATCCTGCCAGGTACCCAATGCAAACCACATCCCTGTTTCCTAAGAAAGCCTTCACGGGGGAGTCATTAAAACATGAGTTGGAGAGAAAATGGCAGGAAAATCTCAAGTCATTTGCACCCTAAAACTTGCAGACAGGGACAAACTCTCATCCAGTCACAGCTTTTCAACACAAATTGGATTGAATCTCGTTCGCTTCAAGCATTTGCATTCTTACTGTTTCTCGCCTGTACTTTTTCTCACTCCTCTGCTCATTGCCATGTCCCTGCCCCCACGGTCGCAACCATTTATAAAGCTCCAGAAAAAGGTAGGAAAACAGAAAATGTACCATTCAGAACATGAAAATTGGGAAAAATGTGATTTGAATTTTGATTTTATAGAAAATAACAAAAATAAGAAAATAACTTTCAAACAGTAGTTTCCAAAAAGTTTTGGAGAGAAAGGAGTTGAGATCTTTTTTACTTGGAGACTCTGTTTCGCAGTGACGCTGGCAACTGACGGCAGCAGTAACTGCAATACCCGCCAAGCGCATATTGGTTTTTTGGTGTCTGGGTGGTTAGGAGGGAAAGCAAAATAAAGGATAAGAAGAGACAGCTGCCAGGGGAAGCAGACAGAGGCAGAAGCTGCTTCTGTTGCACTGTCACGGCCTGGGAAAAGGAGGTGACTTCCACAAAATCCTGAAGATTTTAAGTGAAATGCCTCTTCCGAACTACATGTTTTCATGCCATAAGAAACTAAAAATGCAGTGGGTCAGTCCAGTCACCATGTCTGAACGAAGCTCAACAGCTGCCTCTCAGTGTCCAGGTCTCCCAAAGAGACCCGAACTTCCCAACATTCAAAATTAAGGTGTTTTCCCAGGAACTGCCCCTCTCACTGCCAGGCACCTGGAGGCAGGGCGCGGGGCTGGGGATGAGCTCGAGCCAGCGGGCCCCACTCAGTGAAGGGGTGGTTTGGCAGAAGCGGAGTTTGCTGCCGCCTTGATGGCACGCTGCCAGCGTGACCCAGCTGTGGCTCGGCTGGCTGCACTGGCACTGCCAGGGCACCGGCCCCCCAGCATCCCTGCTCTCCCAGCTGAGCTGCCCCCAGCTTCACCACCCTCAGCAGGAGCAGCAACACACCAGAGAAAGCAGCCACGGGCTCACAGGCACTGATTCAGCTCCTACACAGCTCTAGCGGTTTCACCCCATTTTATTCCACGGGATTAGATTTTAGAAGAGTCTTTAGAGATTTTTTTCCTCTCCCTGTGCCTTCCTATGGAGCCTCAAGTCACCAAACATCCCCCGCATCCCCTCTGCATCAAAGTGTTTGCGACCACCAAAGCCAGCTCCAGGTGCATCTCAGCCAGGACCCATGGAGCGGGTTTGCCGGTGCCATGGTTTTATTTTGGTTTCTTTTTTTTAAATTGAGTGAGTGAAATTTGCACATTAAAGTAGAGGCTGATTATTTGATCTCTGCTTCAAAGCATGTGGAAGCGTAAAAAACCAAAACCCGATGCAGGGTAAAATCAGAAGTACCTGGGCACAGGGGATGGGATGGGCTGCAGCTCTGGCTGGCATCTCTGATCCCGACCCCCGAGCTAATTTCAGGCTTCACAACACATCTTCCACCTCCCCTGACTGAAAGCTCATTGGGATGCTCATGACCCACTGCTGCTGCTCGCGTCCCCTGCCCCTTACGCCGGCCGTGCTCTCGGGGGAGCGGAGCTCAGCCCGACTCGGAGGCTGGACCGGACCCGGGGAGCTCCTGGCCAGTACTGGACCAGGAGAAACCTCCTCACTGAGTGGGTGCCGCAGGCTGTGGCCAGGGCGGTTTTGGTGCTGATCCTGTTCTGTTGGAGAGCACAAATTCAGCAGTGCCGAAACTGCTCCTGGGAAAGGCTTGCAGCTCGCTAGTTCCCCAAGACTGAAAGCAGCCTTCAGCATACCCCGACTCATGGTCAGGGATTGCTATTAACCTGCACTTTTTAACTCAAAAGTTCAAAATTTAAGGAAAAGACCACCACAAGGAGGTGCCAAACCACTCCTGTCCCCAGTGTCTCTGCCGTTGCCTCCTTCCTGGCAGTTTTGAGATTTTGGCTGACTCAGGGTTGACATCTCAGCCCAGCAGGATCTGCTCCCAGCAGCCTCCACCATGAAGCCTCTGCCCGACCCTCCCTGCCAGACACGAGGACGAGGCCGGCGGCAGCACTGGTTCTGGGGTGCCCTATGCCCACCGGCCCCACCGCTCGCTACACCGCTGGCACCAACACCCACCAGCAGCTGAAACCCAGGCAGAGAGAGGGTACCCAGGGCCGGCTACAGCTGTGCAACGCAGAGACCAGGCAGCACGGGGCAGACCCACGCCTCCAAGCATCCTCTTCCCCGGATGCCTTAGAGACGCGAGCTTCCCTCGGCATCGTCTGCTGAGTCATTTTTGCATTTTGTTGCTTTGTCTGCCGTAACCCGTGTTGTGTCACCCTTCCTATGACCGAACGTCGCACACTACTGAACAGCAAACTGCTGCGAGACCTTCTGGGACAAGTTATGGGCAACAGGTTTTATGGGCTGCTCCCATTGAAGAGACTCTCCCTTCCTAGTGAAGTGTCCGTTTCCTTTATAGCACCATGCACATTAATTCCCTGATGTACTCGGGTTATGCAGCTTGCACCTGGCACAGGATCCCTCCCGAGGCCACAGACGCCTCTTCCTTTTTTCAGTTACTCCTCTAGCTTTGCACCGCCTGGCAGATGTCACCACCAGGCACACAGCACACAGAGGGGGTCTAATCAAGGTATCTAGGATGAAAGTAAGGAAGGCGAAATCATACGATAAGAAGTCTCCATCCCCCCCCTCCGACACCTATTCCTGAACCCAAGGGACCGGCTCACCAGCCCGTTCGCCAGCGCTCGTTGCTGGAGTGAACCCTTCCCTGCCGTGGCAGCGTCCTGGGGCCAGAAGACCCCACCGAGCCCTGCACATGCACCGCGCTGGGCAGCACAGCCACAGCCACTCGCTGCACAACTCCTGCAAGAAAACCCTCCAACGAAGGTGATGCCCTCACCCCTCTCTGCAACAGAAGGGGTCAGCCTAATGTCATTAAAACGAGCATAAATACACCGGTTGCGACGTCCCCCGGTCCCTGCCAGCGCGGCGATGCCGCCCACCCACCCACAGCCCGTGGGTCACCCCGGGGAGAAGCAGCACATCCGTGGGGCGACACCGGGCTCTTCACCTCGGCCTTCAAGCGCTCGATCTCGATCTCCCCGTCCTCGATCTGCTGGCGGAGTTGCTTGGCAACAGTCTTCTCCGTTTCCACAATCTGCAGGAGATGGAGGTACTTCTGCATCAGTGCCTCGTGCTCCGTCGCCAGGTTCCTGTAGCTGCAGGCAGAGGCAGACACGGCCATCAGCATCTCTGCTCCCGCAGACCTGCCGCCATGCACCCCCCAGGATGTGCACACAAAATTAGGTGTCTGCATACTGCGGTTTGCATGCGGGGGGCATTCTCCTGTCTGGCTGCCTACATGCTGCCCTTGCCCCTCCGGCTTGGGGTACCCACAGGGTGAACAAACCGGGAGATGGCTCTTGCAGTTTGGGATGCTGCTACTCAGAACTGACCAATTTGGAGAGGACTCCGGTTCCCCACAAGGATGCAAACAGAAAAGACAATGCAAATTTTAAGGAAATGGTAGAAGACTAAAAAAATACAACACCATGGCCAAACGCCTGTCACCTACCACATCCCAAAAGTTTAACAAGAAGGAGGACACTTGTGGCACAAGCTCTTACGAACATCTGCTCTTGTTCAGGCGCTGCAGTAGATGATACTTCTCTAATTTCCTGCATACAAAACTCATCTGCCCCCCACCTCTCACCACCAGCCCAGCACTCTCCTTTGCCGGACATGTGGCTGCGCCGTGCCAGCTCCTGACCGCTCTCCCCTGGGCAAGTGGGCTGTACTAGCATTCCCACAGCACAGAAAGACGAGCTTGGAAAAACATTTCTGACCATTTTTGCTATTCCAGATGAAATCCTTCCCAACGGTCTTTGAAGCCAATGATGAATCAGGCATCCCTCCAGCACAAGGCTGGGACAGGCAGTGCCAGTATGCCGGGGCGGCTGCCCCACACAGGACAGGGATGGGGACGGGGATGGGCAGGCATGGGGCCAGGGGGGATGTCTGAATGCAGCCTCCTGCTCGGCACAAGGGTCCCTGACATGGGGCTAGGGGCCAAAAGCACTCTGCTCTGCCTGCCAGCAGTGCCTGGCTTAACGGCTCCCTGCCCGCAGCCCTGCCCAAAGCCGTCCTCGGGCACAGCCTTGCCTCCGACACCCCCGTCCCTGGGTCTGTGCTGGCGGAGGGCGATACCTGGCATGAGCTATGGCTGCCACCCACTCATCGCAGTCCTTGGCATCCTCGGTCCTCAGCTCCAGGGTCTTCTGGTTCTCGTGGTTGAAATTAACGGTAAAGTAATGCTGTGGGAGCAAACAGAGGGTGAGGTTACCGCTCACTCGCACAGGGCGATTAGAAAAGCACTTTATGATCCACTACAAGTCGCTTAATTTAAAGAAAAACATTTTGAAACACCAGGAGCACGGCCAAGATGTGCTGCTCTCAGTGCTTGGAGAAAAGCTGCTCCTTGCTGGCATGGCAGCACAGTCACGCCGCGGGTGAGGACGGGGCTGAGAAATGCTCCGAGGGGAAATCCTGCTGGGCAAACACCAGTTTCAGATAAACCTAAACCCACCAAGGACCAGGAGGCTGCAGGCCTAAGCCTGCAGCGATCGCCTTGGGGACAACCCTTACCCGGGGCAAGGGGCAGATGAGCAAGGATGTTTAGCCAGACCCCGGCACCAGGCTGCCTGCATCCCCGCCTGTGCCAGGAGCGAGCACCCTCGGGCACCGAAACAAAGCCCCGCTGCTGCCTGGGGCTTGACCTTGGGCAGAGCCCTGGTCCCATGTGCTCGCACCGCTCGAGCTGGGAGGCTCTAATGGGCAACGGTGTAAGAGGACTCGGCGCAGGACTATATTTAGCCTCCCTTGACATTTACAGTATTTGTGTTAATTGTGCGCGGTGGCAGCCCGCGTCGGCTGGGGTTTGTGCTGCTCCTGTGCAGTCTCCTAGGAAACAGGTACCACGCTGCAATGCTGGATACTGCCCGGAATAACTGGGCTAAAACGAAACCCACTAGAAAAAGCTCATCCTGACATTATCTGCTCCTCTGTTAGGTTTAACGAGGGATCTGAATTAACAGGTATCTTGGCAAAAAAAGAACCCCAAACCCAACCTGCAGCAGCCACTTGCTCCCTGGCACGCACCCCACGGCTCCCCAGGACAGCAGGCAGCAGCCGGCTGCAAGCACAGACCCTGGCATGCCATGAAAACGGAGACGGGCACCACAACGCAGGCAGGAGCTTGCGTGGGAACCTGCCCCCATGCCGGGCTGCAGGCAGGGATGGGCAGGGGCATGCTGCACCAGGGCAAGGCTGGCACTCACCCAGTGCAGCCGGGCAGCCCAGCACCATCACCATCCCCGTGCTGAACACGGGGAGTACCGCTCACCACACCTCCCCAAAACAGGGCTACGTCTCCCACCCCTACCCCTCCCAGCTCTCCCCTGTCCTCCCCCTCCCCGAGCACCTTTACTCTCGTCCCCTTCCCACTCCTAATCAGGCCCAGGGGTGTTAAGCAGTAGGACCTTCCGATGCATTCAGGAGGCTTTCAGTGAAACCGGGGCACAGGGGAGCCGAGGCACAGCCGGTCGCTGTTCCCGCATGATGCCGGTGGAGGTAGCATGGATGGATGGACACTCAGCTCCCCCACCCAGCACCATGCCCACCCAGGGCTCGTGTCTCCCTGGGTGACAGCCTGAGGAACGCCCTCTGAGGTCGCTCAGCCTGCCTGGGTCCTGCAGAGGAGAAGGGAGAGCCTGGGGACCCCATGCTGCCCCGGGGCCATGCCAGAGCCCCGAAAGAAACAGCTCTTTCACCTTTTGGGGAGCAACTGGTTGTTGCTGCGACCCTGTGAAGATGCATCCCCTTTACTTCTATCCAGGATCCTTTAGGTGCAGTATCTTTTTATTGCTGATCCTGCAGACAAGTTTTCTCTTTATGGAGTCTTCTTCATGGCAAAACACACCATCATCTCTCTCCCACCCCTTCCCCGTCCCGCTGCAGCCAGGCTGGTGGCTCGCCTCTGTCCGTGGGACACGTCTGGAGCTGCAGCAGCTCGACAGCCCTTCACTTCTCACCCCCCTTTCTTCTCCCTCCCACCCCCGAAGGCTTTTATTGGCAACAAGATAGAATTCTGATAGAAAATTTGCCAGAAATTTTTGGTGTCTTAAACTGTGCGGGTAGTTACGCCTCTCTGCTTTATGCCCATCTCTCTGACATCCCTTCCCTTGCAAACAGCAGTGAAAAGAGCTCGTCAGATTGGCAAGTCTGGAAATCCTCCCCCTTAAACACCGACTCAGGAATATCACCAGCCGTGCCAGGGCACTGCCAAGCACTCGCTCCCCAGCCCCGCTGTCCTGGCCGCAGGGACGCGAGGGGTGGGAAAGCCCCTTCTCAGCCCCAGTGCTCCCAGTGCCACAGGGACAAACCTCCCCAACGCTGCCACATGCATTCACCGCCCCACACTCCACTGATGCCCACAGCCAGAGCTTGGCTGAGTCCCCCCAGGACCAGAAACATGGGGAGATGCCTCCGTGCCTCCCCCAAACTGGTTCCTGCCTAGCAGGAGGGGATGGGACGGCGAGCCCTGGGCTGCCCTTCCCATGTGCTGCAGGTCCTTGGGGACGATGCAGCACTCCTGTGGGCTCCTGCGGGTGAGCGCACCCGCTCAGAGTCCTGCACCCACAGGCAGGACCAGGCATCGCACCAGGTTAGAGCACCCTGATCTTCACCGGGGTCCTCTGGGAAAGCAGCACCTCGCACAGCTTTGGGACTCATCGGATTTTAAAATAAGGGGTGGCAGAGCCTGCGGCAGGGACTGTGGCAGGGACCCGAGACAGGCACCCACCCTGCCCACACTGCCTCTCCCCCTGCTTCCCCCGCCAGGTCCATCGAGGCACCTCTCAACACACCAGCATCAAAAGCATTTGGTCAGACGGCTTCTGGCTCATCTAATTTAAACCCAGAAACTCCTGAAGGTTTTGCAAATGGCAGTTTCAACATCATCAGCAGTGGAGCTGGACGATGTGGGGCTGAAAGCTTCCCACTGCAGCCGGGGGCAGCTCCGGCAGCCACCGTGGGGCTGCGGCCAGGATGGTTCGGTCCCAACTGCTGTTCCATGTTCAATTAAAAGCTGGTTCCTGCGAGCACACGCGCCGCAGCTCCCTCTGATTTATCCCCATACAATACCCAGGAAGTGCAGCGTGCTTGAAAGGAGGAAGTTATTTTATATTTGAATAATAAAACTCCCACCACCTTTTATCTCCACCTAAATTATGATCCTTCTCTGTTATCACAGTGACACATCAAACTCGACAGCCCAGGAGTGTTTCCAGCGGCGCTCGCTGTATTGGGGGCTGAGGCTCGGAGGCAGCACGGCCCCAGCCGGGGAGTGAGACAGACCCACAGATGGGACCAGCCGCTCACCAGCGCCTGGCGAAGAGCAGGGACCAGCAGGATCAGCCCCTGCCTCCAGCATCGCCCCACATCCAGCTTCCCCAGGGCAGTTTGTGCTGCTGGGCCACCCCTGCCTAGTGCAGAGCACGAATTACCCGCAGCTTCAATTTGCTGCTTCTCACATCCGTTTTTTGCTCATGTGAAGACCTCATTAACTCCCAGCCGTGGAGGCACTGACAGCCCTTACTCAAACCACCTCTCACTCCGCTTCCTGGCAAACTATGCAGATGCAATTCCTTAAGTAAGTCCCTCATTACAGGGCATTTCCAGCCTCCCCCATTTCCGTGGTGCCTTCTGAGCACCCGCTGCAGGATGCGTGGCCCCTGGTGCTGGGGAGGTTTTATTTCAGGAAACCTCAGGAGGACACAGCAATTCTGCCTGAGATACTGACATAGGAGTATTTCAGGTCACAAAGTGAAACGTTAAAAAACCCACCCGGAGCCAGCCGCAGCCCTGCGACCATTGCCCGGCTTGTCCCAAGCCCTGCCTGCTGCAGGGAAGGGCAGGCACTGGACACCACAGGGGGCCGTTACTGAAGCCCCTGATGTGCAGAGACCCCGGGCTCAAGGAGACACAGCCTGTGATGCCAGAGACCCCCTCCTCTCTCCCATCTTTAGGGCTCAACAGGCTGCTCCTGCTTTTCACGGGGGAAGACAAGGTGCATCCCTGGCAGCCGGCAGAAGCCGAACCCGTCCTGCAGACCCCGAGCTGCCGAGGCTCACGGGGAGATGGCTGCAAGTGGTTTCCAGCAGAGGCAAACAACATCTTTTGCTTCAGCCCCAGCAGATACCAGCACAGAGAATTTCAGCTCCAGCAGGTAGTTTGCCAAAGTCCCGTACCTGGACGCCGAGTGTTGTTGTGAGAGGTGTCGGGCATCTGCAGCTCAGGAGGTGCAGGCAGGACAGGGCCAGGCAATGTCTGCACAGGCAGGGGCTGCTCCTCCAGGGACCCCACAGCACCGGCCAGCAGCCGGCAGCTCACGAGACCATTCCCAGCGGTTGCTCCTGGGGTGCCCCGGCTGGCGCGTGCCTGGGTCTCTGCTCAAGGGTGGCCCAGCCATGGGGGACCTGGCCCAGCACCCACCACAGCCCCAGCCCCCCTGAGCCCATTGCCCAAACTCTGCTCCCTCTGTCGCTTTTTCTGCAAAAAACCCCCGGCACCAGCTTGGCTATTTTTACTGAGGAGAGTATAATAGCAAAGTGCTGCTCAGGAGCTATTTCTGCTTGCAGAACCTCAACAAATGACTTTGAATTAATGAAGGAGACTACCCGAGTGATTAATGTGCAGGGACTATCTCCCCAGAAATGTCCTCCCACATGTCTAATGTCCCTGGGCTGGCACAGTTAGCGCAGCGATGGCTCTGCTCTCCTGCCATGCCCATTGCCGGTGAAGCAAAACCTGCGTGTGTGCCCCCAGATGTAGGTCCCTGCTGTCCCAGGACACGGGTCCCTGTGCACTGCGGGATGTGGGTCCCCGCACACCCCAAGATGCGCTTTGCCCGCTTGCCTGCCCATGTCCGTCTCACGCCTGTTCCCCCCCACCGTGGCTGGGACACTCAGGATCCTCTATCCTCCACATCCTCGGTAAAAGCCAATGAGATGATTACAGAGAGCACATTTGCCATTGTGCTTTCAGGGTTCCCATGCTGGGGTCTTGCTCAGACACAGATCCCCGTGTCCCATGGCCACAATAAGGTGCCATGTGGCGTTTCAGCAGGGATGTTTAAGGGTGGCCAGAGAGCTCCCGTGGGGCTCCACGCCTGCAGGGAGCCAGGCTCCCTGCTGGACTCATGGCATGGCACACCAGCGGCTGCACCAGCCTCCGTGCCATGCCCTCACTGGTCCACGGTGAGAGCTGCCCAGCCCTCCTGTGCCCGCTCCCCACTGCAAAGCCGCACACGCCAGGGCTTCAGTTCCCCAACACCCGGCTGGCCTGTGCCATCCCACTCTGCTCGCGCAGACCCGACCAGTGCCCAGCCATCGGCTCAGGCTCCAGATGGAGCAAAGAGCTGGTGCCGCGGGACCCTCGGGCAGGCACCAACACCACAGCGCCGGGGACAAAACAGCAAATTTTCCAGTTTGTTGGAGTAAAGGCAGAGAAGGGCAAAGCAGAGCCAGGCCTGCCGTAAGCAAAACCCACTGCTGGTGGTCCAGCTAAGCTCTTGAAGGGTTTTACTTTGCTTCTTGTTAAGTAAACAATAAATAAATTCAAATAAGCTTTAAAATGACGCATTATTTCCAAAATATAAAATCAACATATTCCAGAATTTTTTAAAATTTGGAGCAGGGCATTTTTCAGCCTGAACAATTTGCAAGACCGCTCTGGATGTTGTGACCAATGCAGCCGAGAGACTTTCCTGCAGACCAAGGCTGGTCACAGATGGTGCCTGGCTCTGCTGAAGGGGCCAGCATAAGAGCGGGAGGACCAAGACAGAAACATCCCCAGCAACACTGCCCGCGCAGAAGCGGTGACCATCACCCTTTCCCACAGAAAGCGGTTTTGTTGTGCCATCACAGGGGCCTTTCCACCCCGCGGCAGATGCCCACCGCCATCCCTCTGCAACAGGGATGCTCCCCGCCACGCCGGGGACCCACCTGCCTTCCATCCGCCCGTGGCAGATAGGTATGCGGCCGCCTGTTCACGAAGCTGATGGTTATTACAGCTGACATAAAGGGCAAGGGAGGAGAATTTTCCTGCTCTGGATGGATGAGTCTAAAAATCCACAGCCAGAAATGACAGCTTTTAACTTCCCTGACCTACATTACCATGTGCTCTGGGAAGACAGGACCTGGGACTCAGAGGAGGAGATGGGTGGTCGGGCAGCTCATTTGCTTGCTGACAATAAGAAAAAATCCCAGAGGCTGCAATTTCTCTCTTCTGCTTCTGGACGGACCGTAAGGATGCTCATGCACAGGCACTAGCGCTGAGCATCAGCCGTGTCAGCTGGGCTGCAAAGCCCCACACCCACGAGCAGGCAGGGCACCCTCTGCAGTGGGGGGCTTCATCCCATGTGAATCCCACCCTAAGTCTTGGGCAGAAATATTTGTAAAAAGAAAAAAAAGATCAATTTTTCCCCTCTCTGGCACATTATCCGGTGATGCTGGCAGACAGGCACATAGGCATCGCCAGTACCACATAGGCATCGCCTGTACCACCACTTTTTCTCAACAATCCAACAACCGACAGCTTCTCCAACAGGATTCCCACCGCCCCACAGGGGACTGCTGCTCAAGCACCCGGCTGCGGAATTTAGAAGCTGGAGCTCAAGTACCCGAGACATCGATGCTAAACTTAACTCCAAATCTGGAAAACCTCAGGAAGGTGTTTGACACCTGCACTGGGGCTTGGGACAGGTGGGTATTTACTGCTGAGCACGCGATGCCCCAATGTGCCTGGAAGCCATCCCCAGCCTTGGGGGCTGTGCAGGGACACACACTTTGCACTCGTGATGATGTGCAAAAGGCAGCTATCGATTACAGTGGACCTCAGCCTTTTGGAAAACCATTTGTAAATGTTTAAAAAACCCATGGCCCTGACCACCACTGGTGGATGAGTACCTTTAACATATGCACCTTGCTTGGTTCACAAGTCCTGTAAACGCCGGTTTGTCCAGCATGGAGCTGCCTGGCCTGCAGCCGGCCCTTGGTGACGGTGACGAGCACAACCTCAGCCGCGGCTCCCGTCTGCAACCTGCCCAGCATCCCCATCCGCTCATGTTGTGTGTACTGCTGGGGGAACAATTCATTCCATGACTTTAGCGCCTTTGTTCACAGAACATCTGTAAGAATGTTGTTGTCCCAAAATTGCCTTATTTGGATTTATATGACAAATTTGGGGAACAGTTTTTCATCCTATGACAAAGCCAGTTCCCGCAGAGGCAAGGTGTCCTGCACTCAGACTCAGCTGTAATCGCTTCATCGCCATCAGTCACACAGATCCCACTACATTATCCTGTCCTTTGAATAAGCATCATGTGAATAATCAGAAAGACAGCAATCAGGCAGCAGCATACTCAGACTGATACCCCGAAGAAAAAACAGACTTTTCTAGAAGACAAGAAGTGCGTTACCCTCCTGTGCAAAGCATGTTTTGCACAGACTCTGCTGCGGCTGGATGCACAGCTAACACAGGATTTCTGCGTGGCACGGGGATCGCTCGTTGTCTCCAGGCAGCCCTGTTGTACCAACCTGCTGATTTTGCTTTGCTGCCTCCATGCTGGGCCCCGGCGGACAGGCAGCCACCCTGCGCGGGAGCATCCTCACCCCATCGCCTCGCACCCCCAGAGCAGAGCAGAGGGTGCCCCGGCTGTGGGCAACCCTGATCAGGGTGTCCATGGACGCCCTGCTCGCCCCAGCAAGAAGCTGCTCTGCAGGTGGGATCTGTTCCCTCCTGCCACCGGGACTGGAGCTGCACCCTGCTCTGAGCCCTTCCCTCTCCACCTCAACTCGGGACCATGTTCAAAGCCACTTGTGGGTCCTCTGCTGCTGCTCCCACTCATCTAGAGCATGGCCTGTGGCCCAGATAAGCCCGGCCAGCTGGGCACTAAGCAGAGGTGCCCAAGATGGGAACCCATCATCTGCAGCTCCCCTGGCCATTACTGGAAAGAGCTGGGGGGTCCTGGCGGGCACATGCTGCTCATCATCACCACGGGGGCTGAGACAGCAGCACCCAGCAAAAGCACTTGCATCTAATGCTGGAGGAGAAGGTCTGGACAAATGTCTGGCTGCTCCAGAAGGGCCATCATCACCCTCCTCATCAGAGGGACCAGCAGTGGGTGTCTGCCCAGTCCCACCTGTAGAGTGAGACTGCATTTGTCCCTGGCTCACCCATAGCAGCCCTTTCTGAAAGTACCAGGAGCCCAGGTGAACATCCTCATGCTGGGACAGGCAGAGCTGGATCCCATGGCCCGTGCTGCTGCACCCTCGGAGAGCTGCCTGAGCTCTCCTGCCACCCAGGACGGCTCCGTCAGCGGGGCCTGGGGCTCGGCTCCAAGAGAGCCAGGGCTGTCGGGCTGGCTGGGGCTGCTGCAGGTACCCGACGTGCTGTGAGGGCAGGCGTCCTCGAGGCACCCAAGCATCCCCCAGCTCCACTTCCCTCCAGCTCTTCCAGTGTCTCAGGGGTGGGTGCCACTGGACAGGGTCCCCTCAGTGACTGTGCTTTGTCTCCACTCGGCACCCACTACTCTGTGCTGCTGGTGCCGAGAAGAGACGTGGCTTTCTCATGCCCTCCTTAGCTGTGCAGGCGAATGAGCAGGACTGGGGCTGGACACACACTCCAGGGAGACGGAGGACAAACTCCTTCCCTGACATGCCGGTGGGAACCATTTCCACAAGCCTTCTCCCATCCCACTGGGAAACCACGGCCTCACGCACACACCCACTGACCCCTCATCCTCAGTTTTGCATCATGGTACAAAATGCTTCCTTGAGTCTCCCTGGCCCCCTGATAGCACAGACAATAAATGTTACACCCATCCCTGGCAAACGCTTCAGAGATGGAGAAGAACATCTCCAGCTATAGGCTATGCGTTCACAAGAGCAGCCCAGGCTTTGCGGGAAAAAAGACACATAGCTCCAGAGAGCTTCTGAGTTTCAAGTCAAGGGTTTCACACAGTGCTACCACTTGACTCAGCATCATGTTGGCTCTCATCTGAGACACAGAGGGCTGCTGGTTAAGAATAACTCACAACACCAGGGTACAGGTCTGCAAACATGACTCAAGGCCGGATCTGCGGAGCAAACCCAGCCAGGATTCCCACTGCCCAACTCAAGCGCGATGGAGAGCCCTCACCCCACACCAGGCCCTTCCAGGTCCTGAGCACGTGGCCTCGAGCTCGGGGACGGATCAGCTCCAGACCCCCGCGTCTGCTCAGCTCCTCTGCCGGGATCTCACCTTGGCTGCGCCCCACCACGTGCAGTCCCACCTGGGGCACCCGCTGTCCAGCCTGCCCTCCCCCGCAACGCAGCACGGTCCTGGGGGGTCTCTCATGGCCCCTTCCACCAAGAGGCAGGAGACGTGACCACACGAAAGCACATCCCAGCATTCTCACCCTCAGGGGGACCGGGGACAGCAGGTCCCAGGAGGCGGCGTGGCCCAGACACCACGGTGTAATAAAAGGGAGGGTTCACCCCCCTCGCCACCCCAGCACTGCCGGGTGCACACCCATCGTGCCGCTGGCACCACTGCCCCGAGCAGCCCAAATGCCAACCTCCTGCACCGAGCAGGGCAGCATAGGAGGACCCAGCAGACCCCTCCTCTGGGCTACAGCCTGAAGATCACTCAATAATATCTTCCAAATGCAACTGGTTTGAAGAACATTTTTTGTGGAAAAACTTAACAAAAACAGAAAAGAAAGTTTCCAGAGGCATCCAAATCCCCTCTTTGGTGTTTCAGTTTTTCAAATAACTTTCCTCCTTTATTCTCACATGCACTGTATGCTAAAAATACCCTGCATTCCCAGCAGAAAAAGCCACCACCAAAGCAAAATATGTGAACTTCAAAAAAGGGGGGGTTTTGAAAGATCCACCTTTTAAAATTTCTCCTTTGTGGAGAATGTGAAACCTTTCAGGCTTTACTCCAGTGAAGAAGGAATCGAAACCTGAAACTCCTCTGCTGCAGGGAATACTGTCCTCATAGCTCCCGTTGTAACTGCCTGGATAGATAAATGCCCTCAGAAAACAATTAATGGTGATCACAGGCAATGCCAGAAATTTCCGCAGCACCTTCCTTTCAAAGGAAGAGCCAGTGATGCTGAACACAGCTCGGTACCAGGTGAGCTGGAAGAAAACGTTCTCTCTGGTTTGTAGAACTCGGACACCTTCCTCTCAGAGACCTGCCAGCTTTGCGTGCCATTTGCTCGCTTTCGCCCTCCTGCACAGACCTTGCTGCAGATCCGCACCATAAATATTCTGCTGCTTATCTCATCTGGTGTGCCATTAATTAGTTGGCAAAGCAGTGGGCATTCAAGTGCTTGAGCACTTTCATTTAAATTTGTCCTAATGAATTACACAAAATTACGAGCCAGACGCTAAACCTTGGTAAATCGGTGCAGATCAGCGCCCTGGTAAATATTTGGTATGGCAGGGTCTCATTTACACCAAGGATAAATCATCCAGGTGCATTTTGAAATGGAAAGGGGCTGTGACATCTTCCCCTTAATGTTTACCTGGTGGAAAATCCTTCCTTCACAAACACGAGGAGTCAGAACCTGGTGAGCAAGATTGATTTAAACCTGGCGAGCAAGCTTGACTGAAGCCAAACCAGGAACGCACAACGACATCTATTACGCTGCTACCTAAAGAGACACAGCTGACGAAACAGGACAGCAGCGTGACCCCCTTGCAGACACAGACCCTTCCTTGCTGCCATAGCTGACTGTGTGGCATGCCAGAGGTGGCTCCAACGCGAGGGCCAGGACTGCAAGGAGGCACAGCTGTTGCAAAAAAACGGTATTTTGATCTGAACAGGGAAATATTGCCGTGATCCCTGCCGGGAGCGAGGAGACATGCCATGGAGCGGTGGTGCTGCACTGCCTCGCTCTTGTGGCAGGGCTTTTTGGAGTGCTGAGCGTGATATGATTAGCCAGAGGCAATTAAGGGGCTTATTTCCTTCCAGGCTGCCCCTTGCCGCAGGCGGGTCCCCATGGGGCCTGTCCCGCAGTCTGCCGGCCATGCTCACCACCACCTCCCTGGGAGCCTGCTTAGGCAGAAATTATGCAAGACCTGCAGAGCCGGACCCAAAATGCACGGTGCCTTCTGCAAGCACCCAGCCTGGGCTGCCAGCGCCCAACCTGGGCTGCCAGCGCCAGGAAAACCACCCCCGCTCCTCCCTGCGAGGGGCTTCCCGGTGCCCTCTGCGACACAGGCACCCAACCGGGTGTGCGACTGCACTCCACGCACGGCGGCCGAGGGGTGAACTCAACTGCAACGGGCTCCTCTCCACGTTCACGAGACTGGCGGTGATTTTGGAAGCTAGCGTGGCGATGGACAGGGATTTGCACCCCCAGGCTGGAAGCCGGTCCTTCCTCCCCCCCTGCCCGGCACCATCCCCACCTGGCTGCCCAGGCGCACCCCGACCTCCAGCAAATGACGCCCGACAAACAAGCCGGAGGTCGCCAGCATTGCACACCACGCTGCTCGGGGCCACCCTGCCCACCCAGGGAAGGCGCAGCCAGGGGAGAGAAACCCACCCCCGGGGCTCGTGGGGGGTTGCCGTCCCCACGGCCGGGTCCCCAGGCACTGCCCGGGGAGGGGCAGGGGGGGACACCCAGATTCTCCCAGGGCCTCGCGACGGCTTCGCTGTTCCAGGGCTGTTCCACCCGCAGACATTAGCATCTGGCGAGGAGCACCGCAGCCAAGGACCGGCCCTGCCTGTGGCACGGGGGGGGGGCCCCCGGCTCCGGTGCTCCCCACCGCCCGCGGAGGGGATGCGCGGCGTGTCCAGCCGGCTCTGTGACAGGAGCACAAACGGCACGTGCGGGGAGTGGGAACGGGGTGAAACCCGCGTGAAAACAAGGCCCTGCACCCCCTAGCCCCCCCTGCTCTGAGCACCGTACACCCATCGCCCAGGCCGCCCGCGCCGCGGGACCGGGTGTGGGTCTGACCCCCCCACACCCTGGCAAACCCCGGGGGGTGCGTGCGGGGGGGGGGGGAGGCTGCGTCAGGTACCAGAACCGAACGGCCGAGCCACAGCGTGGACGGAGCGACCCCACGGGAGCCCCGGCCCCCCACACACACACCCCGCCGGGGCCACTGCCCCAAAACCTCGGCCGGGCCGGTGAGGCCGCGCCGCGGACACGCGTGGGGCGCGGGGCTCCGCTGCGCAAAGCGCGGCCCCGCGGCCGCCAGGGGGCGCCTCGCGCCGCAGCCCCGCCGCCAATTACCGGCGGCTAATTAGCCGCGGGGAGGGGGGGTGTAAAGAGGGGGGGTCCGGGCTGAGCCCGACACCCCCACAGCGAACTCACCCGCTGCCCCGGGGTGCGCTGGCAGAGCGGCCGGGGCACCGGCACTGCAACCCCGGGGAGCGTCCCCCCTTCCCCCGGCACAGGCCAGCCTCATCCCCCGCCCCGGTCACGCGTGGGGCAGGTCCCGGGCGACGGACAGGTCCGCGGCGGGAGCGGGAGCCCCGGGGAACGGGGCTGCGTGCGGGGCCGGAACCGGGGCCGGAGCGACCCCGGGGCGTCATCCCCCTCCGACAGCGGCCGGTGCAGGGGGGGCGCCGGCCCCGGGCCCCCGTCGCGCCCACCTGCTTCTCCAGGGAGTCCTTGGCCGAGAGGGAGGGCTTGGGGGAGGGCGCCCGGTCGCAGACGCAGCCCTCGAGCAGGTAGAGCCCCGAGGGCCGGGAGCTGGAGTCGGTCTCGAAGTAGAAGAGCATGTTCTGCAGCAGCGCGAACCACTTGGTGTGCCATTTTGTGTTGTCGGAGCTCCGCTTGCTCAGGTAGCCCTTCCTGGCGCCGTCCTTCTTCGCCAGCAGCCCCAGGTAGGTGACGTGCCCGTCATTGAGCCGCATCCCCTTCTGCATCTTGGTGGGCACCGCCAGCTCCTCACATGGTCCCCGCCGGGCAGCCGGCGGGCGGGTCCCTGGCGAGCAGCCGCAACCCCCGCGCCCGCATCAGCGGCCCCCGCTGCCTCCGGAGAACCGGCGGCCGCCGCGGCGGCTCATGCCGCGGCCGAGCCCCGGCGCCTTGCCCGCGCAGCGCTCGCCTCCCGCGGCGCCGGCGGCGGCGGCTCTGCCGGGGGAGCGCCGCGTCCCGGAGCCGCGTCTCCCGCAGACGGGCGAGTCATGTGATGCCGGAGCCGCCGGCGGCACCGGGAGCCCGTCAGCGCCGGCCCGAGCCGTGCCGTGCCGTGCCGCTCCGCGGCGGGGCTGGCCCTGCCCTGCCGCCGGCTGCGGGGGCGGCCGCGCCGTGCTCCCCGGGGCCGCCCCCCCCCCCCCCCCCCCGCCCCGTCCCGGGCCGCGGGGCGCCGGGGACGCCCGCCCCGTCCGTCGCCGGCAGCACCGGCACCGCTCCGCGCCGCGCGGGACCTCCGGGCACACGGGACCCCCGGGCCGGCACGGACCCCTGCCCACGGAGGGAGCCCGGGGCCGAGAGGCAGCCCCGGGCACGTGGGACCCCCAGGCACAGCCGGAGCCCCGGGCCGAGGGGGGACCACTGGGACAGATGGGACCCCCAGGGCAGGCAGGGCGCCTGGGCAGAGCGGGAGCCCCGGGCCAAGAGGGACCCCCAGACTTGATTGGGAGCCCTGGGTGAAGCGCAGCCCCAGGCCAAAAGGGAGCCTCAGGCCAGGAAGGGCCTGGGGACAAATGGCACCCCCGGCCTGAGTGGGACCCTACGTGGACAGGGGCTCCTGGGTGAAGCAGGACCCCCCGGGCCAAGTGGGGAGCCCCAGTTTGAGATCAGCCCAGGGCTGACACAAGCCCTGGCTTGCCGTGAGCCCCAGACTGAGGAGGACCCCTAGGCCATGTGGGACCCCCAACCTGCATGGGCTCTGCGTGAGGTTATGCTCGGCTGGGCGCCCACTCCACACACCCCAGGCACCCACTCCAACCTCGGGCGCCAACCCCCCCGCTGTCCCAGGGAAGCACTCCCCGTGTCCCGCTCTGTGCGTGTTGCTGACCGTGGGACATCCCCACTCGTGGCCTTCCCCTTGGCGGGTCCTAGGCACAGCCTTCACCTCCCCCCCAGCAGCATGGCGCTGATCCAGTCCTCGCACACTGCAACCCCTAACGCTGCAGTCCCTCAAGCCAGGTGGTCCCTCCGCACGCAGAGGTATCGGCACCCCTCGACACCGTCCTCTCCCTTCCCGCCCTCTGCCTCTCCTTAGGGCACCCCGGTAACTGCACAGCCGCTCCCAGATGTCACACACGGGAGAGATGAGGACCCAGTTTCTCCACTGATTTCTGTTTGTCTCACTCTTCAATCTCTCTCCTCTGTCCTGGCCTTGTGCGCTGCACCAAGCAGGACAAAGCTGGGAAAACCAGGCACTGGCCGCAGCTGGAGCCTGTGCAGGGCAGGGAGGGCCTTGGTGCTTCCCATATCCCAGGGGCTCCCCACAGCCAGGAGCACTGGGTTGGTCAGATGCCTCGGTGATGGGCACGTGTGAGACCTGAGGCGGCACGTGAACCCTGCTGCCCATGAGCAGCTGCCTGCCCGCATGGGCAGAGGAACCGGCCCCAGCCCCAAGCATGACCAAGCCCCTGCAGACATGGAGGGCATCAGGAAAACCGTGTTAATTAGCTTTGTTTCCGCTGAAAAGGCTGGCAGATCTCCAAGGAATTCAGTGAGGTCACGGGTTGCCATGGCAACAGGAGGGAACAGACTGGAATTGGGAAGGGTGCTGGCATTTCCAGGATGGAGCTGCTTGGCCCGGGTACTCACTGGGACACGGGCCATCGCTGCCCTGAGGGACGTGGCCCGAGCGCTGCCGGGTGCCGGATCGGTGCCGGGGAGGTGATGAGCGGCCCCGGCCGGGAGCGGGAAGCGGGGCCGCACGCTGCCCTTTGCACCCCGTGCCCGCCTGCCCCTTCAGCTGGCAGGCAGGCTGCTGTCCTCCCGGCCAAATGCACCCACTGTTACCCAGATTACAAGTGGGTATTTAGCTCTAGGACTTTCCCCACTGGCACGGCTAACTCTTCTCCTTGGCCAGGGCTCTCCCCTCTTCCGTTTTTCCAGCCTGATCAATGAGGTGCCACATCCCGTTTCACCACCGCAGCCTCTGCTTGGGGTGAAAGATGGGTCAAAGCATGCAGCAGAAGGTGCTCCCCATGACCGGCCTATCCTGCCAGCCCAGCGCTGCTCCAGAATAACCCCCAGAGAAGAAGCTGAGACGCTCTCCATCCCCTCCGTCCCTCTGTGGATTAGCTGGAGCCAAGCAGGCAGCTGCCGGGCAGAGCTGAGCAGTGGTGGCCGTAGCTGCGGGGCCGAGCCTTCTCACAGCTCCTCATCACAGGGAGCGAGCTCTGGGCAGTGCTGCCTGCTGTTGTGGCAGGGACAGTCAGGCAGGACCTGCTGCATATGACATGGTGCGGTTGCACAAGGGGAGATCCTTCATGGAAGCCTGCAAAATCTTGGATCAAATAATAACTTGGAAGCCAGCACTACCAATAATTCCTATACTGGACAAAAGTGGAAAAGCCATCTTGTGCCCTAGGAGTTGCTGAGCCCTCCAGCCAGCCGTGGGGCCATGCCCGGAGATGCAGTGTGTCAGGGGACGTGGTGTGCCCAGGGATGCTGTGTGCCCACTGCCCACAGGGCGAGGGTCCCCGCTGCCCCCCACTGCCTTGCTGGCATGAGCAGGTGGCCAGGACAGCAGCACTTACGGCACTGGGGGGGGATGAGCAGCGTTTCGCTGTGGTGGAGTTGGTACCAGATGAGGCAGCTGGACTTCGTTCCCCAGATAGTGTTGGTTTAGCTCAGACTCCCCTTAGATGATATGGAGGGTAATAGAAAAAATATCTGACAGCTTGCAAGGCTTGAGCAAATACGGAAACTTTGATGTCTAAAACAAAGGGAGGTTTATTTTTTGCATGTGACGTTTGCTTCGACCGATTCTAAGGCATTTGCAGTGTGACCGTTCTGCTCTGGGAAAGCAGAGGTGAAGCGTTCGTCACTTCTCCTGAGTGCTGCTGCACAGAAGAGCCAGACTCACTGCTGCTGGCTTCCGTGAGACAGGGAGTTTGTCCAGAGTAAAGATTTCTCAGGGTTTCCAAGTATTTTAATTGCAGTGGCTTCTTCTCTCTTCATTTAACTTTTTAACAAACATTGAAGTGGCTCCTGTGGGCATCCCGTGCCAAGCCAAGGCTTGAGCCTGAGCAGAATTGCGTGCAGAAGGAGCAGTTACTGCAGCAACACTGGCGGACACAGGGCCCGCTCGCAAGGGAGAGCCGGGGGGGCCGGGAACGCTGCTCAGGAGCAGCGGGAGGCAGGACAGTGGGGGGCTGTGGGGACACACTGGCAGCAGGGGAGCTCCAGGAGTGGGACAGTCACCAGCAGAGACTTGCTGCTCCTAGCAGCTCTGAACACGCTGTGACGGGGTCTGGGGGACCAGGGTAGAGCATCTCCTGACCCAGCAATAAGGCAGGTAAAGGAGAGAGGGTGATAGCACCCATGGCTTGTTAGGGGCTGGGGGGGTGTCTGCATGTGCAGCCACAGGCTGAGCCCTGACCCGCTGGTGTGGCACAGGACAGGGGTCTCGGCGCAGATCGGGTCTCCGGCAGACTGCCTGCTCGTTCAGCACCGCAGTGCTGGGATGTGCTTGTCCCTGTGTCCTGCCACTGTTATCCGGGCAGGTGCAAAGCCTGTTGCTGTGCTCTGACTCCTTGTGAACCGCATCCTGTGATTTCCGTGCCAAAATAATCAGCTGTGGAAAACACGGCCCTTGCTGCTCTCAGCCCGTGCTTCAACCTCTTGCACTAGCGGGGCTCATGTTGACTCAGCTGGCAGCAGGCTCTTTTATACGCCAGCAGCCTCCTCACCAGTTCAGTTCCCATACAGTCTCCTCCCTCTTTCAAGCTTGGATGGAACAGTTTGCCACATCCAGCTCCAGCGGGGTGCACAGGCCGGGTGCCCGATGGCTCACTATCCGTCGTTGACACCCTTGCTCAGCCACATGAACAGTTCCCCATCCCTGTGTGCAAATGCTCCCCGCCGGGCTGGCTCTCAGCACCCACCTTACCCAGCCAGTGGAGATGAAATGCCTTTGGGAGGAGCCCCGCAGGCCACCGCTTGCCAGGGACCTCTCCTCTGCTGCCAGCACAAAACACCCATGAGCCAAGGGCATCTTCGCAGAAAAAGCCCCAGGGCTGAGACCCACCGTGCTGCTGCCCCTCACCCTGCTGGCATGAGCCACGGTGGAGCAGCATGGGGCAGGGGAGTCCCACAGTCAGCGCTGGCAGCACAGCCCTGCTCCCCCAGAGCACTATGCAGCTCATGTGATGGTCAAACTTGCTGCCTGTTGCACTCCTGCCTCCTTTCCCCTGGGATTTCAGATGCTCGCTGGCCCCTTGGGCTGCTGAGCGCATCTCGCTGGCTGAACTGCAGGCTGAGGATGCTGAAGCTAAACATGTGCACGACAAAAAAAAAACCCACAGCCTTCCCAGCTCCCCACATGCTGCTGGGTTATGTGGGCGCTGGTATTTATTGGCGGCTCCCCCAGCTCCCTCTTGGCCTCTCCCGTAAAGGCCGGGCTTGGCTGCCACCCACGGGAAGCTGCCGGCAGCGGGGAGAGCCAGCAGGCAGCTGGCAAGGCACAGCCGAGACGCTGCTTGAGGAGCTCCCAGCCTGACAGCACAGAGACCAAAAATGGGAGGTTGTACTTCTGGTGACAAACTCGTTTCCTTCACTTGGAGCGGGGAGTAAAATGGGCATGTTTATCCAGTCAGGCTCAGAGCCATCAACCCAGGGCTGAGGCATCGAGCAGGCAGGTGCTGATGTTCGTGTCATTAAAACGCGTTTTCCCAGGACGCAGCGTCGTTCCAGGCTGCTGACAGCCAGGGACACGCTTACTTACGGCACTGAGTGTGGATATTCATTTTCTGCCCCCTGAGCTCCTCTTCTGTGTGTAGTATGTGTACAGTGTGCTTCCAACTGCTATGAGGGACACGAAGTGTCTTGGACTCTGCCCAGACTGGGCTTTCCAAAAGGCACAAGCTGTAGTCAAAGTCAAGTCCATGGGCTTGGGCTCCTAAATCACACCAGCAAGCTTGAAAGTCCCGTCCTTGGTTGAGCAAGTTAAAGCTGTGCTTAAGATTTAGCTGCAGCAGATGCCTGGTGGGTATGGTGTCACGGTGCTCCATGTGCCGCTCGAGGAGGTTTCAGCTGGTCCTGCTTGCCATGCCTGCATCCCGGGGCAGGGCTGGGCTGAGCAGGGACAAGTGATGTTCAGAGCAGCTCTGCAGGCATGAGGGCTCAGCTCTCCAGCAGCAGGGAGACAGAACCCACCAGGCTGTAGTGCAAAAGCAAAGTTTTTCCATTTGCTCAGCAGCAAACTTTGAAGGAGCAGGAATAGTAACTTCACATTTATTTCCAAGGCACCCTGGCACCCTGGCAGAGTTGATGGTGTACCAGATCATCTGTGGAGAGGACAAAGCAACCTGATTCAAAAGGCACCCTTGTTTAGAGCTGCTCTCAAGTGTGCCCTTGATCTTCATCCAATTCCCTAGCAGTGCTCCAGTGCTCTCTCCTTTGTGTTCTCAGAAATATTGCTAAGGCGATGGCAGGACAGAGAAGAGATTTTCAAAGCACAAGTAGGCATCTGTTGTGTTCACACAAAATGTCAGTGCTCCAGCCCGGTAAGCAATGCCCTCTCCGATACACCAGCGTCAGGAGAGTTGGACTCAGCACTTTCATGCACAGACAGTTCTCTGTTAATTGGCCCCATCCAGTGTTTCATTTTGGCAGACCAGGTTCCCATCACTACCATCACGCATTTAACCTTCCCTGACAAAGGAGTCTCTAGGGGAGAGAGAAAACCTGGCTCCTGGGGGCAACCTGCGAGTGCAAATCTGCAGCCAGCAGCCCCTCCCGCTGCGAGCCAGAGCAGTACTGCTCTCCCTACCTACACTTCAGCCTCTCCAGCCTTTGCTTTCTGCCCAGGGCAGCTCCATTGCACATCCCGGGGCTGCTCCCCCAGGTGAGAACCAGCTGTGCTGCTGTGGGTCAGTGCAGTTCCCTCTCCCCCAGATGCTCGGAGCAAAACTCTGCTGCTGAGGCCCTGCCCTGCCCTGCTTAAGCAGGCGGGTGCTGAGAAGCCTGGGGCCAGTGCAGCTCCTCTGCTCTCGGTGCCCCAGCAAACCCGCACAAGAACCTGCTCTGAGGCTGGGAAGCAGAAGAGCAGGAGCTCGGATGCCACAACCCAAGTGGAGCAGCACCGCAAGGTTGCCGGCGAGATGCTGGCTGCCGGGCGGGCTCCTGCCACCGCCTGCCATCGCAGAGGGCAGAGCAGTAGCCAGGTCCCTGCGGCGCAAGATGCCTCTGGGCTCTGGGCGTCACTGGGCTGGTGGCACGCTGCCCACTGCGGTTCTCCAGTGCAGCTCCACCGGGTTGCAGACGTAAAGCCAGGCCGCCATGGCTTCCCAGTGGCATTGATCTGCAGAGATCAGCAGCCTCCTCGCAAAGGGGCTGGTGGAATACTGGTGGAAAAGCCAAACCGAAGCTTCAGTGTGCCGCAGCTCCGTGCAGCTGCCCCTCCTCCCTGCACTCACATTCCTCTCCCGCTTTGGCACCATGGTTCCTGTGTAACCCTCGGCATTGCCACGTTTGGTTTCTTCAGGCAGTGGCCGCTGACGAGGCTCCAGGACAGGACACTCCCCGGTGCTGATCTTCAATCCATAACATATGCCACGCCTGGGAATAAACAATAGGATGAATGTGGATTTGCTGAGTGGTTTACGTGGGAAAAGCATCTTCTCTGACCGTGTTATAAATCCCTCAGTAGTAACTGCTTTCACGAGCAAATGCTTCTGGAAACCTACCAGGCACTTCATCTATTTTGAATTTCACTAATTCAATGGCTGGCGAAACCAGGAAACAAGCCCTGCAGAGAGAGGTTCTCCACAAACACGATGGAGTTAGAAGCAACCTCCTCCCTCTTTTGCAAGCCAACTCATAATATTATGTAAAAATGCAAATAATGTCCGTGCGAAGCTACAGAGCCATAAGTGCCCAGAACAGAGCTCCGGCGAGGACTAACCCATTGCTCCTGGATGTGTGAATCACAGGCACAAGCAGTTTGGTTTACAAGCGTTTGCAGCGCAATGTGTGCTCAGCGGCCGTAAAGGGCCCTTTACGCCAGGGCTGTGCTGCGCCGTGCTAACGAACAGTGTGCCAGGAGGGCAATCCAGACGAACCATGGTAATTTCCCTTGCTACTCGTGAGCACTTAGAGGGTTTGCAGAACTTAAATGCTGCCCATTGACTCCTCGGCTGAAGGAGCCCATAAGGTATTTGGAAATCGTTGCCCTCCTGGAGCGTGAGCTCAGGGGTGGTGGGGGAGCATGTATTAGTGCTTTGTGCATGCCAGGCAGGACAGGGACAGGAGCAGGGACAGGGGCAGGGGCAGGGGCAGGAGGAGTGCCAGGGAGGTGGCACAGACCTGTGGCCTGGGGAGAGCCCTGGCCAGGGCATGATGCTGGTGCCAGTGGTGCATGGGGCTTACCGGGGAGCAGAGACCCCTCTCCCAGACTGAGCCCCACTGGTCCCAGTTGCCTGGGGGAGTGGGGAGATGCGGGAAATGAACTCAGGAGATTTGTGATCCCAGAGCCTTCAGCGATAACCTCTTCCTCCTGTTCCCAGGTTCTGCCTTCATGTTTCCTTCCCTGAGCTGAGCCAGCGAAGCTGCAGCTCTCCCTGGCCACATGCTGCCAGCCTGGAGCCCACTCACATCAGAGAAAAGCATGACGTACGGTGTCCTGGCACCGGGGTGGCTCCTGGGCCCTGGGGACGCCACGCTGTCACCCTGGGAAGGTGCTGGGCTCCAGGAGGGATGAGGTGCCCCACACATCCCGTGGCTGACCAGTGGTGGGAGCTGGAGCTTGGCCAGAAGCAGGAACGCCTGCTGAGCTGTGGGGCTGGAGCCTGCGGCACTGGGGGGCCGAACAGAGCTCAGCCCCAGCCCCACCGCCTGCCCGAGCCCTTCTCCAGCCACCTCCTGGCAGGCACTGCCCTTCCCTGGCTACACGCCTGCTTCTCCCACTGCACTGCGAACCAGAGACTTCCCTCCTGCCCACACAAGCGATGGCTCCCGGTGCCAAGGACCCGCCTGCAGCCGACGCCTGGGGTGGCATCGTCGTCTTGGAACCCGCTCAGCGACACGCGCAGAAAACGGGCTTTGTGTGCACGTGGCTCCGAGGGCGAAGGACTTTTTCATCAGCCAGGAGTCTGAAATAACTTGTCAGAGGAGGGAATTCAAGATGCTCCAAGAGGTGCTGTGGCACGCTGGGCTGGAGGAGCTGCGCTCCCACCGCAAAGTGTTCTCCCATCTAGTGGCTAAAATAAAAACCGTTGGTGCAGCCTGGGCAGGGTGAGGAGCACTCGCTGGGGTCAGCGGGCTGCAGCCTGGCCAGGCAGCAGCCGTGCCAGGCAGGGTGAATGCCACCGGCCCCGCCACCAGCCTGGATGTCCCTTTTCATCTCTGGAGCCCTGCTTCCCTGCCAGCACCTGGAGCTGAGCAGACGGAAGAGTGACATTTGCGGGAAGTGCTGTGGGGGGAGAGGGATGTATAAACCAGGGTTCCTCACCAGCACGAAGATGCTACGAGTTCATCAGGCTAATTTGTCACTTAGTTCTAAGTTCTCCGTGGTGGGTGTCAGGAAGGGGCTGGCTGCACATGACCCCCGACTGCCGGCAAGTCGGCTACAGTACAGAAATCATGTATTTGTTGACATTTTTTAAACGGAAAGCTTAAGGACTGTTATTATGCTGTGCAAAATTATTTCAGCAGTCCTTTGAACCACTAAGCTATTCTCTGGGAATCTCGACACCGGGGATGACAAAGTGGTAATTTATGCCAGCAGCTCTCGCTCACTCTCGAGCCCGCAGAGAGGGCTGCTGGCACAGCTCCTCGCTCCTCATCGTGCAGTGCTTAGGTGCCAGCTTCTTCACCTGAGATACAGGGAGGAGAAAGAGTTGCCTTCCCACATTTCATCAAGTCATGGCTTGCTCGGGTCCTTCCCCTCCTGGAAGGAGCACGGAGCCGAGTGAGGCATGGCAGCGTTTTACCTATCGGGGACCCGCATTTGCAGGGAGCGGCTCCGAGGCCACCAAACCCCAGTGGCCCCTTCAGCCCCGTAGCAGATGAAGCAGCCAGCGAGGATAACTGCACTGCCTGGAAAAGACACGCCAGCTTTCTGCTGGGGGAGGCTGCACAGCCCAGGCGGGAGCTCCGGGAATGACGGCTCGGCAGCAGGAATTGCAGTGCCGTGGGCACGCTGCTGGCTGGACAGACGGGGAGAGCAGAGGCTGGGGACATCTCTCCTCTCAGTGCTCAGGCCCAGCCTTGGGTGCCCCCAGGCTTCCTCAGTGTCACCCTGCCACCGGGCTGTGCCGGGGGGTGCGCAGTCCCTCGGCGCTGATTGCGGCTGGCAGGGGCAATGCTAACTGTGTTGTTGGGCTGACTGCCTCGTCTCCCAGCCCAAGAGCTCGTGGATTTGCTCTCTCCACAAATCATTTTGCTGCTCTGGGAAGCTACAGTCTGTTACGGGTAACTGCGAGCCACCCAGTGCGGTCCCAGCCGAACCGTGGCCAGGTGGCACGGTGCCCGCCATGCTCACTGGGGCCACCACGATGTTGGGATGATCCCTGCCTGCCTGGTGCTTCAAGGCCGGCAGCGCATCTCCTGGCAGCCCTGGCCGCAATGGGCAGCTCCTGTTACCGCAGGGGCAGCCGCTCCCCTGCTGTCCCCTGGGGATACCAGTCCAGCGGTGGATCCGGCTGCTCTGCAGTGCCATGGGTCTCCACTGGATCTATGCATCCCGGCTGGCCTCAGCCATCCCTGTGCCACTTTGCTCTGCTAGGACAATGATACGGCATCTGCCCAGCCCAGCAAGACCACCAGGTACCCGGGCACAGACAAAAATTGTCTCCATCCCGTGGCAGGGTCAGGCAGAGAGGAGAGGTGCCAAGCACCCTGCTGCAGCACCCTGAGCCGCTGCCCCCTGGGCTCAAGAAGGATGTGCATCGCTCATGGCCAGGCCCCACATTAAGCATGTGTGATCGCCTAAAGTGAATCATTAATATCTCCATGGAGCGTTCCCAGGGGAGCGCGCAGCCACCACCGCCGCTGGGGCCACGTCCCGCATGGGAGCCGGGGCTGCCACAAGCACAGCCACTGCCAGCACCGTGTGTGCCGGGCACCCGAGTGCACCGGGGAGCTGTTATGGGGATGGGAGCTCTGCCGCTGCTGGCAATTTGTGTCAAGAGCAGCACCACACTGGGCTTCCTGAGCTGCCGCAGGAAGGCTCACTTAGCGCACATACAGCAGTGATTTGGTAACCGAACGTTATTTTTAGGCATTTCTGAGACAAACTGGAGTGTTTTACAAGCCTCTCTGAATGTATTACAGCTAAAATGTATTTTATATATTTTCGTGATGCTGTACTTCACAGGCCAGGGGTCCCTGCTGTTACATACAATATTTGCCACATGATAGACAGAACAACGCTGAAACCTCCCCTGAAAATCACAGCTGCAGGCTTTTGAAGACATTTCCTGTCCCTACAGGTACAAAGTATTTTCAGGTGCAAACATCCCCACTCACCCTGTGTCTGACTTTATTACTCCACGTTTGACTGGCAGCTTCCACGCTGCAGGTCACAGCATTGCCAGCCACAGCTGAACGGCCAGAGCAGGAGCTGGGCTGTGCCACCAGTGCCCAGCCCCGTGCACAGCACCCCCAGCCCTGCACCAGTGCCCTGGGCATCCCCTGGAAACCACCCCATATCCCTGGGGGAGCACCCCACATTCCCAGGAAAGCACCCCACATCCCTAGGGGAGCACCCCCTGTCCCAGGGGAGCTCCCTGGCACGTGGCAGCCTGGCATGGCTGGACAGAGAGCAGCCCCGACCGTGGCTTTGGGGCTGAGAAGGAGGGACACGGGCCCCTCTGGCCCTGGGAACAAGGGGTGGGTGGTGGTGACAGCTTTCGTAGGCAGCTGCCCACCCAGGGCAAGCACGGTGCAGGCTCACGCCGGGGCGGGTGAAGAGCCTTGCACCACCTCGTGCTAAAGCTCTCCCGAGCTCCGGTGCACGGCGGGGGGGCTGCAGTGCCAGCACCTCAGCCCCCACCCTGAGACAGGAGGTGACACAGAGGGGAGGCACAAAGCAGGCAAACCTCGACTCCCCTGGTTATGGCCGGGGAGGGGGATGCCTTGCAGCAACCTCCTCAATGTTGTCCTCTCTCCCTCCCACTGATCTGGGTGCTGTTGCAGCTCTGAGCCTCTGCCAAGCCTCCTGCAGAAACAGGATTAGATATTAAAGAGTTGCATCATTTGTAGGAGTCTACGGGCTCCTTTGCATATCAGAGCCATAAGGACCTGTAGTTAGATGGGAGCTGGAAGGAAAATGGGCAGCTCTAGCTGTGAGCTGAACCGAGCATTGTCCCAGGGTGGAGAATGGACAGAATAAATGGTAGCACTTCTAAATATTACTAACTACAAATTTGCTGGTTAGGGTTCATTTTTTCCCTTCACATATGTAGGCACCATCAGTATTTGGGGGCAGTGAGGGCACATTTGCCGTTCCTTGCTATTTCTGCCCAGCAGCCCTGTGGGTGGAGACAAGGCAGCAGCACCCCAGGCACCCCAGGCCCTGCGCAGTGTACCTGGGTGTCTACCTAAAAACAGGCTTTCAGTGCACTGATTTGCTCGCACCCCAGGTTGCAAAACAGTCGTAGTGCTAAGCCAGAGTGGAAAAAACCCCATAAGCGGCCCATTTGCCGTGTCCCTGGTAGGGGTGCAGCAGCACGGTATTTGTGTTGGAGCCAAGGTCTGTGCTGCCACTGGGGTATAGGGACTCGGATCCCGGGTTCCCACGGACATAACACCTCCGCGTGCTGGCTGAGTGAGTCAGGGTGGGGTCAGGGACAGCCTGTTCGATGGCCCTGCTGTAAGGCTGGGACACAAAAGGTTGATGCTGTGGGCATGGCTCCTTCCCAGAGCATCCCCAGTGAGTGGGGAATGGAGGAGGCTCCCACAGGCCCGCACAGCCCCACAGCATGAACAGCAGCGTTGGGAGAAACATATTTATCGGTTAAACGTCAGGGCAGGGAGATGCTGCTGCAGCAGAGCTGACAAGCCAAACCCCACTTTTGGTCCAGCAGTAATGAGCCGGCCGCCACTGGCACAATCACATAGCATCAGCACATAGCATCATAGAATAGCTCAAGTTGGAAGGGACCGTAAGCATCTCCAGCTGCTTTGGGAGCAAACCCAGCCACGCAGCTTTGCTGCCCCACCTCATCCTCTGCAGGCAGGACAGAACCAGGGCATGTGTGCAGCGGCACAAGGAGCAGTGGAGCATCTTCCCCAGCTGCCAGCGCCAGCTCTGGGCTCCTCGGCAGCAACAGGACGGTCACAAGCAGAAATCCCAATTTCTGGTTCTGTGGTAAATTCAGAAAATCCGTGGGCACTGCCAGCACAGTCAGTGAAGCTTTAGTAATTCCTGGGTACATTTCATGAGCAGGAGGACTAAAATCACTCTTTTGCATTTCGATCTTGTCAGCAGTATGATGGAGAATTCTAGGTGCTTGGACATTTGCTGCTGGAAAAGACAGCTCTTAGCAAACAAGCAGGTAATGCTCAAGTGACACCAGACTCCTGCAAAAACCCGGAGCTTGTCCCCCTTCAAAGTGCCTGTGTGCCTCCTTTGTGCCTGGCTGCCACTGCTCTTGGCAGCATGGGAGGCTGTTCCCTGCAGGATCCCCCCATCTCCCCATGGGTGCAGGCATGGCAGCTCTTACCATCCTGCAGATCAAGGCTAAAGCTGCCCCTTTACCCCCCCTGAGCACGTGGCACAGTGACATTTGCAGACAGAATAGCTCTGCACATTTTCCCTTATTAGGCTTCAGAGTCAACACCACACTGGGTGGGTTGTGTTACTCCGAGCTGCTGCCACAGGGACACAAAATTACTTTCTCTAAGCTGAAATTTAAAGCGGAGCCACGCTCCTCAGTCCCTGACTTGCACAGACCCGCTGCCCGTGCCCGGTGCTGGGTGGCCTGCACCCATCCAGGGGTCCTGGTCCCAAGCATCTTCCACAGGGTGAAGGCTGACTGAGGCGGGAGCATAGGGAATAAACGCAGCTTTAAACCCTTCCTTCAACCTGGGTCTCCGAAGGAAGAGTGTGCTACTTTCTGTTCTCTAATTAAACTAATATTGCATCTTACTACTGAAGAACGAGTAAACAAACAATTAAAGACTTGATGAGGTGTTAAATGTGACACTGGTAGGAACAGCAAAGGCACTGAATCAAAGAGCCAGGCTCTCTCCGCAGTGGGGCAGGCTGCAGCAGGGCAGCAGTGGGGCAGCCCCAGAGCTGAGCGTGCCTGAGGGTCTGCACGTGTACACATGTATGTATACGTGTGTGGGTATGCACGTAGAAAGCCCACAGCCTGATCTGACCAACACGCAGAAAAGGGAGGGTGCAGAGGGGATCTGGCACATCTCTGACAAACAGCATCCTTTCAATCCCAGCAGTCTCACAAACATCTCCAAAATAAGATATTTTTATATACACATGTATATAAAAGTGCTTTTTTTCCCCAATTCACTGCTTTCTCAAAAGGCTGAAGAGGTCTCCAATCCTTCCACCCATCTCTCAAGAGCACACCAGACCTTTATTCAGCAACACTAAAAGCAGATCTGGCAAAGTCTATTTTTAACATCCCCCTGGACACTTTGGAAAACCAAGCTCTGCTCTCTGAGCTGGGAGGACAGAAAATGGCAAAGCTCTGCCTGCAATCTGCCTGCACACCAGGCAATCCTGACCTGGAGGGCTTTGGCTGCTCCGAGGCGCTGTCTGCCCCCCATGGGGCACGGGGGACAGGGACAAGGTACAAAAGAGCCCAGGCATCCTTCTTTGGGACATGCCCAAAGGGGAGAGCAGGGCTGGGAGCCAAGACCGAAGCCACAGGTCCACACAGAGGGGCAGCAGCCCAGACCTCGGGTCTGGGCTCCTACCTAACCCCATTTTCCCAGCCTGACCTGGGACAGGCAGTGTTTCAAGGCTGCTGTCAAACCTCTGGTGCAACCAATTTGGAGGGCAGCTCTGCACACTCAGTGTAGTGGAACTGCTCTCGTTTAGACACCTGAAAATTAAGACCAAAGTTTTTCAGCCCCCTCCAAGCCTGGGACAGACAAGCTGCATTAATGCTGCACGAGATCTTGGTAGCCAGGTACCAGGGAAAAGCTTTGAGGGTGGCAGCTGCTGAGCCAGGTCGCTCAGCTCGGTGTGTGTGTGCGTGCCGGTGCAGAAGGTGCTGGCTGGCATGGCTGGATCACCTTGGACAATGCATCCCCAGGGTGGACATGCCGTGCCCAGGCATATAATCCCCAGGGCCACCAGGATTAGTCCAGGGAAGCAAGGCCAGCATGCTGCTGCTGGTGCTCCCAGGAACAGCCCTGCCAGGGGAGCTTCTGGCTAATGTTACCGCACACTTTAGCCCATCTCTAATTAAGATTTAATAACCAAATCTCTGGAAGCAATTAATTACTTATTATCGTGGAGAAATTGTTTCTCCCTGCCTCTCTAACAGCAGATATGGAAGATGACAAAGCACTCCCATACCTACTAAGAAGCGATGGTTTAAGGAGATGCAGGAGCCACAGGACTTGGTTTGAGTGGGTGAAACAAGCCCTGATAGCAGACAACACTATAAATACACCAGACAACGCAGGCAGCTGTGGGCAGGACATGGGTGTCATTTACTAAACCAGTTAGTTCCCCACTTGCCACGTGGCAAACACTCCACAATTACCCACCGATCAGCTCCCTATTAGCCGCTTAAGCGGGCAGGTGGGATTATCCGCACCAAGGGCATGGTGGGGATGCCCACGGCCACGACGTGGTCCTCCCGCATCCCTCGCAATGCCACACTGCGGCCAGGGCTCCGCAAACAGGAACAACAACCCGACGAAGCTGGCTGTCTGCACACTTCTGCTGTTTGTCAGGCAGAGTGCCCCGCTTCTACCAGCACTGGGCGCAAGCAGCCGGCTGGGGTGATTATGCTGCTGCGTGATCTGCGCTGCAAGAGGGCACGGCTCTTCCACAGCATCCCAGCCACGCTCGGGGAAGGGAGCCGGGTGAGCTCCCAGCTGCCCAGGTGGGCTGAAAGGACAGACTGTCCCCCAGGACAGAATGCTGGTGCAGGGGCACGAATGGCGCTGGGCTGGAGAGGTCCAGCAGCCAGGGCCGGATTCCTGCCAGGTGCTTTTGTGCAACCCTGGAGAGAGCAGCAACTCCCCCTCCACACAGCAGGCAGTGGCGGGGGGGGGGATCCTGGGGGACAGGGAGCTGCAGGTCCAGAGATGGAGGTTCACGGCAGCCAGGGAAGCATCCCAGGATCAGGCAGCATCACCCCCATCAGTCACAGCAAGCGTGAGCCCAGCAGGCTGCAGGAGGTCCCGCTCCCTCGTGCTGTGGAGATGGCATAATTTGGCTTCCCCATACAGAGCCATCCCCCCTGCCCAGCCGGGAGCCCCCTCAGCCGGTGGGGCCAAGCCTGGCACTGCTCGGCCCCAGAGGCTGGGAGAAGCGGACCCCAGGGTGCTGCTTGTTCATCCGAGGCCTGCGGCGCCGGCTGTCTTCCTCACAGCACTTCCCCGACGACACGGTGCAGCAGCCACAGATGGCACGGTGAAAGGCACCCACATCCCCAGGCACCCCAGCCCGCTGGCCGGCTCCCCTCGCCCAGCCACGACAGCCGGCCCCAGGCGAGACGAGCCCCGCTGACCCACGCTGGCACTCGCCCAAGGCAGCGCACGCTGCCGGCGGCCGTACCTGTGCCCGCGATGCATCAGCGACACGCTGTGTCCGTTCCTCCTCTCCCAAGAGCGCACGCAGGGACGGGTTCGTGGGCCCAGCGATGCCGCAGCAGCCGCTGGCCCCCGCACCAGCACCAGCTTGCGGGGCTGCTGCACCGGCGGGGACAAGGACTGCTCCCGCTAGCAGGGGTGCGGGGATTCACCGCCGTGCTGGGAAGAGGAATTAGAGTGTTTTCAGGAACTCATCCGATTCCCAATGCAGGACTGTGCCAGCCTCGCCCCAGCCCAGCTCAGAGGGAGGGAGGGAACCCCATCTCCCAGCAGGCAGGACCCCCAAGTCTCACCTCCTGAGGCGCAGCAGCAGGGATGGAGGCTTTGCTGCACTTTTCCCCTGAACCAGGTCCTTTCAGTGCTCCCGTTTCCTGGAAAAGAAACAACCCCAAACACATCTCCATCATTCGGGGGTTTAATTAGCTTGTTACCCACTAGATGGAGGGCAGAACCCCCCTCTGCACCCTAGTTCACCTTCCTGGGAAAAAAGTGCTGTGTCAGGCCTCCAGCCTCGTTAGCTGCCTGTTGATAGCAGAAGGACTTTGGCCTTAGAGCACCTGGCAAAGCCGCACCATTTCCCAGCTCCCATCCCCTCCACCAGCAATCCTACCCACCAGGCTCCAAGGGCTGTGCAAAGCCCCTGGGCACAGGCAGGGCTCCAAGTCTGCCCACAGCAGCGTCCCTGCCTTGGGGCTGTCCCACAGAGACGTGACCCACGTCTGCAGTGCTTTTGCATCGCTGCCCACATCCCCCACCGCCCTGCTCCAGGCTGCACCACCTTCCTTATGCCCAAGTCACAGCTCCTGGGCACTCACCCTTGTTTCAGCAGGGGTAAAGTTTTACATTTTGTTAAAGTTCCTCTGCAACTTTGTTGGAATTTTTTTGGCTGCTGGACAGACCTGGTTCACTTGTAGGTGTGGGGGATCCTTCTCATTTGTCCTGCATTTTCCATGGTGTGTTTTAGGCACTAGCATATCATTATCCTCACCTTGCAATGATGGTGTGCAGACGGCAAAGTGACGTACCCGAGGTTGTACAGGCAGTCACAGGCAGAGTGAGGAGATGCCCCAGGTCTCCTTGTCCTCGGTGGATAGTATTTGCAGCTGTGTCAGTAACTGGGCATTAACACATGCAGAGAACAGTAAGCCCCTGGAGCTGCCCCGAGACCTGCAGCAAGGGGACCCAAAACCTTCCCTGGAGCTCAACAGGGATAAAGCGCCCAAGTTTGGCACACGCTGCTCAGTCCCACATTACAATGGGATTTGCTGTAACAGATTCTCATCAGTCGCAGAAGAGTGACAGATTTCTTTTTAATCAGATTAAGCATCTGCTGCTGACAGAGCACATCTCTGCACAGTCCAGGCAGACTTTCCAGCGAGCAGTGCCCACGGGGCAAATGTAGCAGGAAAACACCAGGGAAGGCAGCAACCAAGCTCAGCTGGCTCATAAATATGTTTTAAGATCATTTTAAGCCAGATGTGAGAATGTCTCATCAGGGCTCGGCCGATGCTGGGTTCACCCCAGCCCTTCTCACTGCATTGTGCTCCAGGCAGGCTGCCGGGGGCTGGCACCACCACAGATGCAGATGCCGGGCTCTGTAGGATGTTTTCATGTTGGTTATAGAAACAAATAAAACAAAACATTTGCTAATTCAGGGAGATTCTTCTGGATAAGGCAAATTAATCAGATGTGATTCATTCTTGTGCTTTCTCTGTGGGACAGAGGCAGATTGGGGGATTAGCAAGCCGGATAGGAACACTGTGATCATGTGAATCTGAGCTGCCCGAAGGCTCTCCCACCTTGGGTCTGGCAGGAGCGACTGGGCTGCAGCACCTAGGGCCGATTCAAGCGTTGCTGGCAGCAGAGAATCAATTACAGGCTTGTTCAGTTGTCCTAATGAATCCAGAATTAACCAGGAAACACTTAGGAGTCAGTTTAATTCCCATTTCCAGGCACCAGCCCTCTCCTCTTCTTGCCGGCTACAGCAAAGGGATGCCCAGTGCCAATATTTTCTCTCCGAGCAGCTCAACCTGCACTTGTCTCTGTGAAAGTAAATAGATCCAAGCCCCTGCCTTCAGTCCTCTAAATCAGATTCAAACCTCTTCCCTAAACTGTCTCAAGTTTTCAAACACATGCGGACCCCAGAAAGAGACACTGGTCTAACAGGGCTCACAGCAGTCAACAGAAGAGATATCGTCGTCATGACATCAAGTGTTCTCCCATCACACACACAAAAGCCACTTCAGCTCTGTAGGACATGGCAATGCCTTGGGCTCTCATCTCTGCTGTCATCTCCTGTGAGCCTCAGCTCCTCTCCAAGGCATTACCCGCCAGGATGGGGACCCGGACCAGGCAAGGGGATCCTCTCTCTTCTCTGTCAGCAGATGCAGGAGCTGATACTTGCACAACGCTGTAAATGGTTTGCTCGAACTTACTTTTCCACTCCTTAAACCTGTGTCACATCACCTGAAACACTTGTAGTAACAATTGTCTATCTTCTTTCAGGTCATTGGCAAAATATGTTTGATAATGCAAGTCCAAAGCCTTGTCCCCAGAGGTCCCGCTGACTCATTCTGGTAGGTTCCTCGGTTCCAGTCAAATTTCGGGGCTGGCCCACCAGTCACTTTAAGCCATTTAATGTATGCACTGGTGACTGCAGAATCCCAGGTACCCAAGCCACTGACTGTCGTTCCAGAGCCTACGGCAGCAGCACTGTCGCTGTACCAGCTCGGGCTCTCATCCCCACCACAGCCACCACCAGCCCTACCAGATCCAGCCACCAGAAAAGGAACTCCATAGACCTTAACTACCCTCTTTTAAATCTTGATTAATGGAGTCTGGTACCAGCTACTGCCAGGTAGTAGTGGAGACAGCAGTGCAGGCAGCCTGGCCAGACTCGGCTCTTGCTACCATGGCTGTGCCACTCACCAGCGTGGAGTGCACCTCACCGCCGGCCCTGCCACGGCTCGGGGAGCAGCTTCCTGGGGGTCCCATCCATCGCTTTCCATGTGGCTGCCCTCCGGCATGGCTGGGGCTGCAGGGGGTTCTCCCAGCTCCGCTCCCCTCCTCTGCTCCCAAGGGGACAGCCTGCCAGAGGGATAAGCCAGAAAAAAAAAAAGAAAAAAGAAAAAAAAAAAAAACTGCTTTCCTGCAGGTCAGCCTGTCCTGCTGGAGTCAGAAGTGATGACGCGAGTCAGCCAGCAGCACAGTGAGTGAGCAGGACCACGTTGCTTCAGCGATCGAAATCCCAGTGAAATGCATCACACCGGTGCCTCATGGAAAATGAATCACCTGCATTTTTACAACCTTAAAAAACCCAAAGCATCTTTTGGGCAGGGATCAGGGGCTATGTGCTGTTCTTCCCTGAACTGACCCATGGCTGAGTGGGTCACAAGGAATGGATTTGTCACCGGTGCTCTGCAAACCCATGCCAGCCTCCACAAGCATCTCTGTACCTCCAGGTGCCTGCCTGCAGCTCCCGTATGCTACCTGCGCCTCTGCTGCCCTCCTCTGCCTCCTCACCTGCCCTGCCCCTGCCAGCACTAACGAGGGCATCTCCTCACCCATAAAGACAAATGGATTAATGAACTACTCGAGAGTAATGTTGTTCATTACTTTTCTCAGCCTGAATAGCCTTGTCCAGTTTCTGTGTTTTAAGGTTGATGAGGCATTTACACCCAGCTAGGGAGCTGACGCTGACATGCATCCCCTCCTGCTCCCCCAGGAGAGGCAGGGAGCATTCTGGCTTTCAGACAGTGGGTTTATTTTCTGGACTTATACCCTCCAAGCTCACTGCCCAACGCTGGTGCAATGCCCATCACTTGCCAAAGCCCCATCTTCAGCTGAGCCAGGTGGCAGCACCACGGGGCACGCTGGGTCCTGTGCCAACCTGGCACCGTTCAGGACTAGCACAGCTCTCATCTCTCTTAACAAAGAAGGTGTCTAATTAATTTTAACATTTTTCTCCAATCAATTATTCAAAATATCTGCACAGTTCATTCACCCAGCTCTTTAAACCCCAGTGGCCACTTCTACTTATCCACCTAAAGCAGGCAGCATCGATCCCCCCTCAGCAGTCCCAGGTGCATGGCCCCTGCACCCCGCTCCCCAAGCCACCCGCAATGCCTGGGGAATGGTGCCTCGTGGCCCCGTAGCAACTTCCGAACATCGCCAGAAAGTTAACTCAAATACATACGCTTGAAAAGTGCTTTTAGTGACATAATTTCCACTGTCTTGGGACAAAGACACTGGAACATCGGAGTTACACCAATGCACTTTGATAACCCTGTAACTCTGTAAGAAGCCACCTGACACCAGAGCTGGTGCCACTCCAGTGTCCTGGGGGGTTTCTGTCCCTGCGCAGCTGGATCCTGCAGGGACACTGTGGCACATCTCTGCTGTTGGGGGGGGTGAGGATGCACAGGGCCCAGCACACACCCCGCTCACTCACAGCCCTCGGAAATCAGCTCTCTCCAATACACCTCACAGCCCCGGATTGTCACATGCGCAGGCTCAAAGAGAAATAAAGCATTTTTCCTATGTTACTGCTGTAGCCATAGCTCACTAAAAGTAAAGATTGCTTTTTTGCAGTGGGTGAAAACCAATGATAAAAATCCCCATGAATACTTCATCAGGCTGCCTGCTTTCCCATAGATTTTCTGTCGCCAGGAGAGCGTTTCCAGCAGCCGCTGGTGCCTGGAAACCAGAACCATGGGGGAACCCAAATCAATTGCATCTGAAAGAGGGAATTTTCTACTAAATCCTATTGCTCCTGGTGGCATTATCCACGCGGGAGCTCCAGCAGCAGCTGGAACAACAGTTTTTCCCCAGGACACAGAGTGAGGGAGTCAGGGACTGGGGCTGGTGCACCCCACCGCAGGGTCCAGGGCACCTTCACCTCCCCAGCTGGAGGAGAATGCACAGAAGACACGGGGCGAGGACAAGCAGCAACAGGATGAAAATATAGCAAAAAAGTACCAGCTCCAAAGGTACGGAAAGCTTTCGAAGCTGCAGGGACACCAGAGGCTTTGCAGACAGATGGGCCATCAGCCAAGGGAGTTTGGAGAGGTGATCCTGCCATGGGGCTGAGGTCTCCTCCAGTCCATCAGCTCTTATTCTAGCAGGGTCCAAAGCCACCTTCTCCGCTCCCTGGCACGCTGAGCTACCGGGTCCCTCGCAGACCTGGGCTGGGCTCCGGCTCAGGAGGAGCTGCCCATCCCTGCCCCTTGCCAGCCCTGTGTCCAGCAGGTTTTGCGGGCTCACTGCATCGCTCTCGCTAGAGGAGACCCAGCATGGAGGGAAGAGGTTTTCTCCCTAGAATAAGGCCTGAAGACCAGCATCCTTATTATCTTGTGTCTGCCTGAGCAGACACTGAATCATACAGCAAGCTGGTATTTAAAATAGTTGCATTCCTCTTTTTAGCAAAAATATTGCTCAGTCCTAAGAAGAGAAGGCTGAAGGGGATCTGCTTGCTGCCTTGACTGCCGCACCAGCAGGCACAACGGAGGCTCTTCACAGAGGCACACAGTAGAGGATGAGGGACAGCAAGCACCACAAGAGCAATCCCGACCTGATGCCAGGGAGAAGTGCTGCTGTGGGGTGGTCAGGAACCGGGCAGGGCTGGGATGCTGGGGGTGCTCCATCCCACCACAAAGGTGCCCAAAGCTCAACTGCAGGACACCCTGTGAAGCTTGACCTGAGCCTGGAGCTGGATCTAACCTGGAGCTGTCCTGCTTTGAATGGGGGATGGGCTGGAGATCTCCAGAGGCAGCTCCCACACTGGGTGATTCTCTTGCCTGTGATTGTGCCAGATGCCATTTAACAACTCACGATACTGCACCACCAGCCAGCAAAGAGCTGAGAACCCTCTGCTCAGGACTGCTGCCGCACTAATTGCTGTGGTATCTCAGATCCAGCTGTGGGCTCAGGGCTGTTTGTCACCATCCCAGCTCCCCATGACCAAAGGCTTTGCCAAGGGTCCCCAGGGGTCTGCCACATTGGGGCGAGCAGACATCCTCACCAGCTTTCCTGCACGGGCAAGGCGAACGGCTCGTGCAGAGCATCACACCCAGCACAGGCGGCCACCCCCCACCCTCCGGGCCCCTCTCTGCCGCTGTCCTCACAGATGCTCCAGCTCACGTGAATCACCGGTCCCCTGCCCTTGGTGCCGGTGATGTGCGGACGGCTCACTGAGCCCCACCACAGTGACAGGTAACGGCTTATCCTGCATGACCTAGTTAGCACCAACAGCAGCAAGATGCAGCTCTGGGAGACCAGTCTGTCTCTAATCCAATAGAGACCGAGGCATCCCTCCCTCCCCCAGGGCCCACAGCCAGACCCACAGGAGCCCTGGGTTCATCCCCCACCACGCTGCCAGGATGGGCCACACAGGAGGCAGCATCACCCTTGTATCCCCAGCTGGAGGTGCCGGATCCACTTGGGCAAACCGCTCTTCCTGCCAAAGCCAGGGGCTGGTTCCCAGTCCTGGGGTGAGATGCTTTTTGCCTTCTTCACGGAGTCTGCTCCTGCCCTGACGCCTGTCCCCAGGGCAGGACACAGGGACACTGCACTGCTGCTGGCCCTTTGCTGGATTGCCCAGGCTGAACCCTGGCTCAGGGGATTTCTGACTTCAGGAGATTTCCATGGGTCTGTCCCACACCCCTTCCAGCTAACAGGCATCCTTTCCGAGGCAGAGGCACACAAAATCAGGCCTACTTTCCAATAATAGCCCAAAGGCTAGATCCTCCCCCAGCCTTTTCCACATTGCCACTCCTTGCACATGGCAGGCCTGTATTAGCAATTATCAACGGCAGTATCCAGTGTGATACCAAGTTTGCCATTCCCCGCAGCCCCAGGGTCCCTGCTGAGGGTTGCTTTCCAGCACAACCCACTGTCAGGCAGCTTTGTTTCCAGGTGCCTGCCTTTGTACTCCTCCAAATCAAAACATATGTTCAAACAAGCCCAGCTATTGTGCAACCTGGGTCACCCCACCAGCATTTACATAACCTGGGAACTTCAACAGGAATGAGTTGTTTCCCTCTAAATTGCTCATTAAAAGAAAAAAAAAAATTGAACAGCAGACGCAACCTCCAGGGCATCGGCTCCTGGCTGGCACTGACTTTAGCAGGTGGCATATTTTAGCCTGCCCTAAAGCACTAGCCTTACCCAGCACAAGCATCGTCTGCAGGCACACGCAGCACTGCGATGGCCCAGCGCCGGTGAGGCTGCATCCGGAGACTGGGAGCAGAGATTGCCTCCGAGAGAAATTCACTATTTTTCCTGTTCGTCTTGCATGCACAGCTGAAGCTGGAGCTGCAGAGAGAGATTCCCACAGGAATCACCAGCACTCGGCCTGGGTGGTCCCTGCGCAGCTCCACAGCCGTGATACAGAAGCCACAAAAACCCCACTAGCAAAAGCCAAGCAGCAGCTTTCCCCCTTTATTCCTGAAAATGACCCAGAAACACCCACAGGAATGCTGCCTGGCCTTCCTTTTGTGTCACTCAAAGCACCTGGTAGTTTATTGCTAATGAGGGCTAATTAGCCTCCAGCTCCTGCCCTGTGGCTTCCCAAGGAGCTGCTCTACCCCTCAACCCAGGTTTTTTCCCAGTTTTCCCCGTTTTTTCCCGGTACTGAGCCCTAGCCGCTCCCCGCTCCCTCCCTGCAGGGAGCCAGACCCGCTGCATCGCTGCTGGGGTGACTTCGGAGCGCACTTGCCCCTGGGGATTTGGGCCTTTCCCAAAGACTCGGAGCTCGCAGCAGAAAGCCGGCTCAGCCCCAGTCCTGCTGCTTGGGCACCAGGCTCTTGGCTCGTGGCCTGGACAGGCTCATTAACCTGAAAAAACTCCTCCTGAAGACGGGCAGCAGGGCAGGCGGCTGCCTTCCCCACCGGTTTTGCAATCGTTTTCAATAGTCATGGCCAAGAACAGGCATTCACACGCTGGCACGTATTAGCCCGGGTGCTCGCAGCGGGCAGGAGCCCATGGGCAGCTCCAGTCGGGACGGTGGGTCCCGCCAGCCGGGGGGGTGCAGGATCTGGTCTGCCATGTGCTCCTTCAGCCCTCACCCATACTGCAAGTGGCTGCCCGAAGCCAGCGGATAGTTTCAGCCACCTCCACGCTGGTGACAGTGATAAAATCAGCCGGCACGCTCCCCCGGGCAGGGTGGGGAAAATGCCGTGAGCGAGGAGACAGCGCAGCTCCGGCACCACTTCTGAAATAGCTCAGAAACCGTGCCCAGCGAGAGCAGCACCTCCTACGAGGTGTCCCGGGATTTGCTGGCTGCTCCCAGCCATTGGAGAGGATCCCCAGGCTGGGGGAGGCCAGGGCAGCGTTATTCCCACCGGCACCGTACAGCCTTGTACGGAGCATGGGGGGAGTGGTGCTGGGGGTCTGTGGGAGCCCCTCTGTTTTAGCATCCGTCTGTTTACAGGCAGCGTTTTGGAATGGGTTGCTGCTCGTCTTGCCTTTTGCTTTACTACCCGGATAGCAAAGAGCAGGAGAAAAGGGACAGGGGAAGGTGATGCTGTGGGCGGAAAGCAAAGGAAGGGAAAGGATGAAGCAGAGGGGGGACGGAGGAGTTGCACGGGGGGGCTGAAGGTTGGGTTACAGGGTGCTCCCAAATTCTCTCTTGCTCTTGAACCACATCCTACTGCAGGAACGTGTCCCAGAGGCAGGCAGTGGCAGGACAGGCCCTCAGGCTGCTCTGGCAGGGTCCATCTCTTCAGTCTCAGGAGGAGAAAGCCAGGCAGCGGCTGGAAAGCAGAGCCCCGGCAGGGTGGTGTGCCAGAGACAGGGGGACAGGGTGCCCACTCCATCCCTCCCGCTCCATCCCTCCTGCTACATCCCTCCCACTGCCCCAGCCTGAACATGCTGGGGGCAACTTCTGTGCAAGGGAGAATGGACTCGGGACGAGCGAGCGCTGCCGGGCTGCTCAGTTGAAGGTGAGAGGGGAGGAAAACAAAGCTCAGTTCCCTTAGATGGAAGATTTTGGATAGCAGCAGCACATGAGTCTGTGAGCGTTTAAAGTACAGCTTCGCATCTCACCGGGGGAAAGGTTTTTTATGCATGCGTATGGCAGCACTTCAGAGATTATTATTTAGTAAGTGAATTAATTCTAAAAAGCCAAACATTAAATAATCTTTTACAATTTCACATTTTGTGTGTTTTAGGTGTTCAGAACAGCGATATAATGACTGCACACACCCCCATTGCTGGTGAATATGGGTGAGGAACAAAGCAGGCGTGTGGGTATCCAAGAGCTCCCCCTGAGCCTGGAACCACACGGACAAACCAGATTTCTGCTATTTCAAAGCCAATTTTATTATTACAGCAGAGATTTTTTTTTTTTTCCCCCAAGCTGGTCTGTTCATAATGGTATGAAACCAGAAAAAGTAGGAATTCCTGCACTGAGGAACAGCAGGAGAAATACAGTATAAAGGCATAAGGTTTTGCCTGGCAGTGAAATAAGTGAGTTTCAAATGTCAAGCCTGCTGAGTTTTGCTGCATTTGAAGGAGCCCTTCCAAGCTGTCTGAGATGTCACAAACGTTGGATTTTGTCTCTGTGTTCCAACTGACTTCAGTAAATGGCAAAAAATGCCTCTAAAATACAGCAATTGGCAGCACTGGCTGCACAAATAAATAAGCTTGTAATCTTTTTTTTTTTTTTTTTCATTTTCTAAGTTAATAATCTTCTGGATGCCCAATGCCACCCTTTGGACGAATCTCTGTGCATACACACAATTAGCAGGAACAACAGGAGTGGAACAGAGCCAGGGGAGTTGTAAATATGACCTCTGCATTTCTGCACCTTGGTTAATTACAATGCATTTTAAAAAAAGGGGGGGGATAAAAAACCCCAAGCTGATTGGCCAAGAGTTGGGCAAAGAAAATACCTACTGGGAAACCGGGTTTGGGACAAGGGCCAGCTGTCCAGCTGATTGCATTGCCCTAAAATGTCCTGAATTTGCACGTGCCAGATGGAACAGACCCCAGCTCCCATGGGAAGAGGATGCTTCCAGGAGCCGTTCATCCCCCCAGGCTGCTGCTGCTCTTCCACAGATGCACTGGGGGTACAGATACCGGGGCTGTCTGGCACCCCTGGTCATTGCAGGGCAGCAAGTGCCTTTATGGTCCTAAACATGGAGGGAGAGACGCTGGGCTCTGTGTGCGGCTCAAGGGAGCTGCCCTTGGGGAGCCAGACCCTGCCTGCCCCACAGCAGCCTTGGGGAAGGGCAGCTGGGCCAGGCTGCTCTTCTCAGAGGGTGAGACCCCCTCTCGACACCCACATGGGGCGGTGGAGGGATGGGGCAGCCCTGCACAGCCTTCGCCGCACGCCTCGGGCAGGACATGGTCTGATCTGCTGGTGGATCTGCTCTAGGTTCAGCCTGGCTGCTCCATACTGGGAGCGGGGGCTCTGGGGGGCTGAGCTGGGCACAGCCCCCGCCTCGGCACTGACCCAGCCTCACCGGGTCGGGCAGCACCGGCCCCTCTAACCCACGGGGAGCTGCGGTCTGGGACACCCAGCAGTGCCGCAGCCATCCCGGGAGGGAGCAGCAGGAACACGCAGGGACACGGCAACCGTGGGGATCTGGTACGTGGTGGATTGGAGAGGACCAAAGACGGTGCAAATACACGGCGCCGCTTGCAAAGGCAATAATATATTTAGCTTGTATCTGCCACAAAAAGACTGCCATAGATCCAGAGCGGCGGTTTGGATTGCATTTACATTTGCTAATTTAGCAAAGGCCTGTCAGAGCCGTTTATCTCTGACTGTTGACTGTTGGCGTGGAAGCTTGTTAGCAAGTTGTCAGAGCAGATATCACTGGTGAATCTGAATAACAGATCAGGTGTCAATTGCTGCGGAGCTGTTTGTTTTGGGGATGGATTTAGAAATTCAACTGAAAGAGAAGGAGCCGTGTCAGTAATAAGAATTGTATGATGTCGGCTCTCCGTGAGGTTTCTGCAATTACAGCACGTAATTTGACAAAGCTGCTCCTGCTTTAGTAGTTACGTGGAATACCTTCATTCAGGGCAATGTTACTCCCAACCAGTGGCTTGCTTGTGGATGTCTGCTGGTTGCTCAGTTAGAAAACAACTGGAAAACTGGGGGGGCAAAGGCTCTTCCCACCCGCACGGGGCACAGGCTGGGGACGGTGGTGCCGACGCAGACCACAGCTGGGGCTGCTCCCTGCAGCTGGGTCAGAGGTCTCTGTCCCCCACACACAGTAAGCAAAGCTCAGCAACTTGCCTCATTTTGCTGCTGACACGTTGGATGGGTATTTCTTCAGGAGTCCCAGGCACAGAGCTCCCAGGATGGGCTGCAGCAGCAAGAGCTCCCGTTGCAGAGCCAGAGCTGGGCAAAAGCCATCAGTGCCTCAGAAACTTCCCCAGCGAGGAGAGGGGACAGCAGGAGGGTGACGGAGGGGAGACGTGATGGCAGTGTGCACACAGCGATGGGAGAGGAGCGCCCGGGAGACTGGGGGGGCAGCCCCTTGTCCGCAGCGGGGGGACAAGGCGCAGTGCTGGGACAGGGGAATGCAGAAGTGATGCAGAGAAACGCTTCTTCCATCGGAGGTAGAAACCAAAGCGCCCAGCACAGGCGCTGAGGCAGGCGAGGACTGCATGGCTTTGGGGACCGGTGTTCCCCGCGGCAAGCACAGCACCCAGGAGCATCCCTGCTCCTCTCCGGGGATTTGCAGCCTCCTGCTCTGTCCTGCTGTGAGCAGAGGTGCAGGCGAGACCCGGGTGGGAGGGCAGGACCCCCCCTGGCCCCATCATCTGCAGTCCTGACCCCCCGCCTCAGACACACACAGCTCCTGGGATGGATCCAGCCCCGACTCCTCTCTTCCCAAGGAGCAGCACAGCCATCGCGGGACTTGGCTCGAAGTCAGACCAACATGATTCAGTGCGGTAACATTTCCCAGGGCCTCGCCGAGATTGGCACGTGGGCGGGAGGGAGCTGGCAGCTGCCTGTACCGGGGGAGGAGGGCAGGGAGGTGAAGATGTGCTGATGGAAGAGAAAGGACAAGCCCAGTCCAGGTGGGTCCAGCTGGAGCAGGAGCCCACCCCGGTCACTCGCCGTGGGTTCTGACCTTGCCTGGGCTGTGACCCCCAGCATGGCTCGGCAATGCCCGGGGCTATCAGTGCTGCTGGCATGGACCCCTGGCATGGGTGGCTCGCAGGCTGCTCCCACTTCTTGGAACAAGGGCCCCAAGCTGGAGAAAAGCAGAAACCCAGCATGGTCCCAAGGGCCCAGCCCATCTGCCCAGGCTGGTGGGAGGCCACCAGCCACTTCCCACATCCATGGCATCCTGAGGGAGAGCCACAGGGCCGGGAATCTCCCCTCCGCACAGCCATACAGGCACTGCTGTGGCCCTCTGCAACCTCCATAGGTTACATTTATAACACAAGAATATGGAGAGAGAGGGGTAACAGACCTCTCCATGCACACTCAGACCCCACATTAAGGGCAGCAGCTAAGCGGGACAGCAGGCGGGGCAATGCACAGGCTGGGTTACATGTGCCCCCTTGAAATGCAAGATCACCGGAGCCCGTGGGTGCACAACAAAGCAGGGGGCTGTTATTTGTGTCCCAAGCATTTAGAAGGAGGAAAATTAAATTAAATTAAATTTCTGAGCCGCCTCGGTGCAGTGACAGCAGATGCAGCATCCATGCGTGGGGGCGGGTCTTCTCGCCGGTCCCTTGCGAAGGATGCAGAGCTGGGTACACCAGGAGGAACCTTCCTCCCCGATGCTGTTGCTTAGCCTTTCGTGTATTCCACAGACAAAACCTCATTGCTACCTGTGAGAGGTGTGTGCCAAGGAAGAGGACAGAAAAATGTACCAAATCCTCCCTGTAGACCACAGTGGGAGGGAGCCAGGACCATCCAGGGCAGGACTGCGCTGGGTGCAGGACAGCTATACAGGTCTTTGCACATCAGTCATACCCTGAATAGATTCAGGTTCTTTTTCCTTAAATAATTACTCTGCAGAGTTAATGGTTTCAAAACACATTTTAAACATGTAAAAATAATGTTTGGGGTTTTAACTCCCCCTTCTCCCAGGTTTTCTTTAGCCAATATCCAGCAGCCCCCGGAAACATCTCTCCACAAGTTAGAGACCCCCTGAACACCGTGGCGTTACCCCATGTCTGCAAACCCCTTCTCCAGAATGCCTGGGCAGTGGAGGCGAGAGCTCGGCACAGCCCAGGGCAGGGCAGTGCCCAGCACGTCGTAGGAACACCCTGGCGAAGCCACCGAAGCTGCCCGCCCTGGTGCCATCGCTCCCTGGGCAGGGGCTGCAGTACTGGGGCAGGCAGCCCCGGCTCTGTGGTGTGACTCCTGCCACCATCTCCACTCCTTTTTGCAGCTTTGTAATATAAGTGGTGAATGTAAAACAAAACAAAAAAATCCATGATCTAATTAGCAGCCTTCAGCTACAGCATTGAATTAGCAAAAAAAAGTGAAAGTGGGTTTAATTAAAACTGTTGCTGGAAGAGAATTTTGATTAACTGATGTAATGCGTTAAAATTGCAAATCCCAGAAGCTTAAGTGACAGATAAAATAGCGCAAATGGTTTACAAATTAATTTACTTTTTTTTGAAAACAAGCATGCTGCATATTATTAAAAATTAATTAGTCATAGAGGGAAGATCTCGCACAAAGGTTACAACAGCACGGGCTGCCGAGATGAGGTATGTGTTCGTGTGTGGCTGGTTGTTTACTGGAGCTGCAAATACAAGATATGCATTCACAGGCACGGTGAAGTGGCAAGAGTCGGTGACTGTCCGGGTGAGCCAGAGGGTACCGAGATGTGGACCAGCGGCACAGGGCTTTGCTCAGTGATGCTCCTGGGGGGCACGAAACACCCTGAGCAAGATAGATAGCAACTCGCACCCGGTCGTGGCACCACATCAGCACCCAGGTATGCCGGGCAGCTCCAGCCTCAACGCTGATGATGGGTAATTTGGGAGTGCAGCATCCCTGTCCCGCTGCCTACCCCCGCCCCAGGGCTGTGTCCCCGGGGTGGCAGCAGCAGCAGCACAGGGACCCACGAGGACCGAGACCCAGGAGCTGCTTCCCTGTCCATGGGCCAGCACGGAGGATGCGGCTGGGGCACAGGGCAGGACTGACCCGCTGGCAGCCACACCAGCACCAACACCTCTAAAAACCAAGACATCTTACAGTGACCTTGCTCACTGAGGGACAGGCCAGGGCCAGGGGTGGCTCTGCCCCAGGCCCTCGCAGGGATCTCTGGCACAGGAGCCACGCGATGAGCGACGGGAGGATGCAGCTGAAATGTTGTCAAGAGCAGCAACGTTAAACTAAAATGCTTATTGACACCATACTGTATTTTTATTTTTTTTAATTCCCCTCGTTTGACACATTTTGATGATGTTTCTATGCCTGGTTGCCATGGTGACTCACGTTAGCCTCCCAGCTGCTCTGCAAATCCTTTCCTCCCGAGAGCCGACAGTGGGCCCCGGTACCGCCAGCACCCAGACACAGCCCGTCCCCCCAACAGCCACAGCAGGGTCCGTCCGGGCACAGGGACGCCCCGGCCCCAGGGCTGCCGACCACACGGCTGCACTGCCCGGACCTGTCCCCAGCACCCAGAAATGCCACCAAAGCTTCCCAGCAGTGACTCAGGTCCACGGGCTGCTCTTCAGCCAGGGGCTGTTGGTTCGTGGGGGTCACAGGTACAGCCCCGCCACTTTCTCCAGCGCTGCATTCATCACTTGAAATCCCCCTTTTTGCTGCCTCCCCTCCAGCTGCCGGGTTCCCAGTGCGGAGCCGATGCAGACCAAACCGGGAATGGACACCTGCACCTTCACACGATGCCTCAGCATCATGTGAAACTGGGCTCAGCACGGACACAGACCCCTTCCCCAGGCTGCTTTCCTGCTTCCACCCAAGAGTCCACCGCCACGTTAGTGGCCCACAAAAGGGGCTCATCACATTCCCACCAGCAATCCCTGGCAGCCCAGTGTGACAAGCAATCGCCTTCATACTCCGGATGCTTCCCCAGCCTTTCTGCCTCCTGAGGCTCCAGCGCTGATGCCTGGGGAAGTTTCCCTGCCCTTCGTGCCTGACCCATGACGAGCATTGAAGATGATTTACCCCGGGCGTCATGTTCCCATCGCACCCGAGCACACACTGCACTGCAGGCAGAGCGGACCCATCGCCCTGTCGGCTGCGTGTCGCAGGCAGGAACGGGCAGAGGGACAGGCAGCCAGCAGCAGATCCGAGGTGGGTCAGTGGAAAGCCATGAGTCCGAGATGCCAGATTGTGCCTGACAGCGGAGCAAGGGTTTGTATTCGCCATCCAGCCCAGCTCGTCATGTACAACATGTCACAGCTGGGTTGTCTGCAGTCTGAGAAGCACTGGATCTTCAAATAATCCTCTTGGATTAAAAATAACTTGTAGCCACCCAGGACTGTGTCCCTGGTTTATGTTGCCAGCAGGCGATGGCAGCAATGGCAGACTGTGCCGTCACTCCTGCACAGTCTGCTCTGACCCCCCTTTCCCCCTTTCCACACCCAGTATTTCTGCACACTAACCAACTCAGGGATGGGTAGCCCAGACCCCATGCACAAAGGCCAGTTTTTCAGGAAAATGCCTTAAAAAACCCAACCAACCTCAAATTCATAGTTTGCTGCCTAAATAAGTGACCTGCTTTCAAGAGCAGCTCGAAGTGAAGAGAAGGGTTTGCCCTTTGCAGATTTCAACACGCAGACTTTAGGATCTCCTTTTTGCAGGCGTGGGGAGCTACAGAGCTCCCTCCCCACACAGCCCGTGTGACAGCAAGCGTCTGAGAAAGGCACCCACAGCCTGGCTGGGGACTGCAAGAGCTTCCCCCCAAGCCAGTGGGCAGGACCCCACAGACCCCCCAACACAGCCCCATTCCAGGATTACACCCCAAGGGGGATGGACGGGGCTGGGATAGCAACTCCTAAACCCGTGCTGGTCTTGCTCTTCCTTCGGCGTCTGCTCCCGGCCCCGCTGCAGACAGGATCCTGGCCAGGCTGGACCAGCACCCTGCGTGCCTGGGGTCCTAGTTCTGCCTTCAAAACCCACAGATGTGTGGAAGAGCCAAAAGGTTCACGCAAACCCTTCGCAACACAAACCACAGATCGGAAAACACTTGCTGCTTTGTGTTTAGTGGCACATGAGATTATTTTTTTTCCAGGCACTCACTGTTTTCCAGGGTATTTTATTATGTTTCTAACGCACAGTTACACTGGAAGCACAGGACCAGCCTGTTTCAGGTGTACCTACAGTGCTGTCTTTTCCCTGGCTCATTAACGGATTCATACCCGGCCTTGGAGCATTCAAGGAGGCATTGTTTCTGCTGACAAAATTAGCACTAACAAGTAGGACATAAAACAGCATCTACAGTAAATCTAGTACCTCCATGTGCTGCAGGAGCCACAGCTCAGACAGGAATTTAATTGTAGCCTTTAGGCGTCAGATAAAGTTTTTAAAAGATACAGCAAAATATAAAGCAATGCAAATTTGCCAAAGCATTGCATTTCTCATTGAACACAGTGGGGGACAGAGAGTTAGAAAATGGAATATCCTTAAAGAAACCCGGTAACCCTTTGTGGACTGCGCCGCTGCGGTTTCTCTGGGGCAGTAGGGTCTGCACCTCCGGAGAAAAGGAGGAATCACTCCATGTGGTGCAGAAGGAGCTGGGGCTGGCTGTACCCCTGCGACCTCCGCCCCGTCCCCCTGCATCCCCGTGCCCCATCCCCCCACACGCCGTCCCCCCCGCTACCTCCCACACACCCTGCCAGCCCGCAGCGCCTTCGGTCCCCCCGTGGGGAGGCAGACAGATGGACTGCCGTTACGTGTGCCGCCTTTCCCTAGGAAACCTGGCTAAAAAACCCACAGAACACAAAAATAGGAAAATGCTCTTCAGAGAAACAGGATATCGAGCAAACACCGCTGAGAACACCTCCAGGTCATCCCCCACTGCCTGTCCTCACAAAAACATTCTCACAGCCTCTGTATTCTGGTTTTCTACTCAGCCAAAATGGTCCCATCTCTCAAAGACCCCACAAAACGCAAGCAACTGCAGCCAAGCCATGAGCAGATCCGCTGGGACGGTGCCCAGGCTCCAGGGCCAGGTTTGTCCCTGATACAACAAGATCACAGGCGGAGGATCCCAGTGCCACTCGGGAGCGGTCCCCACCAGTGCAGCCCCGCAGGCAAAGCCGGCCCCGCTGCCTGCCTGTCCCTCCCAGCAGTCCCAACAGCCGGCGCAGAAGCCGCAGGAGATGCACCCGGGGCCAGAAATTGGGAATAACCCAGCTGGATCCATCCACCGCTGGGGGCCCTGCCAGCCAGCCACGAACCCCTGCAGCGAGCGGGGCAGGCAGGGCTCACCTGAAACCCTTTGAGGTCTCGTCTCTGCAGGGTGACCGTGGGGGAGCAAACAGACCCGGGAGACCCTGAGACTCGTTTGTGCAGTCTCGGCTCAACCCTACACTCCCTGGCACAAACCAACCTGCTTTTGCAGGTAAAAGGAATGAGAACAGAGCCAGACTGCAGCCCTACACACTACAGTCACACCACCGCGCCGAGACCTCGGGCCAGGGAATGTTAGCGGCCTTTTGCCCGCAGTCGCAGAGAGGGCAGGCAGGCACAACGTCCCACTCGAGCACGGGGTGCCAGCAACCAGCAGCCCCCGACAGGTTTGAGGGGTGAACTGGGGAGGACTTGTCCAGCATGAGAAATGTGCTTTGGTTTAGCCGTAGCCAAGTGGCAATTCCAGCTGGCTGATCTCATTTTATTGCAGATTACATAGATGTTCCCAGGAAGATGGGCTGTCAAATCTAATCTCATTATGCATTCCTGGTATGTTTTCCACACGCCCTGCCGCAGCAGCCATATCTGGCAGCGTGCACAGAGTGCCAGCACAGCCCAGCCACAAAGGCTGCTGTGAAAGAGTTAATGCATCCCGAGTGGGGGGAGCACCCTCCCGGAAAGCCACCTCTGCTGGCTCAGGGTCCCACTGCCGGCTACCTTCAGGCAGTAGTGACCACTGATATATTTTGCTGGGGGATGCAGATGTCGCGGCCACTTGCAGCATCTCCAAATGACACGACACCACTGTCTCAGCCTGCACCCATCTGCAATAACCCCCTCCATTTCCAACATGCCAGGCACTTTTCCCCCCAGATGCTCAAGCTGGTGTCCAAGTCCCTGGCAGTTGGCACAGGAGGAGCCGCACGACATGCCTCTGTCCCAACAGGCAGAGAAAGGACGGTGACAGCCACTGCAGGCATGTGGGGAAGCAATGAGGGGTCAGGGACCACGTCTCCTGCTTTGAAGCTCCCATTGCTCAGCGCCATTATTTTGGGAAAAAAATTGGTTATGGCAAGGAGAGGGGGGGAAATATAGTTTGTATACTTGGATATTACCTGTGTTACAGGTACAGCATGTTATTTGGCTGGTTGCCACATTACCTCCAGATCAGAACAGACACCTCAGCAGATATGAACCAGCCTTTATTGCCAGGTGATTTGAAAATGAGAAAGCCAGCTAGGCCAAAGCTAATGCAGCGTTTTTAAACACGCTGACTAGGAGCAGGTCACAATGCATTCCTCAATGCTGCTATGCTGCTTATCCACCCAAGGGACATCTCTGTACAAGGTTTTGAATGCATTAGGCATTACACAAGAGTTTCTGTTCAGGTGTTTATGCTCTTAGTAGGCGTTGCAAGATCAGATGGAAACAGCATCCCTGTTCATTGTGAGCACCGCTTGTAGAGTCACATTTGGAAACTCGGCTTGTGATGGATTCCTAAAGTCTCCCAGCTTTCACCTGCCCTCTCCTCTCCAGACTGCCCAGGCCATGCTCCTTGTACCTTCTGCCAGCTGCTGCTTACCCCTGTCCGCACCCTGCCCCGAGCTCTGGTGCTGCCCCTTCGCCGCTGTCCCCTCCCGCCGCGTCCACCCTCTGTGCAAGGCCGCTCCTGACTCCAAACTGTTCCCAGAAACTGCCTGCTACCACCCTTTGGTGGCACAGTTTGCAAAACACACCAGAGCTGCTTTTTTAAATGAGACTGCCCAGTTTATGCCTCCTTTCTTTCCAAACGCAAGCTCCAGTGTCCAGGGCCAGCACCCCCCCACGCCCTCTCTGTCTAATTGGGATCTACAAGAGGAAGATGCTCCACTGGCATGCAGCCCTTCTGCTAACATCCCAGGAGGGGAAGCTGCACACATAGCTGCTTCTGCCCCCCACACTGGGCTTCTCCATCCTTCAAGGTCATGCAGGAGACCAAACCACACTGCTGTGCAGGATCGAACCAACGTGGGCAGCCCCTGCCCGGGGTGGGGGACAGGCTGCTCTGTGCATGGGTCCCTGGGCTGTCCCTGGACTGGTGGCGAGGAGGCCACACCACTGGGAGCAGCTTCCTCAGGTCTCAGCAGCAGCAAAAAGAGACAAAAAGTTCTCCTGAAGCAGGAGAAGGTGAATGTGCAGCTTGAGGTGACAGCACAGGAATAGAGCAGCTCAGGGCACATTGGCCGCAGCCACCCACTCTCCAAACATCGATGGCCTGGCTGGCACCATTACCACCAGGCTAGGTGCCAAGGAGTCTCTGCTCCGCACGGCAAGCTGCGGTGGCTATGGGGGTCCGCTTGCCTCTCCTAGAGCTCCTCAGCCACCTATTAGCAGCTTCCCTGTGAATGGTCTGGCTGATGTATTGCAGCTCTTGTTTGCACCTCATGGGCGAGCATCATCTACCAGCTGAAGGGTACTCGCCCCCCCTGCGGAGGCTGGCGAGCAGGACAGACCATGCTGACATCCTACCCCAGCAGTGCCAGTGCATGCCCCAGGAGCGCCCGGCTCTCGGACTGGGAGCAGCTCTCACACCCCTGTGTCCTTCCCCGACACAGCTGGTTTCCAACCACTGCAAAAAGTCACCTGTCTGCAGAGTGCCCCTATCCAGCTACCTTGAGGCGCTGCTTCTCTGAAATTCAAGCTGTGATCTGGCTTTGGTGGTGCCTCATTCCTGCTGGCAAGAGTTTAATCCTCAGGCTGCAGCAAGACTGTTATTCCTGTTACCATGCAGCTGGCAATCGGCTGCTGGACACCAGTCTGAACCTCCTCCATCACATACTGATGTATTAACGAGTCCCATTCAGAAAGTCCCCCACTCCCTTTTAAAAAATATGAGGGTGGCTGCTGCTTGCATGGTGGGAGGGTGTCTTGTTTCGTGATATGGCTGATTCCCATTGGCAGCATAAAGACTGAACAGTTATAGTTAAGAAAGGCACAGGAGGGTGAGCGGAGCAGGAGAGCAGGGGCTCGGACCAAGCTCTCCCCAGGAGCTATCGCAGAAAGCCACCTTTTGCCATGGTACAAAAGTGCTTCCGAGCCCTCCAAGCCAGGGCTGCACGTGTCCAGCATGTCTCGGGTGGTCGCTGGCTGCTGGAAAAACTTCTGCAATTTCCAATAAAGTGCAAATTAACTCATAGGCAAAGGGGGCAAAGAGCAGCAGGGTAGGGACTGGCAGCCACATCTTAGGGGAGTCCCCGTTTGCCTTCAGCACAAGGACCACCTGAGTCCCACGAGCTGCAGCATTAAACCTGGCTCCTGCTTCCCCTTGCCCATGCTGCGGAGGGAAAGTTCAGCTTGGGCATGGCCCACTGTCAACCCTGTTCGGGAGGCAGAGGTGCCCCGGCCTTTGGGATGCCAGATGCTGGTAACCCAAGCAGCAGCATGTATTTTAATCCCATTAAAATTCTTCTAATTTCTGACAGTTATTTTTCAGGCAGCACAGATGCCCTTTCCTGCTCCCTGTCTCCTGTACGGCACTGCCAGAGATCCATTCAGGCGACACATCTGTGATGGGCTCCACTCATCCAGGCTCACCTGCAGCTGCATCCCGCTGCCATGGCAACCAGGGCTGGGGACCACTGGCCAGGCACACATCCCAGCGGGTGCCTCCAGCTCCAGCCCTGCCGTGCGGGGAGGCACCAGTGCCCGCACTGGGGACCTTGAAGAGAAACGGCACCTTCGGCTCATTGCCGACAGTAGCTGCTTCAGACAGATGGGAACCAGGAGCTGGGCGTGTGGGGAACCGTGCAAGAAGACCAGCCCTGACCCCCTTCCCAAGCCTGCCTCAGCCCAGCGCTGCTTCACAAGAATAGCTCGCTAGAGTTTAGGGGTGAGCAACAGGACCCCTCTACAAACTTCTTGCTCAAACCACACACTTCACTGCAGAGCTGCAAACCAAGAACTGCTTGTGCTCGGACAACAGCCCCAGGTCTCAGGGTCTCTTGCAGGGCAGGCACAGAAGGGGCACTGGGCAGCGAGGGAGCAAACCCCCTGAAGCCCCCCCCCCCAGCAGCAGCAGTCAGCAATACGTCCTGGGCTCCAGGCTGCAAGCTTCATTAATAGCACCAGGCGAGCACCGGTGTTCAGGGCTGGCCAGGGCAGTGGGAAACAGCGTCCTGTGCAACCGGAGCAGCAGTGACCCCAAAGGACACCTCTCCACAGGAAAAATAACACGGAGAGCCCAAGCCACACCGCCAACCACTCAGGTGCTACAGGCAACGTGTCCTCAGGGAATGCACAATCCACAGCCCCAGCTGCACACCAAAAGCCTCATAGCACCTTGTTTATGCCCCACAGAGCAGGGTGCAGCTAAACTCCCCCCAGGAGCAGCCCCTGCCTGACCACCACCCCCCCCCCCTCAGCTCATATAAAGGCTGTGGGTCGTTAGGGCTGAGCAGCCCTTGTGGGGTTGGCCCGGCTGGCTGCATCCCCGGTGTGGATGCCAGATCCAGGGAGGCGGTAGCTCTCTCCCTCCGCTCAGGCATCTCTCCAAAGCACAGCCAGGTCTCTGAGCTCCCCCTCCACTTGCAGCCCTGCTGGTGTCGGACCTGCCACTCCCTGACACCCCGGGGCTCTCGGCACCCCACAGACGGGCACAGCCAGCACAGGAAAAAGGGCCCAGCTCCTCCTGCCAACTAGCACCATGTGTCTTTGCTTTAGGAATCAACCCAAAATACCATGCAGGGTCCAAACTTTCAGGAAGAGGTACAGCAGGTAAAATGGGGCTGAGCTAAAATATGCGTAGGGTGAGAAACTGCCCTGCCACACCGTTGGAGCCATCTCCTGCCATTCCCGGCTGCTGCTGCCCTCCCAGCACGGGAGGCTGAGCCACACCGTGCACAGGAATGGAAACAACTGTTGGGTGCTTGAGAAATTATAGCTGTACAACCGCCCTTTAAACAAGTGTTTCTGCCCATGGGAGCTGGTCCTCTAGAGCTTTCTTGGGGCCCGGGGACCCGGCTGGGGTGGCTGCACACTGGGCAAGCAAAGGTGCCCAGGCCAGGAGGGCTCTGGGCTCCCAGGGCTGACAGGATGAGCGCAGTGTACAGCACCCATGGGACGGAGCACCCAGCCGAGCTCCACGCACCCGCACGTGTGCTGATGGGGGCACAAGTGGGTAAAAGCTTCTCTGTGTCAGGCAGTCTTCAGGCAACGAATACTGCACTGAAAACATGGAGCTATGGCTCAGAGCATGTCCAGACCCACCGCTGATTGACTGGGGATGGCAGGGCTGACCGCGGAGTGCAGAGTCCGGCCACAGTGGCACACGAGCTGCGTCCATGCCCACGCACGGCAACACCCACTGCTGCGCTGCACCCCAACCTTCGCTGAGTGCACCCCAGGCTGCTCCGGGGATTTGGGTTACACGATCAGTCCACGCAGAACTGGACCAGGCAGCGTCTCGATGCCTGCACACCCGGACAGAGCCAAGGAGGAGCAGCAGGATGGCGACTCACCTGGACAGCCATCCCTTGCTCATTTATTCACCCGCAGAGCACACTTTGCAGCTGTAAACCAAAGACAATGACAGGGACTGTGGCATCTTTCCTCTTTTGCCCAAACCAGAGAGCACTGTTGATTTACAAAAACAATTCCCTTGCACCATCTAGAACAGCTGACTCTGAACATGGGTCTTATTAATTAATAACTTTTGTGTCTAGCCATTTGCAGACTTCCCTGCCCACACGTGGATTCTTGCTACAGCCAAAATATCCAGCTGGTTCAAGCCCTCACGTCCCTAAACCTTACTCCAAGGAAATCTCTTCATCTTCCCCAGCCTTTTGGGAAGGGACCTGCTCTCCCCGTGCAGAGGAGCAGCCAGTACAGGCAAAGCAGGGAAACAAATGGATGTACAACCCGCTGCTCTGCTCCCAGAGCATTTGCAAAGAGCAATTGTTTCATGGCCAGTTTTGCTCATGAATAAACACAGCCACTAACAGCACGGTTTACGTTGGCCCCTGGGGAAGCATTTTTGCAATTTCTTGCTAGAAACCCTCTAAATGCATCACTTCCCTGATCCCCTGTGGAGATGTTTCCACAAACAGAAACTGCTGGGCTGCTGCATGTGAATATAACCTACTGAATTTTTTAAAAATCCCATCTCGCTCACCTTTTCAAGGAGAGTGGCAGCAGGGAGAGCTCAGGTCATTTCACCAAGGCATCAGCTTTGCTGAAGCCTACAAAATCCTTCTGCCTCCTGGCTCTCCGTCCTGGGAGCAGATCTCTGCCTTAGACTGTGAAAGGAGCAGCAACGACAAGAAAAAGATGAAAAAACAAGTGGCATCGTTTCTGTGCTGTCGCTAGCGGGAAATAAACCCTGGCTTCTGGGATGCTGCTCCTGCACAGCGGCATCCGTAAGGCACCGGAAAATGTGACTAAAGTACCCAGCCCACAGGCTGGGCAGCAGCCCCAGCCACGCAGACCCCAGGGCAGCGGGACCCCCCTCCCCACATCACCATCCCAGCTGAGCCCTCACACCTGATGCACTGGCTACCCTGGCGCAGAGCAAAACCTGGCAGGAGGGTTTCACCCCCATCCCCTCAGTCAGGAGGGGCAGCCCGGCGCACACGGCACACACCGCAGCCACCCCGGCATGGGGCAGCAGAGCAGGCTGGTCCCCGTCCCCAGGCAGGATGCCCTTGGGTACCACCGTGCTTGGAAATCCCACTGCAGCAAGCGAGGGTGGTGCAGAGCACAGCCCTGCCCCGGCCCCAAGCCCAGCCCCTCCAAAATCCCTTTTCCTCGGGGGTCGGGGCTCGGGGCCAGGGGCGTCGGGCTGGGCAGGCAGCGAGCGCCCGCTGCGCCCTTCCCGCTTTCACAGCCGGCGTGTTTTCCTTGTGTTAGCTGCTTAAACGGGCTGTATACAAGCTTGGCTGCGGTGCGTTAAACAAGCAGCCTGAATTTGAAAATAACCAATCTGTCAGGCTCGTTCCCGAGCATTTTTTGGAAAACCCTGCAGGCAGGTGCAGGTGCCACATCAATATGTCAGCGCTCAGATGACGAGTTCATAATATTTTCTGCTTGCATTCCACTGTCTCCGCGTATTAGCAAACAGGCTGCTCCCAAGCGCTGCTCTCCAGAGCCAGGGGTTGCAGATTTAATAACAAAATCATCGTTGTAAATCATTAGTTGGTGATTCAGCATGGAAATACCTCATTATCACTTAAGCATGTGCAGTATGTGACTTATGAAAACCTCTGAATTATGACTAATTAAGTGCAGGCTGAAAAATATCCCAGATCAGAACTATAGTCATCCACCGCAGAGAATACAATATTTGAGGCCAACAGCACTCCTGGACACTGGGAGGTGAATACACTCATACAAGGTTTTAATTGAGCAGTATGTGGAGAGCAGCACTGTGTTGCTCAGAAAGCTTCTTCCATCCCAAAGCATTGGGATTAGCAACACCAACCTCTAATTAACAGGATTTTAAAAATCTGCAACATGCTAATTAATTTCTATATTAACCACAAGAACTTTGGCAGATTCAAAACCTCCTTGAAACCAATCCATTTTGCTTTGCAACTGCTGACCCCAAAGAAGCCGGTAACTGTGCACCCTGCGCCCACTCGGCTCCTCCCAGTCTGCCAGGCTGGAGCCCTTGGCAGTGAGAAACTGGGGGGTCTCTGCTGTGCCCCCCGCCCGGGACACCGCACCCTCACAGCCCCCGCACCCGACGGCTCCTGCTGGGATTTCCAGGTTCGTCTCAGGCAGTCAGTGGGAAGCAGGGGGGACTGAACCACCGCCAAGCGAGCCTCTTGCGCTAAGAAAGGGTCTAAAAATAAGCTTTTAATACACTCTTGCATCCTGTCAAGGCTTTAAATAGCTGCTTGGAGTTCAAATCTTAAAAACTCTTGAGCTCAAATCATTTATGACAACTTGGGAGCCAAAAATAAATGGGAATGAGGAAAGAGGAGGAGCCCGTCCCCCACCGTAGCTGCCAAGGAGAAGTACCCGTGGGCTGAGCCCGCTTGGCAGCCAGTGCCCCCCAGGGTGCCTCTGGGGCTGAGGGGTGAAAGCAGGTTGTTGTGGGGGTCACCCACGGTAGCTCCATCGTGCACGGCATCGCCTGCTGAACCTCACGCCTGTGTCCGGTGCCTCTGCATCGCCCCGTGCCATGCAGGCAGCAGCCTGTCCTGCCCGCGAAGGCGGGTGGCCAGCAACCACCAGCACGGCCGGAGCCCTTCTGGTGCGGGAGCAAAGAGGATCCTGCTGGAGCCCACAGCTGGGCCCTGCTCCTCCAGCCACACATCAGCAACTGGCCGTGGCGGGGCAGCCTTCCTCTGCCCACAGGGATTTACTGGAAGAGCTGCTTAAAACTCCCCAGTGGCCCGACACACTGCAGTCGTTCAGTCTATGCGTCCCGTCCCAGATGGCTTTACCCCATCATCCAGCAGCTCAAGGGCAGGCAGAGCTCTCCTCGGGATGTCACGCACCGGCACTACCGACAGCCAGCGCAGCCGAGCGGGCAGCGGCATCACTCGTGAGCCGTGTGAAATGAAGGGCCGCGGTTGGAGGGACCGGCCGTGTTTACCCTGCAGGGCAGAGGTGGCAAGGATGTTTTTGACCAGGAAATTAAGGCAAAATGACACGCGAGCCAAGGAAGACGTGTATCTCTGAAGTGCTAAGTCACCAGAGGGACCATCTGATTACGCCGGGTTCTCATAGTTTTGGTCCATTGTGAAGATGTTCTTTTACCCTACAAAATATTAGCCCCCACTTTAAATTGGTTTGTAATAAGAAAAGTGCAGGGAGCGCTTGCTCGTCTCCCTCTCTGAAGAGAGAGACCTGCAGAGCTCATTACACATTTGCTCTGCTTTTTATAAATAAGATGAGCTCTCATGAAGATTCGAAAATGAACAGCCTGCTATATCCCCATTTAAAATAGCAAACTCCTGTCTAACACCCTGAGAAGCTGCTTTGGCCCAGCAGGCTCTTCGGAAAACCACGGTTCCTGCCATGGGGGGCAGCGCCCTGCCCTTGTCACAGTGTCCCCCCTGCCCTCGCCCTCTGCCCCGTGTCGTCTGCCGGGAGCTGCTGCGGCTCCGAGGGAGGTGGCCGTGCCCAGCTCTCACAGCACTTCCAGGGTCGATGGTCTCTGGAGAAGTGGCTCAGCAGGGGAACATCCAGGAGCAGTCTATCATCTAAGAGCAGTCTCTCCGAAGCCACCCTGCGATGGGGGCTGTCCCTGCGGAGCCGCTTCGGCAGCTGCATGGGGTCTGAGCACCTTTTCAGTAGCGCCTGCACCCGCAGGGACACCTGCGACCCCGACCTTGCCACTGCTGCTGCAGCAGCCTGGGAGCAGCTCCTGAGCTGGGGACATGTCTCCATCTCCCGTGGGTCCCTCCTACAGACACCTCAGCCAGGGTGGGCTCTCACAGCGAGGAGTTTCAGGGCCAGGTCATTACATCTGTGAAAAACTTCCTCTGTGGCACACAGCGATGCCCAAATCTGTTACCGTATCTTGCTTTCTCAAAGACCAAGTGAGGACAGGGATGATTCCTACATGGTGCAGGTCTGTCCCCGCAAACGCCGTCGCCGGTCGGGTTGGGTTGCCCGCTGCTGTGTGGGGCAGCCCCACATCTGCCCTCCCGCTGTCTGTCGAGCTGCACCCAGCCAGCGCCTGTGATGTGCGCCGGTCTGTAAGCAATCGCTGCTCGCGGGCTTTCCAGAAATATTCTGCTCTCTTGTTCATTGAACTTTGATCTTTTATTCAATTTTCATTCTTCTGGAAAGCTAAGAGACAAAAAGGATGCCCTGATGCTCTCCATCAGGGAGGAGGCTGCAAATGATGACGGTGCTGCCTGCCTGTAAAAAATAACAACAGGGGCTGAGCAGGGAGGGGGCTCAAGAGCACAGGGCCAATTCTTTCCTTTTTTTCTGGACTTTGCATGAGCCGACCCCTCTGCAGCCACTGTTCTCTGGCTGATCAGGGAGCGAAGCATCTCCCCTCAGTTGCCTCCCTCTGCTGCGAAGGGCCGGCTGGGTGCTCTGCTCGCTGGCATTAGGGGGAGGAAGCAGCGAGCTGCAGCTCGGTGCTCTCCTCCTGAAACAGCTGAGTAGGAGGCGATGGAAAAAACATGTTTTCCCAAATCCCTGGCACTTTCCGCTGCAGCACTTGGGTCTGGCTCCACCTGCATCTCACCGCACAGCTCAGCGTGCTCCCTGGCAGCCGGGGCTGGCTCTGCACCGATTTTCTCTCTCACACATGCACGTTCCCGAGGTGGGAATACAGCTGCGGTGCAGGCTTCATGCACCGCTCCCTTTCATCACACAGCATCTGCCCTGCAAACAGCCTTTGAGAGGGGCTCCCCGCGCACTGTAGCAGCAGGGTTTCCCGTGCTGCCGGCTCTGCTGTCGCTGCCCCCTCATCACAGTGCCGCTGGCCCGAGGTGGCCCAGGACCCAGCTAGCCAAAACTGCAGGCTCGCACTGCGCCGCAGAAAATCCCCAGCTGTGTTTAATCAGCATTTTCCTTGGTTGTGTTGGAAACCTTTCAGGAGCACAGCTTTGTTCCTGCTTATTTATGTTGAATTGCTTTTAGGGGGCTAATTCCCAAACAGATGCCTACGCAGGTGCATGCCAGCAGAGTGTGGGCTTTATGGGAAAAGGCTGGATTTGTACTCGGGATAAAGATGTGGTTGCTGCCTGTTGTAGGGGCGAGGAATGAGGGAGCTGATGCTGATGCTTATGAAAAGCAAGGAGAAGTGATGGTGCATGCATCTGCTGTCGGGGGGTGCATCAGCTCTGCCCTGTGACACTGGTTGGCATCTGCCTGGGGTGACCCCTGGGCTGACACCCACTCGTGTACGGGCAGGTCCGACGGGATCTGGTTGCCTGAGGCCCCAGCGCTGCTTCAGCCCTTGCCCATGGCTGCGCCCGTAGATCCGCAGGGGCTTTGGGATGCCCCTCTCCTGCTGCCCTCGCCCCACCGCTGCTGCCACCCCCAGACCTGCACAGGCATCCCCAGCACCTGGGAGCAGCATGAGTGTTGCTGGTCACAGCCGAGTTCAGTCCCCACAGCGGCAACAGGACGGAGCCCACCTGCTCTGTGCCTGCCAGCAGAGCTGGGAACAGAGCCCCGTCAGCCCTGCCATGGCGCCGGGCAGGCAGCCGCTGCGCCAAGCAGGCAACACCACTGTTGCGGTCACCAACCCACGGGAGCAAAGCCCTTCAGCCATGCTGGGGTTTGCACGGATCAACCGGCGGTGCAGGCCACTTGCAGCGGAGCTGCTGCGTTACCTGCGGCTCACAGAGACAGCAGGACTCTGCCAGAAAGGAGTGATTGTGGTTCACGCTGGCAGGAACGGCTCCTGGCAGACGGGGCTGGCAAAGCCGCAGCCCCTGAGGAACTTTGCGGGTATCCCAGGGAGGTGCAGGGAGCGACAAGCAGCTGAGGCGGCTGGTGACAACTGCAGGGAGACTAGGGAAGTTCTCCCAGACAGCGAGCCGGGACCTGTCCATCTTCTCCCGGGGTCAGGCAGCAGCCCAGCGTGGGGACGGACATGCCACGTGGCTGAGATGGCTTTCCCGTGTGCCAGACAGTGGGGTACGTGCAGCTGGCAGCCCCAGCACCAGGCCTGGGCATCCAACACCCAGCAAGAAGGAAGAGCCCTGACTGGTGGGGAGGAGAGGGGGTGCAGGGGGGGAAGAGTTTTGGGGGCAGATGGCTGTAGGCAGGTGGCTGGACCACTGGCTGCAGCATTGGCCTCCCCCAAAAAGCATCAGCTCAGCATCAGGCAGATGCTCCTGGCCTCCACCCTGGCGCAGCGGCTCCACAGGACAAGCCGTGTGGTGAGCGGCCCCCACAGCTCTCTCCCCGCGAGCCTGGAGTTGGGGTGACCCATCACATCCCAGCACCACCCTGCACGGCACCACGCTGGTGCTGGCACACAACGGCCTTGGATGCCAGGGGCAGGACCAGAGCCCTGCGGTGGGACTGCAGCTGGCCCCGCTGCCACAAATCAATAACGTTTGGGGAATCAGCTTCTGAGAAAGCCCTAATGCAAAATTAGGACCAGCCTTGCACCCTCCTCTTTCACTGCTGCCAGGTGGGAGGGGAGACTCAGCACCTGGAGGATCAGGCCCTTTTCACAGCAGCAGTGCAATAAAATGCACTCTGCCACCCAGCCTCTGGTTTTGGGTGCTTTACAAAAGCGCCTTGATGCAGAAGCTGCACTGGAAACAGTTTTGCATGCAGCTCTTTCAATTACTGATCTCAAATATTAAAAGGATGTATCCCAAAACAGCAGAACGATGTGGATGTGAAAATGAAACTTAATAACGAATAATTTGCTCTCTAGGGGAAAAAAATGCCAAATGGAAGTATATTGTACTTGCAGTCATGTCATTACAGATGTAGTAATTTTGTGGTTCTTACCAACCCTTCATGAAAACAGCACTCCTGAGCAGCCTCCCCATGAGCACCCAGGAAGGCTTCCCGAGCCTGCCGGGGCAGAACCCTCGGGATGGCAACCTCCCCGCTCCAGGGGCTAGCAGAGAGGTGTTGGGAATCCCAAATGGTAAATCAAATGTAAATGTGTCAACAGGAGCAGAGAGGGAATAATGAGCCGGGAGCAGCAGAAAAGGAGCCAAGCCTCGGGAAGCCGAGTGTGGAGGTGTCAACATCAGCGGAGAGGAAACAGCAGCCTGGGGACAGCGTGGCAGAGCCAGGTTTTGGGGACGGGTAAGAGCTGAGCAAATCCTTAGCTTTTGCTTGCCTGGGTTTTTCCTTTTCTTCCACCCCCCCGCCCCCCCCCGCACAATGGCTATTGCAACTCACTGCACATTCGGGGGGGAGCACAGACAGAGGAGAGGGCTCAGCTCCCGCACCCAGAGCTGCTCTGCAGGACCCCTGCACCAGGCTGGCATTCGTGGGGCGTAGCTGTGGGTCTCAGCTGGACAGTTGGCAGCTCTGCCAGCACGGTGGGCAGAGGTGTGCGCACAGGCCCTGCAAGTTGGTCCTGTGCAGGTGGGTGAGCAAGGCGAGTATTTGCACACTGAAATAAGCACCCACAGACCTGACCACCGCACAAGGCTGAGTGGGGTCAGGAGCTCATAGACCTGTCTTCAGGGCTCTTATTTTTCAAGGAGAAATGTTGGAATATTTGCGCCCACCCTCGAAACCCCAGCACTCACCTGCTGCTGCAGCCAAGAGCCGGGCCCATCCTAGCACGTACGGACACTGTGGGCAGGCACGGGGGCATGGCAGGGGCACTTCGCAGCACCGTGCGTGGGTCTGCCGGGCTCCATCCCGCATCAACCTCTCCCACCCTGTCCCTGCGCTCAGCCGTTTGCAGCTCTGTCAGCACGAGGGCCCGGGGCTGGCCAGTGGTGGGCAAAGGGCAGGGCCACAGACCTGGGGTAGGGGCTCAGGATTTGAGAGTGGTCTCTGCACCCTCCTGCTAGCCCAGCCTGGCTCGCTGTGACTTTGCTCGCTGGCAAGTGGGGCAAAGGCAGAGGGACCCCTGCGCTCCGGTGCTGTTGGCAGGCATGCCCCAAAGAGCAGGTACCTTGTTGCATCCTGTGCAGGCTCCCCCACCCCTGAAAACCTCAGCTGTGGATGGGGACATGGTGCAGCAGGGTGGGCAGCAGCAGCACCACTCAGACCTCGACAGAGCCGCTGCGGGGTTGCAGGGTGGTGGCTCAGCCAGACAGGTTCGGGCTGTGCAGAGGCAGCGGTTGGCATCAGAGTTTCCAGGTGTGCACGCTGTGTGCCCCACGGGCGCAGGCGCTGCCAGCTGGGGTGAATGCGCTCACCAGCATGGCCATGGCACAGCTCTTCCCAGGGCGTTTATTCCCAGGGAAGGGTTTGGCTTCGCAGGCCAGCCCACACCCACCTCAGGGGAGGCATCACCCTTGGGTGGGTGCAGAGCAGCACACGGGTCCGCACATGCCACACCGTCACCGGGGGGGACGACCAAAACCTAGAGCAGGAGAGCGCTGGGGCCAGAGCAGGACACCCAACCACAACTCTTTGGGGGTGTTCAGGGGGGGCTGTGAGCAAAGATGCCAGGTGTCGACTGTGCCGCTTGTGCATGTCAGGGCCGAGGGAAAACGGCAGGCAGACCTCGGAGCGTGGGAAAGCTGCTGTGCTGGAGGGGGTCACCGCTGCCGTGCTCAGGACGGGCCGTGGGGGTGGGTGCTGGACACGCACCCGGTGCCCACGTGCCGCTGTCAGGGTGTCGACACGCGGAGCAGCCCCGTCGAGCATCCGAGGGCTGCCCTGTCCGGGCGGGTGGCGAGTCCCTGCCCGCCGCCGCAGGGCGCTGCCTGGCCCGGGCGTCCGGCTGGGACAGCCGAGGGGACACCCCGGAGTCCCGGCGCTGCCCGGCAGGAGCGGGGGCTCGGGCCGGGGCCTCAGGCAGGGCCGGGCGCAGGACAAGGCTGCCATCTACAGCCCGCCGAGCGGGCGGGGGGGGGACCCTGCCCGGGGACAGGGACGCCCGTGGTCCCTGGACCCCCCCGGCCGGCAGCATGAGCGGCCCCCGGCTGCTGGGAACCGGCTGCCGCCAAAGCGGCTGCCGCCTCAGTGAGGGGCCCGGGAAGCACCCAAAGCCCCCCGGTGCCCCGCAGCCGTCCCCGCCGGGCTCCCACAGGACCCCGCTCACTGCCCGCAGGGAGTGCGCGGGCAGCCGGCAAGAAAAGGCTGAGTTTATGCCACGTCATTTAAATTGATAAATCGTGCTGACGAGCGCTGCATCCGCCACAAATGTCTTCATTAGGCTTTGGTCATGCGTTAATATTTAATAGGGATCTCTCACCTGGGGTGAGCCGGGCCGAGCACCCAGAGTCCCAAGCCCCGGCAGCCCATGGGGCAGCGTGGGGCTGGGGCAGCTCCAGGCAAAGAGCTGAGCGGAGAGATGTGTCACAGAAAAACCAGCCTGGCACATCCCACGGCAGCCGTGGTCCCTCTCTGGTCAAGGCTCAACCCTCCCAGGGCCAGGACACTGGGCAGGAAGGTCCCATCCATCACCCCTCACCCTCCCTGCCTTGGTGGCACAAGGAAAGCCATGTCCAGCTGCCCGCCTGCAGCTCCTTCAGCTCTGCTCTTCGCCCTCCCCATGGCAAGGCCGCCCAGGGCCAGCCCAGCAGGGAGCTGCGCCATGTGCTGTGTGCTGCAGGCGAGGGGCTGGCAGGGCCTGGGCCGGCACGTTTGAATACCGCAGCGATTTTCCTAGTGAATAACCAGCACACACCATGCTGGCAGCAAGCTGGGCACAGGCTCCAGGATCCCGGCTCTGCAGGTGCGTTTGAAAGCCTTGCCCAGGCCGTCTGTCCCAGGACTGCCCCGGTGCCAGGACACACCGAGACCCCTGGGTGCCATCCTCCGGGGTGCCAGGGGACGGTGGCTCTGAGTGTCCCAGCCCTGGCCGTGAACCTGTTGGTGCAGCACCGAGGGATTTGCCGGCTTCGGCTCCTCGGCTCGCACAGGAGCCCTTCTCCAGAGCAGGACGGGGACGGGGCCGGTGCCCCACGCCGGTGCATCGCTGCTGGCATCCTGCATCGCTCCCGCAGCCCAGGCCCGGGCAGGAGCCGTGCGGCGCCGACCACGCACAGTCCATATTGCAGGTGACATCCAGCGGCTGCGGGGAGGCAATGCAGCCCCACGGCCGCGGCGGGCAGCCTGCACCCCGGCATCCGCACCGGGGCGTGCGGCCGCCGGCCCCCAGCGGCCCGAGCGAGCCCGGGTGATGCTCGGGCCCCGCTCTGCTCAAAGGGTCGCGGGGACGTCGGGCGAGCCGGAGGACTCGCTCAGGGGCAGCTGCCCGACCCCACGCTGCCGCGCTCAGAGCATCGCTTCTGCCTCTCCGCAGCCTGGCGGTGCGTGGCCAGGCCCCGAGTCCTGCGCCGAGCTGGGACGGGACGGGGGCTGAAGTGTGCAAAGCCCTGGCACAGCCCTGACCGTGCCCCGCTGCTCCCCGGCAGCTCTCCCCCCGAGGTGCCGTGCAGAGGCTGGCGCCCCACGCATGCCTCCCGGCAGGGCCGTGACGCTGCTGTTGGGGGGGGGAGCACGGGGACAAGGGACCTGCGTGGGCCCAGCCCCAGAGGGAGACCCTGGGTGCCCAGCCATGCCTCCCTCTGCTCCTCCAGGACCCGGTGCCTGCATAGGAGACTGGGACCCCCCCATGCACCGGTGGGTGCCTCTGATCCAGGGAAAAGTAGGATGTCCGTGTCAGGTCAGGACCAGTGAAAACCAGTTGGGACACAGCCCTAAACTGCAGCTTCAGGAAGTTTAGTCTGCTGCCAGTCCTGGCACGTCACCCCAAAGTACCCGCTGGGCACGAGGCTGCTGCCTTCTCCAGAGCAGGCTGGACATGCCAGGGCCTCCTCGACCCCAGGTAGCCAGAGGGTCCAGCTGCTCTGGAGAAGGGAGCTGCTGAGGAGGGGAGGCATTAGGAGGTATTTGCAATTTCCTCCCCACCCCAGGGAGATTTTCTCTCCCCTCTCCAGAGGGCAGCAGGAGAAAGCTCGCTTTTCGTCTCCCTCCAAGAGCTACTTTATTAAGAGAAGTATGTGAGGGGAGGCCAGTAAGCACAAATAAATCCACAGACAGGAGCACCAGCAAAGGGAGCTTGCCTTGCACCCAGGACCTTGCCAGGAGCCCTGCACCAGGCCCCCGCGGCTTCCACACCTGAGCCCCACAGCAGCCCAGGCCTCACTCCCAGCAAGCGTGTCCTGAGCCCTCCTGCCCTGCTGCCAAAGGGGGTTTGCCCTACAGGCAGCAGGCGTCAGCCAGCACCAAATACAACCTGGATGGGACATCCGCAGCCCTGCAGAGCTGGGACCTCATGGGACATCCGAGCCCCGCAGGCAGACCAGCCTTTTGCTTGGCCGCTGGCAGCTGCAGGAACCGGTGTGTCAGCACCCGGCTGTCTGAATTCATGCAACTTCTCAGCAACCACTGCCAGAGCCCCCCCTGCTCTCCTGCCCAAGGCGATGCTCACTTCAGGCACGTCCAGCTCTGCACGGCTGTGGGACAGCAGGTCCCTTCGTGCCACATCCCTCCTGGTGCTGCTCGGCACCACAGCCCCATTTCTGCCCCTCCTTTTGGGGCATCAGCCCCACTGCCATCACGTCAGCATTGTGAATGAGCAGCTTCTGCAAAGCAACTCATTTTGGGAGCGAGCCTTGTTTACTCTGAAACAAATGTTCACATCCCTCAGAGCTACTCAGCTACATAATCATCAAAACCAACACGGGACCCAGGGCTGCTCTTTCTTTTTGTACTTGTCCACTGGCCGCTCACAAAGATAAAAGGCTTGGCTCCGGCCAGCCGCAGCCAGTCCCGCGGGCTTTGTCTGGCTGAGCCTGCCGTGCTTTCCCACTGCGCCGGGGCAGTGGCACCCGGTCAAGGCACGGCAGCGCCAGGGCAGGTGGGAGTGCCATGAGAGTCACCCGTGCAGCCAGCGATGCTGCAGGACTCGAGCTGCTCTTAAGAAGGGCTCGAGCCTCCTGCTAACCCTGAAACACGATGCTCTTCCTAAACAGCCTGAGACCTATCAGAGTTGGGAGGAAAAGCTGCGGGTCATGCTCTGGCTTGGGCAGGGAGTGCTCGCAGTATGCAAGGGGGCTTGTGCTAGCGGAATGCTCTTACGGCCCTTTGGTGTTGCCACGGGTTTGTCATACTCTTTCTTCTCTCCGGCCACCCAAAGCAGTGAGGACATGATTGTCACTGTCACCCCCTCTCCCCCACTGGGGAAACATGGGTGGTTGTGGTGGGGCACACCCTGAGGCAGAGCCAGGGCGAGGGACAGGGTCCCAGACCTGGGGGGACATGGGAAGCACACAGCCCACGGCTGATTCCAGGGGAGGGCTGGCATCGGGACAGCTTCTCACAAGCCCCCATTTGTCCAGGAAATACCCCAGGGACACCGTGGGGAGGGGGTGTCACCCCAGATATTTGTGCTCACAGGCACAGACCCTCACACCCGCACACGGATGCCTGTGGAGGTTTTGTTGATCCAGTTTAACCTGGTCCAGCTTAATGGGACCCCCCAGTCCTGCTGTGCACCCCAACGGCTGTCCCCACATGTGCCGAGCTGTGACCATCTCATGGGACTCAGACAGCAGCAGGACACAATCAGCACTTGGACATGTGCCTGACCGAAGCGGTTGGGGTGCACGGGCAGAGAGCGCTTCTGCCCAGCATCACCAGCGGCATGCAGTGCCGCCGGCCTCAGTGCAACACAGGGAAACATCTGTCTCCTCTTCCTCTTCTCCTTGCAGATGTTTTAAATGGGACGGTTTGTACTTTCCAGTGAAGTCAGACTCTGAATGTGGCCTCATCCAACAGCACGAACCCCCGGCTGGGCACGGCTCGGAGCCAGGGAAGCCATGGCACCTTTCGCTGCCATCTGCCCAAGGTCCTGGGCAGCTGCGCGCTCCCGGTGCGCTCCCAGCTGGGAGCAAGGGTCTCCCTGCGTGCGTTACCTGCGCCTGGCAGGCTTTTGTTAACGCCAGTCAGTGGAAACATTCCCCAGCTGTGTTTTCCATGCAGATGGAGGCTGGAACGCCGGGGCAGGCTCCTGAGTCAGCGGGACGTGCGCGGGCTCCTGAGCGTGCCTGCGCCGGATGCCGGGAGCCTGCGGCAAGCGGCAGATGCAAAAGGGCTTAATGCGGCCCCAGGCTCTTCAGCAGACACCATTCCTGAGCCAGCGGAGCTGGAGCTCCCTGTACCCTTCCCACAGGAGCCACTGCTCCCCAAGGTGATGGCCTCAGCCGAGCTCCCCACAAAGTGCAGAGAGATGGAGGGGGCAGCGAGGGGCAGCACATCAAGCTCGTCAAGCTTGCCAGCGCTGTCGCTGTCACTTGTCGTTACAGTAGCAAATAAACCTGGACCGAGAAAAGAATGAATCGAAGATGCAGCTGTTCTGAGCTCATGGTCACAGAGACTGTGTGTATTAAAGCCCCCACAGCTCCCTGTTCTTCAACAGAAGAACCAGGGAAAAGTTTTTAGTTTTGAAAAAAAGTCTATTTCCACATAAAAAGTCACCTTGTGCTCACTCCGTGCTTGTGCATGGCCTGGGAAAGGTGACAAAGCCCCCGGGAAAGCAGTGGGTGAGGGGGAAGGGAGAGGTTGGGGTGGGGGAGGAGGACAGTGACCCGAAGGGAGGACATGGGGCATCAGTATTGCTGGCTGTTTTGTTGACTCCACCCTTCCCTGCAAACCTTCCTCATTGCTGCCTTCAAATCCAGTTTACATTAGCTGTGCAGACAGCGAGGCCAGCTGCAGGAGCAGGGGACAAGCCAGCTGCAGGAGTAGGGGACATGCCAGCCCCAGATCACCAGCAAGGGCTCTGTCACCCACCTCCAGCTCTGCACCTGGGTGGGGGCAAGGCTGGCTCCAGGGGACAGCAGTGGGGCCGTTAGAGCCAGCAAAGACCCGGTGGGTGTTGTACTGGCCTCATTTCAGCCAAAATGTACCTGTGGTGAGTCCTCACAACCCAGCCCAGTGCTGGGTGGCCGAGGCTCAGGGCTGCGGCCGCTGCCGTCTGCTGGACCAAATTCACCAGCTTGCCATGACCACTGAGCATTGGTGATCGCCAGGGCCAGACCCAGCCGTGCAGAGGTGCCCCAAAGTTGGGGTCATCGCTCCCACCTTGGGGATGCCCAGAGCCGTAACTGAAGGACACGAGGACCCTGGCCACAGGGTGGTTAAGCCAGGAGCACCCACTTGGCATCACCCCACCAGCAGCTCCGGAAGAGTCCTGGGTGTTCGTTTGCCGCTGACTCATGCTGGGAGAGGATCTCCGGTTTAACTCAAGCATCCCCTAATGCTCCTGGTGTAGGACCACTCCCCGGGCACTCACTGATGCCTGCACGGAGCAGCTTGACGTCTGTGACAAGCTCGCACATGCCCAAGCTGGGGAGTGGAGATCCGGATTCCTCAGCTTCGGCCTCAGCTGCACTGGAGCTGAAAAGAGGAGGGGTTGGGGTGCGCTGGGGCGAAGACACCAGTGGCCGGGGCTGGTCGCGGCCCCCCAGCCATCCCGGTAGGTTCAGTCCTGGCAGGCAACAAGCAACACTCGCCTGCCCCGTGCCTCACTGCCCAGTGCAGAGCGGGCACGTGCCCACGGCTGACCCACCCGACCGGGATGGAGCAGGTTTGGCCGCTCTCCTTGAGCCGTTGCCCTCGAGTGTCCCGATGGGGAAGAATCACTCACGAGAGAAGTGGAGGACAGCACGGGGGCACGGTGACACAGGAGGAGCTGCCTTGGGGCACGGGATGGGGTGGCAACCCAACAGCCACCGTGGGCAGTCGGCGCGGGGAGCAGGGGTAACGGACCTTTCCCAGCCGCCCGCAATGGGGTTTTCTTGCCTTTTGGAAGCGCGGCACCCCCAGCCCCGGTCCCCCGGCACCGCCGTGGCGGCGGGCCGGGGAAGGCGGTGGCTGTTGGTGCCTTTCTGCAGCGTCAGACGAATCCGCCCAGCCGAAACCCCGCGATTTATACAGCTTAATCCGGCGGCGGGCAGGTCCCCACCCGCGCCCGGCCGGGCCAGGGTGCCGGGCTCAGCCCCGGCGGGCGCGGGGCCGAGGGGGACGGTCCCACCCCGCAGGGAGGGGACTGAGGTTATGAAATTTGTGAATGGGGAGTGTCTGGGGGGCTGGAGCAGAGGGAGCCCACGGGGCGCGGGGCACTCGCTGCGGGCAGCGCAGGCAGGCTGGGCTGCGGTGCAGGCAGAGGCTGCGGTGCAGGCAGAGGCGACGCGCACCCCGAGGTCCCAGCGCTGCACCTCCCGCCCTCGCCGGCACAAAACCCCGTCGCCTTCCCGCGTCCGACAGACGATGCCGACCGGAGAGAAGAGGCAACCGGTGATGTCCTAACCTTTATTTCACGCATTACCGGTCTCGCTTGCTTTTTGCGTTTTATGTCCTGAAGTTTTAGGGGGGAGACGTCTCCTGAGGCCATTCTCATCTCCTTATCACTTTTCCAGCCCAGCTTCTTCACTGTAACTGTTGGACGGAGAACTGATAAGGGTATGCGAGTGACACGAGCAACCGTCCCGGCACGCCAGCCCCGACTGTCCCCGGCTGCGGTGCAGCCCGCGCAGGCTGGGATGTGGCAGGCGTGCGTGCTTGCTCTGCTGCAGATGTCGCTCCAAATAAAACCGACTGCAAAGCAAACTCAAGGGTTAAAGAAATGTATTTTTTGCACTACGAGCTGGCAGGTCCTGTCGTTCCGGGCTTTTTCTCTTTCAGCATCTACAACAGGTCTCCCGCAGGAAAATGCATTTTTTTAAAAAGGTCTTGAAATACTGTTTCTATGAGGGGTCCTGAAATGCTATTTTAGCACGTTACCGTTTGCTTGTGTATCAGTGGATTTAGCTTGAAATTCTCTGGAGTTGGTATAAAGAATAATTACAAAACTAAGAATAATTGTTGCGTAAGTGTAAAACTATATTTATATGTGTCTAGAATTGTTTACATTAAAAGTTATTTATTCCAAATGTTTACATGATTTTAAAGGTGAGTGCTCGCAATATGGCTCAAACTGCAGCTGATGAAAGGAACTGCATTGCCAGAAGGGCAAATACCCCTGTGAGTCAGAGGAACAAAGCCGGGATTTAGGGAAGCAAACCAAAGCGTGAGGTAAGGGGGTATTCGCACGGCACAGAGGCATGCGGCAGAACCCCACGCTCACACACAGGCTTGGTGTTCTGCTGGGGCACAGCCCGTGTCCCCACTGAGCCCGGGGACACTGGGGGTCCCACGGGGGCTCCCCCTTGTCTCACAAACCGCTACTCTAAAACACCCGGCATTTGCTTCACATTTCCAGCCTCTTTTTTCCAGTTTTCCAGCTATTCCGGTCAGTCAGATCTTCCCTATCTCCACTAAAGCATTTTGCACAAGTGGGGAGCCGGGAAGAGCTGCGCCGCGTTGCAGAGCCCGTGCCGGTACACCAGCGTTCCTGGATGCTCGGCCCATGGCCGCAGGGCCAGCCACCGAGGAAAGACCCGGCACCAGGGGTAGGTTTCGTTGCATGGGGCAGCCAGCCTGGGCTGGCAGAAACCCAGCGGCTACACAGCCCTCGCCCCAGGGCTGCCCTGGTCCCACACGATCCCCCACAGCCACAGACCGCTGCGGCCCCACGGGGCTCCCAGGAACATTGCCGTCCTCACGGGGACCGAGACATCAGGGAAGGGGCAATGCTGGTGCAGGCAGCCCCTGCCTGCAGCTCCCTGCAATGCCCCTCAGTTTGACAGAGGCTGGAGGGGGGGGTCCCAGACCCCAAATCCCTTCAATTTCCAGGTGCAGGCATTGGGGTAGGGACCGACATGGAAAGGCAGCTCCATGTCAGGCACCAAAATCACCAGCTGGCCTGGGGAGGGGATGTACCCCCCCAAACCAGGGTGCTGCTTTCAGGCACCCTCCTGCCCAGACCTTCCCGCTCCCAGAGCCTGGGCCCGATCCTGACCCTTGAGACCTGGCCCAGCACCAGACAGTGAGTTGGAGGCGCAGCACCTATGTGGGGGTCTTGACCCTCCAGGCTCGTCCTCCCATAGCCGGTGGCTGCGCTGCCTTGTGCAGGGCACGGCTCACTGCACCCACTGCAACCATTTGGAGAATGCCAAGCTGCGCTGGTGCCTGGGTGCTCTCCCCTGATCGCGGGCAGCATGTCGGCAGCCCCTGCTGCAGCCAGGGGGACGGGGCATTGCCGCTGGGTTGTGCCCCAACTGCAGCCAGCCCTTCCCGTGGAACTCAAGCATCCTCTCAAAGCAGAGAGGGAAGTGTCAACATGCAGGACAGGCTCTATCACCCCTCACCTTTGGCTTTCACCAGTCAGAGTAGCGAGACGATAACCTCAGAGTGCAACCCCCCCGCTGACTCAGAAGCCAAGCCAAGGGTGGCAGAATCAGGCCCCCCACAGCGTGGCTCATCAGAGTGAGGGACGGGTTTGCGGGGGTGGCAGCAGGCAGACATCCCAAGCAGGCTAGCACCAGCAGCACAGAGCACTCTGGAGTCCCAGGACATCCCCCCAGCCCACTCATCCACTGAGGAGCAGGAGGGGCAGAGTGCTGCTCTACTGCCATCTCCTCCAGCTTCTCAGTTGGGTAGGGCTGCTCCCATCACCCAGGGAGGTGGGGAGGTGGCAGTCAGCCCCAAAAACAAAGCAGGGGGAGAGGAGGCTCTTCCTTAGCATCCTCCCATGAGCTTGCCCAGGGGACCAAGCCCAGGGTGCTCCCGGCATCCCATGGCCTTGACTCGGCTGCCAGCAGTGCTGGGGTTTTTCCCTGGGGAAGCAGCAGCAGCACAGGGAGAGCCGAGAGCTGCCAGGAGCCACGAACTGGCCGGGCACAAGCACCTACATTCTCACGACCACTTCTGCATGAGGGGTTCAGTGGCGGGATGGGACCTGATCTGATCCCTCTCCAAACAGAGCCGCCAGCAAATTGTCAGTGTGCATTTGGATTTCACCCATGGCAGGTGGTGTGATTAGCCATGAAAAGCAGGCTTAGCGCGGGCTGGAAAACTACTGAGGCAGCCGAATTCCCTGCATCGGCCCCAGCCCAGCCCAACCCCAGCGATGGGGAGTTGAGCCGAGGGAGCTGTGGCCGGGGGGTGTCAGAGCAGAGGGAGAGCAATGGCTGAGCCAGCACCGGCACTACCGCCGTGCAGCCGCTTCCCTCCCAGAGCACGTAGCCCTTATATTAAATCCATAAATAGGAAATTCCACTTCTTCAGAAAAAAACAGAATCCGGATATTTCATAAGTGTCCCAGCGGACATGAAAGCCGAATCAGGAAATTTCACTCAGCAGAGATATTAAAATTGCTGCAGCCCTTCAGCCAGCCATGGCAAAGCACCCACACCGTGCGCCCGGGGCCCGGCACAGTGCGAGGGCTGGCTGTGGGGAGGCGCATGTGCCACGGCCCCAGCCCTGCACACCCAGCTCCTTGGCCACAGCAGCTGCATGTTTCACCATCCCTCACATCCCTTCTCCCCGCTGGCCCTGCCACAGCCGCTATGTTCTCTGCAATAGGTGACCCCACGTCTAGCGGAGCTGGGCTGCAGCTCTGGGAGAGCTCCCACAGGAAAGCATCACCTCCCACCCATGACATTCCCAGCTGCAAAAGCAAGGTCCCCTCCTTTGCAGCCAGAGCCCCGGTGCTGCCAGGCTGCCTGCACCGAGGCTGCCATGGGCAGCGTGGGGCCCTCCCCGCACGCCGCTGCCTGTCAGCTACGTGAGCTGCACAATCGCTGCCCGTCTGAGCCCTGATAACAGAGGTAACAGGCTGCAAGGGCAGGGACCAAAGCGGCCATGAGGCTTTTCCTGACACAGCCATGGGAAAGAGAGCAGAATTGTGGTGTGCCGCTGCAGTGCGGGGCAGGGCGGTGAGCATCAGCCTGTACTGGAGGACCTGCTGCTGGTTGGAGGGGCAGCCAGCGGGTGCCTGCAGGAGAGCTCCATGCTGCTGGCAGAGCCCGGCGTTTTTCCCTGGCCAGGAAGGGAAAGCCCTGCCACCGGCCGCTCTGCAATGCCCCACGCTGCCCCACACCAGCCCCACGTCTTCCCGGCACCGTGGGACCAGTCCTGCGCTGAGACACGCAAAAGGGTCTTCCCCTGCGTGGCTGCATTGGAGCCGGCACTGGGTGTGCACTGATGCCTTCATCATCCCCCTCTGCTCACAAAACACAAGCTTTCCAGAGCAAAGTCTGCCAGCATAACTTGCTTTCCCATCAGCAAGGCGTTGCAGCGCTTTCCCAGCGCTGCACAGGCAGGGGAGGCGGGACGGGGAATTGTGATAATTGCTCGTGCTTTGACGTGGCGGCACGTCCACGGGCGGTTGTGGGAGTGGGGGGAGACGCGGCTCAGGAAAGCGGGCGGCTACCCTGGCACTGCTGAGGCTGCGCTTCAGTGCCTGCGGGTGCTGGCTATGGGGCCGGTGTTTGCACCACACTCCACTCCCACCCAGAACACGCGGAGATGGGAGCCCTGGGAAGAGGCAGACCCTCATGGCGGTTTGCCCCGGGCTCCCCAGCACTCCTTGCCCACCTCCACCCACCCGACACAAAATGTCCCTTTGATCGCCAAGAGGCCAAGGACCCCCCCTTTGGAAAACCCCACTGGCTTGGGGAGGGCTGCGCTGGGGCCATCCTCGAAGGAGGAAGAAAGTAACGGCTACACAGGCACCGTCCCCATCGCCGCAGCCGGGGTGCACGAGTGAGGGGTTCAGGAGGGTCCCTATGGGCATGAAATGCAAAGGGGGCAGCAGCTGAGCCGCCCTCACAGCACCTGACAGGCTGGGGTCCTGCGGCTGGCTTCACCTGGGCCATGGGGGGATGCCACCCCTGGTCACTGGTGACGAGTGCCCACAGGGCCAGGCACAGAGGATGGACTGCAGCTGCCCGGGGCCGTGGCTGCTCCTCCGCAACCCGCTCCATGCCTGTGCCAGAGCTGTCCTGCCCTGCCAGCGGTGCTGCCCAACGGCCCTGGCCCTGCCGACCCTGGCCCTGTCGACCGCTGACTCTCACAGCCTGTCCTGGTGCCCAGCGGTGCCAGCGCTTGGCCACGTTTGGTGCACGGCAAGCACAGCGCCTCACACCAAGCCCCAAGAGCACCATGCCAAGGAGGGACGATGCGCGCTGGGAGCAGCCACCCATCCTGGCAGCTCGCACAGCACAGAAGCGCTCATCCCCCCTCGCTCTGCCAGGGAAAGAGCCGCCCCCACAGGCACCGCGCAGAGGTAATTGCAGGTTATTACACTGCTCTGTTGTTAAATACGGATCACTTCTCTTCCGACAAGCATTCTGTGTAATGCAAACTCAAATCATCTCCCTCCTCCACCGAGCACCTCTCCTCACCTGCCAGGAACCGTGGCAAGTCATGGCGGTGGCAGATGATGCAATGTGCGAGTCACAGCCATGGCAGAGGATGCGACGTGCATCGTGTCATGCAGAGGATGACAGAGGTGGCAGAGGATGTGAAGTGTGTTGGACACATCATGGACATGGACACCTCAAACCACAAAGTTCTCTTCCAGACCCAGAGTACATTTGTCCACAGGATCAGCTTGTGGGGTGTTCTCAGGCAGGTGAAAGGTGTGTCTCTCCCACCAGGTATTTTCAGCAGGTAATTCAGCCCGCAGTCTTTACAAAGATCTCCCTGCTGTATCGCCCCAGCTAGGTGACAAAATTGTTATTTTATTGCCTTCTCCCAGAATCCCTGCTGGTTTCCACTTGAAGTTACCCTGTGAACTGTGGAGGTAAGGTGCTGCAGCAGATCTATCCCTTCCTCAGGCATCCACCCTCAGGTGCTGCTCGTGTCCCTGGCCACCAGACGTTTTGTTACAGCTGCCCCAATAATTCTTTCATCTACATGATTTTAAGAAAAAAATGGAAGTTAACCAAGCACTGGGTTTAACCACTGTGACTCGGCCCCTGTTCCACCACAGCACAGGCCAAAGCGACTGTCACTGTAATTACACACACGTAGCAATGAGGGAAAAAGGTCAGAGTCCTGGAAAAAGGTGAGAGTCCGCCTGTCCCGTCCCCCTTGCTGGGTGTCTCCCCAGCCTCCCACCCACCTGGCCGGGATGTGGTGCCATGGCTGTCTTCTGCTCCCATGGAGAAACATTTTGAGGCAACAAGAGAAAATTTCGTCCCAGATGGCCTCAATTTTGGCAAAGTCAGAAACCAACTGCCCAAATCCCAGGCTTTGTCTCCAAAACTAGCATGCCTTTGCACTGACAGGCTTACTGCGTGCAGCAGGTTGACCTTGGCTGGCTGTTAGATGCCCACCCAGCCGCTTGCCCTCAGGCGCCTCCACCCTCAGGTGGGGGTTCAGACACTCAGGTCAAAGAGATGCACTGTCACCCCGGTCCCTTTGGCAGAGTGGCACCCCCGGCACCTGGCAGCCAGGGCGAGCCCTGTGCCGTCAAGGGCTGATGCTCTGGCACAGCGCGTCCAGCATCTTGCCCTGTCTCAGCCACAGCTGCCCTGCCAGCTGGGGGGGCTCCACCGCAGGCGACGTTCAGAGCCCCCCGGAGCTGTCTGTTCCCAACTCAGTGGTACACAGTGTCTGGAAAGGGGCGAGCAGTGCTGGGATCATCTGCTTGCAAGAGACGAGGACATGAGCTTGAGGAAAGAGAAATAGGAAGAAGAAATGCTTACTAATGACACTTGTATGGTGTATAGCACACAAGGACCCCCAAACCCTCCAAAATCCTTAACCTGGCTCTGTGAGACCCCTGCAGCCCCGACACAGACGCAGCTGCTCTCCTTCGGCAGTAAGTGATGGAGAAGCCCCAATGCGACAAGAGCTGAGACAGGAGCACACGACCGCTGGCTGCCCACCCTCCTGCACCACTACCCTGCCCATAAACTAATGCACTCACCCTCATCCCCCGACCACCTTCGGCTGCCCTTCTCCAGGCAATCATGAAAATGAATGTTTCATCAGGCAGAATTGGTATGAGGTCAAAAAAAATGACTTTATATAAACGAGCTTAAAGCAAGATGATTTTTACATGAAAATCTGTTTGCTGTGATGGGTCTCAGCGCTACATGCACAAGGCAGGAGTGCCAGAACGGCAGGGCCAGTATTTACCCAACCCACCTGGAGCACAAAAAATGTCTGGAATGGGAATTCAGCAGAGGACGCTGATGAAATACGGATGCCAGCTCCCGGCCTCAGTCCCCACAGACCAGAAAGCATGAGCATGGCGAATCGGACACGTGTGCTCCGCATGGTCCCCGGGGCAGAGCAGCCCTGCCGTGCTGCCAGCTGCCACTCCAAGAAATAGGAAATTGGTCTGGGGGGGGAAATCTTTCCGTATTTTGTGGTTACTGTATTAGTAAGGTAAAACGAGCTGGCTTAGCTTCTTAACCCTTTGCTCTGGTGAAATAAAGTTTCTCGACCAGGAGCACAGAACCCCAGTGCCGCTGGGCAGAGAAGCACCAGGAGTAGCTGGTGCCAGAGCCCATCTCCGGGCTCTCCCTGGCACGGCTCAGGCGCAGTCGCCCCAACGCTCGCGGGATTGTGCGATGCCTTACACACTACTAAAATTCACCCAGCAGCTCCTGTTTGCCAAGTCTCGAGGTGGTGGATGGGGCCGGGAGGGCCGGGGGTTGAGCTGCTTCACATGTGCTTCCCACAGCAGGACAGAGAGTGTGCAGGGGCACCAGGGAAGAGACCCCCCTTGGTGTCACCAGTGGATGTCCAGGAGCACCCATTCGTGGTGCAGGGGGGGCACCGACTCTTGGGACACGGGTGCGGGTGGGTGCCTGCAGACCCCAAGGCAGCACCTGCTGGCTGGGGTCCTGCCAGTGCTCCCCAGGAAAAGCTGGGGTGGGGGGACACGAGCTCCCTAGGCAGCCCTGCACAGACCCTCAGCACAGCAGTGGGATCATCTCCTATTTCTTGTTAGAAAGCACTTTCCTGTGCATCACAGTATTTCACCTTTTGGTCTGAAGCCCCGTGCCTCTGCCAGTCCCGAGGACAAGGTGCTGACGTCTTGCTTTTGTTATTCCACGCACTGTTACGTTTGGAGATCCTTACAGGGTTAGAAGTGAAACGCAACCCAAAGACTGTTGTAATGACTTCTCAAGAGAAAATGAGTTTCTAAAATTAAACCAGCAAAATGAGAGAATGGAATATTTTTGCATTGACTTCATTGCCATGAATATTTATAAAACTTAGTTTAATAATATTAAATAAAATAAAAAAGAGCACTGGGTGAGAACTACTGCCTGTATCTCTCTATCCCCATCAAACTGCAAAGCACACGTGAGAAAATGCCTTAATGATGGCCACTCCTGAGCCTCAGCAACTGCACGCACACTGCAAGGATCAGAGCTGCAGCATCGATCCCAGGAGCTCGGAGCAGGGAGCCATCAGTCTAGAAACAGGTAAAATCCCCAGAAAGACTCATAAAACCCCATGGAGTTTACTGCCCATCGTGACAGCTCACTCCTCGGAGAGGCCCTGATATCCTGGGAACCCGAGTGCCTCGTCAGCCCCAGTGTCACTGCCCATTGCGGTGCAGCTGTCTCGGGATGCGACCGGCGGGCTCGTGCCCCTGCCTAACACAGGCAGAGCAGGCAGCAAGAGATGGCACGTGGGGCCTGAGCTCTGGACATCTGGACATCGCTGCAGACGTGCCGCATCTCAGACATGGGGTGCCAGCATCACCAGCCTCGTCTCTTCCCCCCCCTTGCATTTGCACTCCCAGCTTCACCTCTGCCTTTTCAACCCCTATCCTCAGGCCAAGTGGCTTTCTTCTCCGGTCCCAGACACTGCCTACCTTCATCTTAATTGGCAAATAATAGCTACAAATTGAATTACCACTCAGCTCCTCCTACGCCTGCCTATTAACTCCTGGAGTTAGTGGGTGCGAAAGCACCCGTGTGAAACCGCTCTCCATCACAGGCTTCAGTCCATTTCCAAGCTCCAGCACTTGGTGCCGTTGCCCTGGGCTTGCCCACCTACTCCCAAACCCTGGGACCTGCCAGCTGCCCCGGCCCCAGAAGACCCTGCGGGGGTTATGACTTTGGGGAGCGGGTGGCATTGCCGTGACAGCCCATGTCCTTTGGAAGGACACAGGACACCGTCAACCACAGTGAGAGGGAGCAGTGCTGCTTTATCCAGCTGCAACACAACTGTCCTCATCTTCCACTGCCGCCTATAAATATTGCCTCCTCCCGGGGTCTGTGGCTTTCCAGCCTGGCATTGAGCGCAGCCCCCTGCCTTTCAATCCAAAGGGCTTCTCTGCAGACCCTACTGGAGTACAGCCAAGACGAAAAAAACCCAACATGGAGGTGTGAGAATGTATAGATTACAAAGGAAAAAGGATGAAAAAGTGCAGGGAGAGGGATACGTTGTCAAGGCAACCACTGACTGCGGGGATGAGAGAGGGGGACTGAGGGCAGTGAGGCGAGGGGGGCAGAGGGAAGCGGGGGCACCTGTGGCTCGCGGTGGCCCAGGGGAGCTGGGTGAGGTGCTGCGCCATTGACATGGCTCACCGGAGGAAACGCGGTTTGCCGGCATGCGGCTCTGTAAGGGCAGGAGAGCGGGTCTGCAAATGTTCCCTACAGCTTTCAAAACACATTCCCACCCCACCTATGGCCTGTGTGTGAGAGGAGAGAAGAGGGAAAAGGAAGGTTTTTCTGAAGTGGACCTTGGACTCGGGAGCCCGGGGCTCCAGCGATGGAGACAGCGGGGCTGGAAAGCCCAGGGGTGAGGACAGGACCGAGACAGGCTGGTCCCAGCCCCTCTGCCCGCCGGGGCAGCTCCCGTCCCCACTTTGAGCGAGGGAGAAGGACTCCCAGCACAGCAGCATCCCCTGAGCCCGTCAGCCCGCATCCCGCCTGGTCGCACAGCCCAGCTCCCCAGAGCAGAGTGGTGAGGATCCAAGGGATGGAAATTGCAGTTATCTGAGGGCCAGCACATTGAGTTAATTGTGCAAAATGTCAACCGGTAATTAGAAAATGAGAAGCACTTGCTGTTCAGTGACACATAGCAGTGGCATTTCCATTTTCAGACCTTAACACAACTTATTAGAGTCAAAGTCTAATTAATGCACCACACTGTTGAGCAGAGAATGGAGAGTGACCCAGATCTCACTCATCTCCAAATGCTCCTCCCTTACAGGAAGGTTTTAAACTTTGTTCATGCTTCAGACACGGATCAGAAGGACATGGGCACTGAGGTCCCCAGAGCAGGGCAAAGCGCTGGCATTGTACAGGGGCTCACTCCCAGGCTTGTTCTCTCTCTCTGTACAGGTGCCATTTTGTGCTTCGCGTGCAAGTGGAAAATGAAGTAATGCCCGACTTATCCTGCCAGAGAGGATCTGGCAGAGCCAGGCCTGGGGAGGTGCTGGTAAAGGGGAACAAGTGGATTTCAACATGTGGTCTCCACCTCTGCATCAGGGAGCGATGCTGTGAAGCTGCTGGCCCCCACCTGGGCTGTCCTCACAGCACGTGGAGGAGGCCACTGATGCCCCCAAGGTCCCCAAGCCTTGGTGCGGTCCCTTGCAAAGGATGCTGCACCCAGTTGCCCAGCCCTGGTCCCACTGAGCATAGCTCTCGCTGCAGCATGGAGCTGGGCCACCAACGGGACAGCCATAGCCCCAGCGCATGTGGCAGCCTGTGGCACCGGAGCAAGTGGGTCTGTGTGGAAGGTGCAGAGCCTGCGCCTGCCACATGTCCCCATCACTGGGGAACAGCCCATGGAGGTCCCCAAAGCACGAGGTGTCGTGGGAAGCAACAGTGCCCACCCCTGCCTGAGGGTGGCCCTGCCTCTGTCACTGGGATGGCAGCAAAGCCCCGGTTCTCCTGTACCCTGCTACACGAATCACTGTGGGGGATGAGTGCTTCCCCCCGACCTGCCCCAAATCTGGGGTGAGCCCAGGCTGGCTTTGGTGTAGCTGGAGATCCCCGTCTCTGACACTTGGAGTCGAGCACCTAAACCCCTCCGAGGCCCCTCAGGCTGGCCGCAAAAATTGCTGTCCCCCAAGGGCCTCCGGTGGGATTTAGGCTGCTTCTGTGTTCACCTGATGCTGGAGCTTTGAAAGCCTCCAATCTCCACACGGGTGGGCAGCAAATGCCATCACGCACAGCCCAGAGGGGTCTAAGCTACAGCCCCTGCCTGGGGTACACGGCTGTCTGCAGAACCAGGGCAGCCCCAGGCACGGGGAGGGGGACAGCAAGGCGCAGCCACCCGCAAGGTCCATGATGGCCGATGCAGCTGCAGAGCTGCTGATCCAACACGGGACGGCAGCAGGGAGGACAGCCTTGAATCCAAGTTGAACAAGACAGCAGTGACCGTTCGCGTGTGCTCCAGGCACAGCAAATCCTTTACGTTTGTTCACTTCTGAGATCCCCTAGTGCACAAACACCCATCACTGTGCCTTCGGCCAGGAGCCAGGACTGGGAGAGCCTGGGCGCTGTGCGGCCGAGGGGGCAGGCGGGGGTCGGTGCAGGGGCAGCCCAGGGCTCTGCGCTGCCACGGTCGCATCCTGAGCCCCGCATCCTGCTCCCTCTTCCCTTCGCTGCAGGTGGCCCTGGAGCAGCCCTGGCACCGAGAGCAGCTCCCAGCAGCATGGTGAGCCCTGCTCCCCTGGTGAACCCCTGCTCCCCCAAACACCACATCCCAGGAGCTCTCCCTGACAGCTCTGAAATTCTCCAGCACTATTTTTACCCCACGGTTGCTATAGAGACATCAGACCCACTCACAGTGATGCAGCCTCTTTCGGAAGCGCTGCATCACCAGCTGCCTCCAATAACGCACAGGGCAGGAGGCCACTATTTTGGGCAGAGCCCCACCGCAGGTCTGCAGGACAGCCTGGCCTGGGAAGATGGATGGGTCCAGCAGAGAGGGGGGCATGTGAATGGGGGGAGGAGGAGGAGGACAGCAGCATTTCAGAACCCCAGGAGCCTGCCCCTGCAGCCCATCGTCATGCCTTCCCCATCCAGCCCCGCTGCTCTTTATACCTGTGCAGGAGAGGCTTAGACCTGGGCTGCTTTTAAAGCAAGAAGGGAAACATTGTTGTCCAACACAGGATATGTCACAGAAAGGGTTTGGGGCCCAGGAGTTCAGAGCTGGAGAGGAGAAAGCACACGTGCAGGATTCATCCCCTCTGCCAGGCTGTGTCCAGCTCTGCAATACCCACAGCAATCAGAAATAAAGGGGCAGCAGCTTTCTGAAGATGGGAGAAGGGCTCGGTTACAGCCATGCTGGAGCAGGAGTGGGGTGCAGGTCCCCCTGGACATCCCCTCCAGCCCTGCAGAGCTTTGCCAGGTCCCCCGACCTGCCGAGGGGCAATGCCACAGGACATGGGAGCAAACAGCTGCCTGCTCCATCGCTTCTGGTGCCCCCAGGTCAAGGGCAAGCTGCTGCTTCCCCCCAGCCTGGCTGAGGTGCAGCCGTGCCTGGGTGATGTCCCTGTGCTGGGGCTGTGCTTCCCCACAGCCAGCTTGATCCTCTGGCCAAAGCCAGGGACAGGAGAGGACATGGAGCCAGCTGTACACAGCACAGGTGCAGCACTGCATGGCCAGACAAGGTGTTAGGGGCAGGGCTATCGCTAACCAAGGCCATCGGGGATATTAGCTAATTAATTTCCATTACACCATGGGAAACTGGTACTTGCTTGCTTAATTTTTCCAGCAGGAGAAATCAAGGTAAAAATTAAAGCAGATGCAAACCTGCACCAGGCTTTGGCCCTGCTCAGGTCTGCAGGGAAAATATCCGGATGCTGTGGGTATGGCTGGTCCCCCTTGCCCATGAAAACCCCTGCGAGGAGCAAAACAGGGACCTGCTGGCCCCAGAGGCTGCACCTCCCTGGGGAGCATGGGCAGGGCTGAGAGCCTGACCCTGAATTTTATAAAGCCATCATCAGTCCTAATGAGTAACACACACCTGCAGCATCCTCCTGGAGCAGCAAGGCATGGGACAAGTCCACAGCAGGGCCAAATCACAGACTGCTGTGAGTTACGAGCACACTGAAGGGCTGGGACCTCTGGCTGCCCCATGCCGGGCACGTGGACCCCCCTGTGCCCAGGGCAGCCCCAGGCCCTGTGCTCCACTCTGCCCTGTGGGTCAGGAGACACAGGCCATGCCCCAGCCAGGGTGCAGGGCAGCAGCAGCATTCACGGCAGAGCTGGTGGTCCCCTCTGAAATGCCAGCACTGAAAGCTCCCCCCATTACCTGTGCTCATTCCTCCGGGGAAGCGTGTTTATAAAAAGAGGCTGTGCGTGGATGAGCTGGCAGAAATAGCTGCGCACAGCCCTCTCTGTGCGGTGTAAGGGATGATCACCAGCTGTTCTGCAAAATACCCAAAATAGAACCAGCGCCAGCACCACGCAGCCCCCGGGGAGACGGTCCCTATTTAGCCAAGGAAGCCAGAGCAGCGAGGCTGTGCTTGCGTCCTACCTGCGTCTGCACTCCCCCCCCCCCCCCCCCCCCCCGCCACTGCTGAGGCAGCTGCTGCTCCCATGGGAGTCTCAAGGCAGCTGAGGAGCCAGTGCTTTGGGAGAAGCCCCTTCCCCAGGAGATGGACCAGGCTCTGACAAGCCACGGGCTGAGTGGCTGCAGGTCCTCCCAGGGCTTTAGAAGCACACGGGGCCGTGATTGCCCCTTGCCATCATGTCCCTGAGCCTGCACACACAGACTCACCCTCCTGAAGCATCACTACAGCCCCTGCTTGAATGCCCCTGGGGATCACAGCTGCACCACATGCAAACCAGACAGGCCCATTACAGTGCCAGCAAGCAGCTGAAAGCAGCTGCCTCCTCCTCTCGGCTGGGCCAGACTCTTAATTATAGCTTCAGAAAGCTGTAAAATAGATGAGAGCTGCCCAACAGCTTGTCTATGGTAAGATATTGCTGGAGTGGCCCAGCGAAACACTCTACATCTCTGCCATTCTCTTCAGTGTCAGTTTGTCACCTCCACCTCTCTCCGCCTTGCTCAGGAGGAAGGCAGCATGGAGGAGAAAGAGCCCCTCTGCCAGGATAAGGGTTCTGAGGACCAGTACCCCCTGTGCTGCTGCCCCATTCACACTGGCAGCACCACCGGGTCAGTGCCCAGCCCTCCGCAGCCTGCCAGGGCTGTTTGGGCAGAGCAGAGCCAGGCCCAGAGCATGCATGGCATGGCACCCCAGGCATCCACAAAACCACCTCCATCCCAGCCTTGCCCCAAACTGGCTGGGTCTGGACACCATCCCACAGTGCCCAAGCCTGCCCAGGGCACTGCTGCAGCGCTGAGGATCAGACCAAGGGCTCAGAGCCCTTGCATCAGAGCTGCAGCTTCTCCTCCAGCAGCCACCCCTGCCAGCCCTGTTGCCATGGCATCCTCAGGGATGGCACAGATGCTCTGAGGAAGATGAGGAGGATGAAGGTGGGTGGACATGTTGGTTCTGCATAGCCAGGACAGGGCTGGGGCAGATCCAGAGGCCCTCCTGCAGCAGGCAGGGGCTGTTCCTGTTCCCCTCCTTGGAGGTCCCAGCTCTCCGGGATAACTGGCAGCAGTGGTTCCTGGAGAGCCCTTTGCTCACTGGCCTTGCCAGCCCTGGGAAGCCACATGAGGTGCTGAGCTGATCTTGACAGCACAGGCATCACCTTCCCAGGGCTCCACCACTGCCCTCCCCATCCCTCAGCATGCCGGCTAGGAGAGCTTCTCCTCTCCCCGCAGCTCTGACAAGGAGGTGGAAAGAAATCAGCACCTGCAGGCACCTTGCACTGGGTTATAAACAGCAAATGGGCTGAGTGTTGCTGCCCCCAGGTCCACCCCTGCCTCTGTCTCCCTCACTCTCCTGTCTGATCATTTTATGGAGGTCTCAGACCATACTGAGGTTTGCACCTGTGCTGGCAGAGACCAAAAAGTGAGCCAAGCTGATGTTGGTCCCACAGCAGAGGTGACAGAGATGCTTATCCAGAAGGACAGCAGGGTTAAAGCTGAGACAATACAGATGACACTTTGCAGGCATCTCTACACGTCCCTGGGTTCAGCCAAGCCCCCTTCATGTTCGCTGCTCCTAGTAAACCAAGGGAGGAGCAGGGATATTCAGCCCAAATCTCCTATTTAACCCAAATTTCCCATTTTAGGCACATCCCATCTCATTTTCACAGCAACTGAACTTCATACTTAGAGCCCAGTGAGCCAGCACAGGGCACGCAGTGCCCAGAGTCCTGGTACCTGGGCAGGGAGCAGGAACGGTTTCCCCAGATCCCACAGTGAACCATCAGGGAGTAAACTGCAGCCTAAGGAGCAGCGCAGACATTACTCAGCAAATCATTATAACTAATTCCTCTGAAAAAATGCAACCTGTGATCATGTGTGAATAGGAAGGGGGGGGCATCTCCATTAATCACTCATTATGAATTATTCAGCAAAAGAGGAAGCAGAAGGCAAACACAGAAACGACTTGTGTAGAAAGAAGGTAGGTTATGATCAGCATTCAGCTCCACAGCCACCCCCAGGGCCATGGTCCCAGCAGCACAGCCAGGCAGGGCTCTCCCCAGTTGGCACGAGGGCAGCCCGCATCCTGTCCTGCCTCCTGAGCAAACCGCGGGCAGCCTGTGGGCAACACTGTCTGCAGGCAACCCGGCTGTGCCAGTTCCTCTCTGGACAGGCAGCTGATGGGGAGACAGAGCTGGCATTGCTATGCTTATCCCTCCCTGCTGGGAGCTGAGCCAGGGCATCTCCCACCCCACAGACACCTGGAAGCTGGTGAGTTCAAGCTGGTGAAATAGGAAAGCAAACACTTGAGTCCAAACATCTGCAAGGAAAGGTTATTCCTGCTCTCCAGCCAGGACCAGCCCCAGCAGCACCACAGCCACCTAGGCAGTGAACGGCAGAGCCCGGCACTGCAGCCAGGAGCTGGCCTGGGCTCCGGCACACGGACGATAATTAACGGGAACTGCAAGGTTGGCAGAAGAGGAAGGGTCGGTTGCAGGTGAGGGGGAGTCGGCTCCCCGTCACTTGTTGCCGACACTCTCCTAATTGAGAGAAGAGCTATCAGGAAGGGTAATTAGAGCCTGGAGAAGGTTGTGTGTGACTCACTGTGTCTCAGCACCCCTCTGCTTCCAGCCATAGCTGTCTCTGTGCAGCAGCTCATACTGCACAGTGGGAACAAGCAATCTCCCCCCCATTTTGAAACAGCCCCGCCAAACCTTTCAATGAAGCTGCTGGCAGATCTCCTGCCCTCCAGGATGTGGCCAGCCCAGGTGCTGCAGGGAGAGCCCACGGATGGGAGATGGGACCCTCCAGTCCAGGCCCCTGAGCACCCAGCCACCTGCTTGGGGTCATCTGAATGAATAATCTGGTGTGCGTGCATGCATCTGAAAATGAATGGACAAACACATACACTTTCAGGGCTTATATGGCCAATTTAGCAAACTATTGAGAAGTCTGTGTTACCAGAGCTAGCAAAGAAGCTGCCATAAGGTTTTCCTAAATGCTTTCTAATGTAGTAAGACCTACTTAATTTCTCTGCTAGCTCTGATTATTATTGTTATTATCAACTTTTACTAAAGAAGGTTGCAATTTTAGATTATATTTTAGTAATCACAAGAGAAATTTCCCCTAATGTTAATCTAATCTAAGAGAGTGCTATGATGAATACCGTTACAGGCAGCAGTAGTCTGCTAAATTACAGAGCCATGTGTAGCAGTGTGTTTATTGTGCATTTATGACCATTTCCCCACCTTCCACCCAATTACCTGTTTCTGCTGGGACTGCTCCTAAAGAGCCAATCTTCTCAGCAGCCACGGAGTAAAATGGGCTAGAGCCTGCAGGAAAGCAGTTTTCTGCCCAGATGAGAGATTCAGGGACCAGAGAGGTTTGCCCAGGGACAGCAGAAGGACACTGGTCCCGGAAACTTCCCACTGACACTGAGGGCAGCTTTGTGCCCTGGAGAGCAGCATGCAGGGACTCCGGCTTCTCCCTGCACAACACAGAGCACTCGGGTACCCCATAGGTGCACTTGGACCACAGGGTCATTGACACGGGAGGGGATCCCAGGGGGTCTCTAGTCTGACCCCCTGCTTCAAGCAGGATCAGCCGTGGGCTCAGACCAGTTTGCTCATGGCTGGGTCCCGCTGGGTCTGGAAAATCTCCAAGGACAGGGACAGCACAGCCTCTCTGGGAAGCCCATGCCAGTGCTGGATGGTCCTCGCAGTGACACCTGGGCACTGTAACACCCACATGGAACACAGCACCACAGCAGGCACGGGGGCACTGACAGCACATGTGTACCAGCACGGATGGGAGATGGGACCCTCCAGCCCAGGCCCCTGAGCACCCAGCCACCTGCTTGGGGTCATCTGAATGAATAATCTGGTGTGCGTGCATGCATCTGAAAATGAATGGACAAACACATACACTTTCAGGGCTTATATGGCCAATTTAGCAAACTATTGAGAAGTCTGTGTTACCAGAGCTAGCAAAGAAGCTGCCATAAGGTTTTCCTAAATGCTTTCCACACCCTCAGTGCCTGGGCACAACACAGGCACCAGGGAATACTTGTGGCACAGCTCCACACCCGCATGTGGGCACACCGACCCACAGGACATGGGCACCCCAGTGCAGACGCCCCCCTGCACATGGACACATCCTTGCACATGGCTACACACATGGGTACACGCATATGTGCAAGGACATACAGACATGGGCACACACACACACAGGGATGCTGCCCCACAAAGGGACACGCACCCACAGCACACCCCCCACACACGCAGAGACACACCTTGCACATGCATGGGGACACACACACACACACCCCCCCCGCACACCAGCATGGACACAGGCACCTCCGATGTGCGCACACCCCCACCCTGCACAAGCTCATCCCCACGGACACCGGCACACACCTAGCCCCCCCCCCCCCCGCCCGACACCCATGCACGGGTGGGCACGGACACCGGCACCCCCCCCACTGCCGCACACGGACACACGCACACCCCCCACGCTCACGGCCCGGCACGCACACGGACACGCCCCCCCCCCCCGGCAGGCGTGCAGGGACACAAACCCACCCACCCCCCCCCCCGCACACGGACACCCCCGCCCCGCCGCTCCCCGCTCCCACCTGGGGGCGGACGCGCCGCCCCCCCCCCGCGCAGCCCCGCCGCGGGCCGGGCAGCACCGGGCAGCACCGGCGGGTGACGCAGCCACCCGGAGCGCACATAAGGGACGATGCGGGCGGGGGCGCCGGAGTAGCCCGGCACCGGTACCGGGAACCGGGCACGGGGGCGGTGGGCGCCCGTCCCCGCCATCAGCACCGCGGACAGGGGCACCGGCGGGAGCGGGCCGCCCCCGGGGCGGGGAGGGGGGGGGGGGGCGCGGGGGGCGCCTGCCGCGGGGGTCCCCGTTCTTCCCCCCCGGTGTCTCTGCAGCCCCGCGGGCGAGCGTGCTCGGGCGGCGGAGGCCGCGGACCCCCGGCGGGCAGCGGGAAGGGACGAGGACCCTCCGGCGGCACCGCGGACCGGGGAACGCGACCGGCGAGGAGAGGGAGGTGAGAGGGGTCAGCGAAGCAGCTCAACGGAGCCTGCCGGCTCCCCGAGGGGACGGGGCCGTGGGCGGCTCACCGACACGGCTCCGGGGAGGGGGGGGGTGACACCGCTTGCGCCTCTGAGAGGGCCGGGGGGGGGGGTGACACCCCCGGTGCGAGCACTTACAGCAGGTCCCAGGGCTGCAGGATCCATCCCCACGGCCTCCGGGACAGGAAGGGCAGGGGCTGGCGGGGAAGGGCAGAGCTGCTTGCACGCACCACGGGGGAGGCTTTGGGAGAGAGCTGCTGAGCACAGGCTGGCAAGAGCTCCGGAGCGAAGCGGGCAGGCTCCGACGGGCCCCTGGCAGGTGGGGATGCTCCGGGGAAGGGCTGGGAACGGCCTGAGGAGCTCACAGCTCACAGCTGGACGGGCAGCAAAGCACAATGAGAGCGTGGGGCAAGCAGGTGGCAGGGACCCTGGACAGGCTGGCTGAAGGTCTGGTTCCATGCCTCTAATGTTTCCATTGGTGCTGGGCATCTGCTGGTCCCTCAGCTGCTACCTCTGCCTTGTGAGTGGAGCCCACCAGGTCTCAGAGCTGCAGGGGACGGGTGTTGCTCCTCAAGGACACAGGCAGTAGGGCTATGAGGTACTCGGGTTGAGTATCATGGCTGTGGAGCAATGCACGTGAGCCTTACCTGGCTGAATTTCCTGTGACCAGCCCATGCCAGGCGGTGGCAGGGAAGCACTTGCCAGCAGAGACTATGCCTGTTGATCCTCCTGAGGCAATCCTGCTGCAGAGTGCTGTGAGTGGAAGCTGCTCTTACAGCACTCCCCTGCACAAGCGGCTCACACCACCATTAAGCAGCATGGGGTTACAGACAGCCTGACTGCAGCTGCTTCACGTTTCCTTCGGCAGTGAGGAAGCAAAGATCGTGGCTCCAGCCCAAGAAGCCATGGGAAATACTCACACTGTCTCCAGTGGGCTCTGCGTTACAGCCTGAGAGACCTAGAAGCCGTGGTGGAAACCATCTCAGCATCAGGACCATTCTGATTTCTCTGGCACTTGGGGAAATCAGCTGCATCCAGGCAAATGTCAGCACGGCTATTGGGGAAGCAGAGCTGGAAAAGAGCAAGGCAAGATGAACTGAGACATACTGCCAGGGAGCAGCAAGACCAGACCTGCTCCACAAGGGCAGATGAGCCACAAGCCGAGGGTGGCCACCGCACAGTCAGGGAACAAGCCCTCATCGGCAGGGCAGGGACAAGTCAGTGACAGGTCCCATCAGCAGTGATCATCAGGCCAAGGCAAGGCGGCAAGTCAGGTTCCAGGTTGGCAAGGGAAGTGCAATGAACAAGTCTGGTCTGACAGGGGTAAATAAAGTCTCCAGTACCTTCATAGCTCAAACCAGGACTGGGGTTCTGGGCCTGCATTTAAATAGAGCCCCCAGCCCAGGGGTGGAGGCAGGGGGTGTGTCTCAGGTGAGCCTGATCAGGACAATTAGGGGCAGCTGATGCACCCAGGGCCCTGGCAGCCAAGTCCGCTGGCATGTCTAGAACAGAGGAAGGCCAGAGGCTCCATGTCCAAAAGAGAAAAATACGGTACATCCTAAAGATGAGATGACTTAGAGGAGGCCAGTGCCATAAGGTAAATGCATGGTATGGCTGTGAGAGGGCAGGCCTGAGGCATCTCCCAGCTGGCAAAGATCAGCTCTTTCTCCCCAGGAGATCCCTGAGGAGAGCAAGCCTTTCCTCCTGCTGCTGCTCACCTGCCGTGCCCCCCGAGCACCCCTCGGGGCAGGAGACCCTGTGTGCAGGGGGACTGTGGGGCTGCACACGGGCAGGGGGGGTGGATCTGGGGGGCTCCTAGTGCCACAGGGTGGGGTGGATGTGGTCAGAGAGGTAGTGGGATGTGGAGCAGTGCCAAGAGCGTGACACTCCCGGGAAGGCCGGGCACAGGCAAGAGCTAGGGCTGAGGAGCAAGCCTCACCTCTCCTTCACGGTTCCTTCCACAGCTGCTGGCTGTCGCTGTCTTTGCCCATCAGTGAGCAGCGGCCAGTGCCATGGATGAGGTGACGGAGCTGGAGATGGGGGGGAACTCCCTCCTAAAGGCAGTGTGGCTCGGCCGGCTCCGGCTGACCCGGCTACTGCTTGAAGGGGGGGCTTACATCAATGAGAGCAACGAGAAAGGGGAGACCGCCCTGATGGTGGCCTGCATCACCAAGCATGTCGACCAGCAGAGCATTAACAAGGCCAAGATGGTGAAGTACCTGCTGGACAACAGAGCTGACCCCAACATCCAGGACAAGTCTGGGAAAACAGCCCTCATGCATGCCTGCATCCGCGGCGCCGGGGGGGATGTGGTGTCCCTGCTGCTGGAGAATGGGGCAGACCCCAGCCTGGAGGACCACTCAGGAGCATCAGCTCTGGTCCACGCCATCAATGCCGATGACAAGGATGTGCTGCAGCACCTCCTGAACGCCTGCAAAGCCAAAGGGAAGGAGGTGATCATTATCACTATGGACAAGTCGGCCTCTGGCACCAAGACTGCCAAGCAGTACCTGAACGTTCCCCCCTCGCTGGAGTTCAAGGAGAAGGCCCCCCCTGAGGCATGCACAGCACCCTCCAGCACCCACTTGAAAAATCCTGGCTCGGCACCTTCCCCTGCTGAGAAGGAGAGCGGCAACTTCGGCCCACTCCCGTCGCACCCTGGGGACAGCCCCTCTGCCAGGTCTGCCGACGAGCCACCCTCCCCGGGCCAGAGAGCCGGCGCAGCCAGGAGAGCCCGCCTGCCCCAGCTGAAACGGCTACGGTCAGAGCCATGGGGTCTGGTCGCACCCTCAGTGCTGGCGGCCTCCACACACCACGACGACACGCGGGTCTGCGCAGACGACGAGGTGATCATGGGCATCGGCGACCTCTCGCTCTCCAAAAAGGCTCCTCTTGCCTGGAGTGGCAGCAGCAAGAGCAAGGACCCCTCTCTCTTCCCCCCGGTAGACGAGCAGGCTCTGAGGACACCGCCAGCCCCTGGGCCACTGGCGAGGAAAGCAGCCTACGAGAAGAGCCAGGCCGCCCACCAGCGCCTGCCCCGAAGAGGCACAGTCCCCGAAGAGCCGGAGAGCGTCGGCTCCACTGTTGCCGGCTCGGCCACAGCAATGGACACGCTGCACTGGCGGAGGCTGAGCGCCGAGCACTACGACTGCGACCACCAGGTCTCCAGTGTCCCTGGCCTGACCGAGGCGGGGAAGGTGCCGTCAGAGAGGAGGAAGCTCAGCGGTTCCCACCTGGCCTTGCTGGATGGCTCACGGGAGTCCCTGGACAGCATGGCCGGCACATCGCCTGCGACCGTCCGGCACCGACCGCCCGGCTTGCTGGAGAGGCGAGGGTCCGGGACCCTGCTGCTGGACCACATCTCCCACACGAGGCCGGGATATCTGCCCCCCCTGAATGTGAATCCCAACCCCCCGATCCCCGACATTGGCTCCAACAGCAAAGCCTCCTCTCCGCTTGCTGCCTGCTTTAAGTCCCTGGTACCCATCGCTCCCAGCTCGCCCAGACGGGGCGACTTGAGAGCCAAAAGGAAGCTTCTCCGGAGACACTCCATGCAAGCGGAGCAGATGCGGCAGCTCTCTGATTTTGAGGAAATAGTGGCCCAGTAACCATGTCACCATTTGCTTCCCAGGAAGGTTACCAAACCAGTGCTCTCCGTGCAGAAACGTGATGGTTCCCGCACAGAGCGGTGACTTGGCCCTGGAGAAGCACTGGCAGCCGTGGGGGTCAGACCTGTGCCCAGGGCCTGAATCAGGAGGTTCCTGTTCCCACATGCCAGAGCTGTAAGGAGAGCCTGAGCATCCAGCCCAAGCAGCTGAAGTCTCTCTTGTACTCTTTATTCACTTCTGGATCTTACCCCAGGAGCAACTACCTGAGAGATCAATCCCAGACCATCTGAGACGGTCAGGCTTCACACAAAGGCTCCTGCCTGCAGTTCAGTTATTCCTTGTTATTTACAATCTGCTTTTCTTCCATCCCGCTCATTCTGACACAGAAACCCATCTGGAGCCCCACGCCGGTGAGCCGTGGGGCTAATGTGTTTGTGAAGTGCCTACCAGGAAGGAAAGGAGCTTAATGCTGTGCGAGGTTGGACAGAAACACCCCTCCCTAGCAATTGAATGTATTGATACCCTCACTGTGCTGGAGAGGGAGACAATTCTCCACCTCAGAGATTTCCAAGCACTTTGAAACTCCAGAGGCTGAGCTAATCCCACTACTGCTGCAACCCGGTGCTTCAGTGGGCCCGGATCTGGAACAGGTTTGTCTCTGTCTCTGAAACAACCAAGGTTCAAGGGCATTTCCCACCACAATGAGCAACTCCAAGCACTGAATTCCTGGGCAGGGAGCACTCCCAGCTTGTTTACGTGGGAAGATTCTGCCAGCGATGGGGGAGCAAGGATGCCAAGTTGCCAAGGATGGCACGTGGTGAGCGTCAGGGGTTCACCCCAGCAGGGGAAAGCTGCAGGCACAGCACCGCAGCCAGGCTCCTCTCTCCTGCTGACCACGCTGCAACAACTATCCTCTGGGACCGAAGCAGAGCTGAGCCGCACGCAGGCAGGAGGAGGAGGCAGCCGCAGGATGGCTCTGCATGGCATCGGTGTCTGCAGCAGCTCTCTGCACAGCACCATCCTGATGCGGCGTGAGTCCAAGCCAGCAAACACGTCTGCATGGCTGGATGTGGGGGTGCGACTGCGATTCCTTCCCTGTGCACAGGGACCTGGGTGCCCAGCCCCACAGACAGGGCCATGCAGCACCCTGCCGCAGGACGGGGCCTCCACCAGCAGCATGTGGCAGCTTTGCAGCATCAGGGCAGCAAGACCGCACACCGCCAGCCCCCTCCCACTCCCACGGCCCTGGCCCCAGCCAGGCACCAGCCGGCAGTGGGGAGCACTCCTCACCCCGTGCTTAGCTGGGACTATGAGCTGGATGTGTGCCGGAGCTGCCATCAGTCAGCCAAACCCACCACACGGAGCCAGCTGCGAAGAGGAAACAGCCCACAGCCCTGTGCTGGTGACTCGGCGAGTGTTTCGGATCTGCAGCCCACCCTGAACATCGTGCCACCCATCTGAGGCCAAGCGAGAACGACTCCCGTGGGTTTATTCAATGAAGTCTCACGTGTCCTGACGCCCACTGCACAGTCGGCGTCACTTTGACAAGCGAGTGGCAGCAGTCTCACCCCGCCGGGACTGATGTCGGATTCTGCCCTTGCCTCAATCAGCCCAGCACATGCTTCCATCCATCCTTCCAAAACTGCTGGCAAAGAGCCGGTTCCTTGCCCAGGGCATTATCCACCTTGCTCCAGGCTGTTGCAAAACTTTGCACAGTTCCTGCACAAAGCAGCACCGTGTTTTCGTTTTAACTGCACAAGAATGTTCTCTGACAGTGCATCTGAGATTTAAATATGCTGTTTAGAGCAAAAGTGGGCTTATATTTTTACAGCCTTAAAGTTTATACTCTCTGTAGGTCAAATGTCTTATAGATTGAATTTCAGGCATATTTTCCCTATAACAGTGATGTTTGTCTCGTATTTTAGAGTGTGGATTTTTAAATCCCGTTGCTCATGTTTTCTGTTCGTTTCTAAATATTCCGATATGTTGCGTTTGTCTTTTTTTTAAGCAGCGTTTGACGCCTTTAGCCAGCAATCAGAGGTTGGGTGCCTGCAGAATGTGGGTCACCTCTTAGGAGCTTCCCGCATTCTGTGCATTGGACCGGGGCGTGTGAGCAGTGCTTCTCTAGGGGGAATATTTCGATGCATTTATTTAAGCGCCTGCGTACGCGCATAGGTGTGAGCAGGCAGGTGTGGGAGGGTGACGTCATGCAACAGTACCAGGCTTTTTATATCATCGCTGCATTAATAAAGAGCTCAGCGTTGGGCCGAGAGCCGCTGCCTGCGGTCCCGCGGCCCCGGCCATCCTCCGCTCGGGGGGCCCGGGGGTTCCCGGTCCCGGAGGCGCGGCGGGCCCGGGGGGGGGGGGGGCGGGGCTGCCGCAGCCCGGCCCCGCCCGGAGCCGCCCCCAGCGGAAGCGCCGCCGGTGCCGGTGCCGGGCGGGCGCCACGTCAGGCGGGGCGGGGCGGGCCAGGAGCGGGGCTGGAGCCGTGGGATGCGGGCCGGGATGCGGGCCGGGATGCGGGTGCTGGCCGTGCTGCTGTGCGCGCTGCGGGCCGGCGGCACCGAGCTGACCTTCGAGCTGCCCGACAGCGCCAAGCAGTGCTTCCACCAGGAGCTGGAGCGCGGCCTCAAGTTCACGCTGGACTACCAGGTACTGCCCTGCCCGCAGCCCTGCTCCTGCTTGTGCCCATCGCCCCCGGACCCTACCCCCGGACCCTGCCGCAGCGCCTCTTCCCCGCATCCCCCCGGCTCCCCCCCCGGACCGCACCGGGAGACGGTCCCAGCCCTGGCCCCGGGCCCCGCAGTGCCCTCCTTGGAGCCGGGACCGGGACGTGCCCACAGCGGCCACGGGAACCCCTGACCCGGGCCATCAGGGCCGTCCCCCTGGCCGGGCACCCCACGGGAGCTGCTGGCACCGTGGGGCGCAGCTTCCCCACGGGGTCCCCCGGGCTGGGCCCCTGTCCCGTGGCGGTCAGCCGTGGGCACGGCTGCGCACGCCGGCGTGGGGCCACGCAGAGCTGCTCCCGGCAGGGCGGGAGGCTCTCGGCATGTGGTTCGGCAGGTGCTGCCTGCGTCTCCTTGCGCAGGTGATCACCGGGGGACACTACGACGTGGATTGCTACGTGGAGGACCCCAACGGCAGGACGATCTACAAGGAAACCAAGAAGCAGTACGACAGCTTCCCGCACCGTACCGAAGTCAAGGGCGTCTACACCTTCTGCTTCAGCAATGAGTTCTCCACCTTCTCCCACAAAACCATCTACTTCGACTTCCAGGTGGGCGACGAGCCACCGATCCTGCCCGACATGAGCAACCGCGTCACCGCCCTGACACAGGTGGGTCACTGCACGCTGCCGCGGGAGGAAGGTCCCGCCACAGCTCCCACTTGCGGCCAAACGGCCCCACAGGACGGCAGTTGGGGGCTCATCCCCTTCTCCGTCTGCCGAATGCAGAAGTGCTAACCACCAGCCAACCGCCCTGCCACATGCAGGCCACATCCTCCTCCCAGTGGCACGGGCAGAGAGGGATGGGGAGGGCTGCTCTGGGTCTGAACCTCCCCTGGCCTGAGCACCCAGTTTCCGTCCCGCACAAGGGAAGTGCAGCAAGGCTTTTCCATCCCTTGGCGTGAGCCCACAGGGATGGCTGCACCCTGGGCTGGGACCCAGACCCTGCTCTTGGCCTCCAGCACCTTGGCAGGGCTCTCGGTTGTGCCCTGGTGCTCACAGCAGGCTCCCTCCGCCGGACAGTCTCCAGCATTGCTCCTTCGAGCAGAACCACTCTCGGGTTGGGGCTGGCAGAGACCCAGCAGCACAGGGCGCTGCTGTCCTGCTCTCGGGTGCCCCAGCACCGTCCTCAGCTCCCTCCCGCGAGCGCCGGGCCTGCGCTGTGCCACATCAGGAGCAACGGACTGTGCTTGTCTCCCTAGATGGAGTCCGCCTGTGTCACCATCCACGAGGCTCTGAACACAGTGATCGACTCCCAGACTCACTACCGCCTGCGGGAAGCACAGGACCGGAGCAGAGCCGAAGACCTCAACGGCCGGGTCTCATACTGGTCGGTTGGGGAAACCCTCATCCTCTTTGTGGTCAGCATTGGGCAAGTGATGCTGCTCAAAAGCTTCTTCACCGAGAAGAGACCCGGCAGCAGCGGGGCCAGCACCTAGAGCCGCAGCCGTTCTGTGCCCAAACTGCGCGGGGGGAGCGGGCAGGCAGCATTCTCCTGGGTCACGGTTTACCTCTGTTTTTCACAAGGTGCTGCAGTGGGGAGGTGGCTGGGGGGGAGCAGGGGATGATGTGACACTGCTGAGCCAGGTGGAAAATGGTCACCCAGGCAGGGGCAACCCCCAGCCAATCCCCCCAACATCACCTCCCGCTTTGCTTTCGCCTGCCCTGCGGCCCTGTCCCCTCACCCAGCCAGTCTGTCCCCACTCGCCAGCTCCACCAGGGAAGCAGTTGGGTGCGCTGGGGTTTGGCATCAACACTCTGGTCCCTTGTCTGATGCCTGAGGCACCTTCAGAGCCCGATGTGACTGCAAGGTGCAGCCCGGCATCCAGCAAGGCCACACACTGCCCACGCACACCCAGCGGGACAGGGAGCTCTGCCCAGGCCGGCGAAGGGATGGGGCAACACCGACCCACCCAGCGCCCACCTCCCGAGCACTCCTGCCCCCAGCCAAGTGCTGTTAGCCCAGAGCAGAGCTGCCCTGCAGGCTGCAAGCTCTGTGCCTGCAGGCAGAGGAGCGGTGAGCACAGCTCCCCTTTTTTCCCTAGGCCAGGGCCAAAGCCGGCAGCAGCGTCCCAGGAGCCACTGGCTCAAAAACAGAGGCAAGGTTTCAGCAGGGGCTTTTGGCTTGGTGGTTTCCATTGCTTTGCAAGCCCCCATCCTCACAGTGAAGCATTTCCCAGGCCCTCCTGTGCCCTGAAAGCAAGCAGCATGCCCCGTACAAGATGGTATTTTCATACTTGCACGAGTCCACTCGGCCACCCTACGCATCCCACTGTGCCCAGCAGACAGCCGGAGTGGGCACAGCTCTGCCTCACCTGTGCCAAGGAAACCCCATCGCCACTGCAGCAGCAGCAAGGAACCCCCACGCCCCTGGGACTGCAGCCCTGTTCCCTGGAGCCTCCACAAAACAGAGACCCCCACAAGACCCTTTGGGAGACCACCCTGTGCGAGAGCCCTGGGGAGACCAGTGCACCAGCCACCACCGCCAGCCCTTGAGCGGGCACGGGATCGCTCCTCGGGAGCCGGAGCAGCACCACTGGCGTTTTACTTTGCCACTTCGTAATAAACCCCTGCGACCGTGGTTCGCGCTGCCGTTATTGGGCACTGCTCCCAGGATGGACAGCCAGGTACGGCCACTGCTGAGCTGGCTGTCCCTGCCTGCAGGAGGCCCTGCCTGTTCCTGCCTCATCGGGCGCTCACCCCCTGCCAGCACTGGAGGGAAGGGCTCGGCACCTGCTGGGAAGATGCCAGTCTCCCCCCTGGCCCTTGGCAGACTCCTGTCCAAGAAGAAACATTTTGGTGCAGCCAGTTACCGCAGCCCTCCCCTCCTGCCTGCCTGCCTGCAGCCCTGCCACACACCGGCTGAGCGTGCTTCTGGCACAGGACCGGGCGCCAGAGCCAGGGAGACCCCCTTAGCAGGAGCAGCTCTCCCAGCAGTCCCCTCGCTGACGTGGCCAGCTAATGCATGAGGCTGCATCATCAGCGGGGGCTTCCCCGGGTCTATGGGCAAGTCCCTAGGTCTGGGTCCTCCCTGGCAGCAGGGACCAAAGTGGACGAGGGAGCCCAGTGACCCATGGCAGCAAAGTGGGGAGCCCCAGGCAGACGCCGTCTGGCGTTGGCCTCTTGCTTCAGTTGTGGCTTCAGCAAACCCTAGCTCAGCCAGTAACCCTTCCCCGAGGCCAGGGGGATGCCAGAGCTGTTCACATAAGCCATCCCTCACCTCCAGCATTGCTCCTCGTGCCGTGGGGAGGGCTCAGACTGGCTGCTCCAGGGTGCAGGGGGAAGCAAAGGGCCCAGGCACCTACAGCTCCTGCTCAAGGCTGGGGCTGCTCCCCACCTCCCCAGCCCGCTCCCCACCTCCCCAGCCCGCTCCCCACCTCCCCAGCCTCTCCCGGCCCCGCCAGCTGCACCAGCTCCTGCGGCAGCACTGGCCTTGGGGCAGTTGCTGTGCACAGCCGACAGCAGCTGGGCCCCCGTGCCTCGCAACGACCTTCGGCAGGAGCCAAGAGCTCCCGTTTTGAGCGGGACAAGGCTGCTGCAGGCAGCGTGACGCCCTGGGACTGCTGCCAGCTCAGTGCCACTGGTGTGGACCAGCCCTGTGGCCCACTGGGACTAGGAGCCCCATGGGGGACAAACAGCCCCAGCAGCCACTGCAGAGAGAGCAGCACCCAGACCTGGCCAATGCGCAGGATGCCCTTGGATCTGCCCGTCCCTGGGGACCCTGGCAGCCCCCATGGCAGGGGCAGGAGCAGCCAGGACTGGCTCCAGACCAGCCACCCCCCAGAGCCAGCAGGTTGGGGCTCCTGCCCAGCCTGTCCCCAGCAGCGCTGGCTCTGGAGACCCCAACCCAGCTCACAGCTGGGGACGCGGGCAGGACAGGACGTGGCCATGGGACACTTTATTGTGGTGCTGGGCTCTGCTCCAGTGGCTGTGCAGAGCTTGGCAGGTGCAGAGAGGGGAGAGGGGACCAGGGTGACCCACGCCAGCCCTGCCACCCACAGAGGCACTTTGGGGTGCCAGAAGAGAGGGGCAGCAACCCCGTCCCTGCCAGACCTGTCCTGCCCTCACTGTCCCATTCCCAGTCCCCTCCTGCCCACAGCCTCGATGCCTGCTGAGCACCCCAGGACGTCCCTCTGGGCACAGGGCCATGCCCGGCTCACAGGGAGCTGCTCTGGCAGGAGCCAGCCCCAGCGGGCAGCCCCAGCCCAGCGGGCATCGGCTGCTCCTGCCCCGCTGGGACACCCCGCTTGGGTGGCAGGGAGGACCCCGAGCAGTGGAAGGAGCCGGTGACTGGGGAGGGCGGCTGGGGCTCGGTGCCATGCCCGCAGGGGCAGCCCCAGCGCCTCCGGAAGGGGATGGTGAAGAGCCCATAGGTGATGGGGTCCAGGCATGCATTGAAGAGGCCAAAGATGAAGAGGATGTGGGTGAGGGCCGGCGAGACCCTCTTCTCCATGATCCGTGGGCAGAACCAGTACCACAGCCCCAGCAGGTAGTAGGGGGTCCAGCAGAGGATGAAGGAGGAGACGATGACCAGGCTCATCTTCAGCATGCGCAGCCGTGCCCGCGGGATGTTGTTCCTGGAGCACCGCAGCGACACGTCCTGGGATGAGACTGGGGGGGGCGGGGGGCACAGCCCGTGAGTGGGGGATGCTTAGTGGCCTGGCTGGGACAGGGACCCCATGCTCTGAAGGAGGGCTGGGGGTTCCCCACACAGCCCCAGCCAGGCTTCCCCCCTTCTCTCTTCACCCCGGGGTCCCTGCAAAGCCCCCTGGGCACGGGGACATGGCAGGCTGATGCCCAGGCACTCACAGAGGCTGGAGCCCATGCGCCGGGAGATCTCCAGGAGGATGCGTGCGTAGCAGCAGATCATGATGAGCAGCGGCAGCAGGAAGAGGCAGGCGAAGCCAAGCATGTTGTAGAGGGTCTCGTGCCAGGGCTGGGGGAAGCTGCCCAGCGTGGTGCACTGGGTGAAGTTGTGCGGGGAGCGGAGGGTGACCGTGTGGAAGAGGAACAGCTGGAGACAGAGCAGAGGTGGGATGGTGGCCTCTTCGCTGGGGCCGCAGGGTGACGGGGGCTCTGCGCCTCCCGAAGGCAGGGCACCAGAGTCCCGAGCCAGGGACCACTGGAGCCACAGGGTCAGACCCTGCCAGCGGGAGCAGGAGCCGCAGTTGCCCCTGCACCAGCTCCACTCCCCGCTCCCAGGGGGCTAGGGTGCACAGCGGGGAGGGGGGCAGAGCTGGGTGCAGGGGGCACACTGCCACAGTCCCTCTTTTGCTGCCCGGCTGGGCTGCCTCTCCTCCAAGCCCTCTCCATCCCCATCCCGCAGGGCTCGTGGCAGCACCAGCCCTGGGAGCAACCCCAGCCTGCGCAGCCAGGCACCCTGGGAGCCGTCACAGGGGCTGGGTGGGCATCTGCCACGGGGCATGGGGCTGAAGAGGAGCCCTGGGGACGGGTACCTGCGGCACCGAGAGCCCTGCACTGAGGAGCCAGGCAGCGTAGAGCATGATGCGGTTCCTCCTCCGGGCGTGGGCGATGGCCAGCGGGCGCAGGATGGCAGCCTGCCGGTCCAGGCTGATGACGACGGTGACGAAGGCAGAGGCGTACATGGCCAGCAGCCGGAGGTACATGAGGAGGCGGCAGGCCAGGTCGCCTGCCCGCCACTGCAACGTGATGTTCCAGATGGCGTCCAGCGGCATCACCGCCACCGTCACCAGCAGGTCGGCAGCAGCCAGGTGCAGCAGCAGCAGGCGGATGTGGGACCGCCGGCCGCCCCGCCGGCCCCCGGCCGCCCGCAGAACCGCCAGGTTGCAGCCGGCGGAGAGGACGAAGAGGGCGAAGGTGACAGCCACACGGGCCTGAGCGGCGGGGGAGAAGGTGGGCAGCCGCAGGGGCTCCTCGCTGCCCTCGGCCTGGGGACTCCAGGCACAGCCCAGCTGGGGGGGGGGCAGGCTGCTGGGGGGCTCCGCGCTGGCGTTCCCCGCTGCAGGGTCTGGGTCCGGATGGCCCCTTCCTGCTGCAATAGGCAGACAGGCAGTGGCAGCCTGCCCAGAGGGGGCCCTGGGGTGGGGGCTCTGGGGGGGACAGGTCATGCTCAGCATAGGAGGTCCCGTACCCTGGAGCCCTGCTCCCTGCCCAGGGCTGCACCACAGCCCCTGCCCCAGCTCACTGCGTTCCCATCTTCAGCTGCTCTCTGCATCCCCGCTGCTCCTTCAGAGCCCCCAGCAGCCCCCAGAGCCCCCACACACCCCATAGAGCTACGGGGGTCCTTGGCACCAAGCAGGGCAGAGGGAGACAGTCGCAGCTGACCCCAACCCACCACCTACCCCAGGCCATTCCTGCTGCCCATCCATTCTCCACCCCAGAGCATCCCTTGTGGTCCTGCACAGGGATGGAGACCCTCCCGGTCCGATGCCAGAGCCCTCAGGGGACCAAGTGCCCCGGTCCCCCCACCCACCTCACCTCCAGCCAGGGTGTCCTGCCCAGCACCGCTCAGCTGGGCCATGTCAGGGCCGCTGCTCACGTGCTGATGGGTGCCCGTGCCGAGGGCTCCTGCATCTGCACCGTGCCTGGCGGCAGTGAGCCGATGGGGGCCAGGAAAAGAGGGGGAGAGGGGCAGGTACCGCTGTCGCGCTGGCACCTGCAGCCACCTCCTCGCCTGCTGCTGGGCCACACTCAGCAGGCGGCTGGGGGAATGCCCTTGGTAGCTCAGGTTGCTCCTTGACGTAGCCAGCCAGCTTGGAACAGCTTGGTCCTTCACCGCATGCCACCCACACACACAGATGTGTAAGCGTGCACAGTGCTCACAAAGAGACACTCAAATGCACATTCCTCTTGATGCACACGCAGATGCACACATGCTCGTACATGTGCACACACAGCTCTGGCCTGAGATTGAGTCTCTCTACCCCCCACCCGCAGGCAGGCAGCTCTGTCCCCCTCTGCCCTCTCCCGCTCCACCGGCTCATCCCAAATCCCATCCTAACAGCGCAGGGCTGGCCCCTGCTCAGCACCTTGTGTGGCTGCCAGCCCCAGGAAACCCACCTGGGTCAGCCCCCACCCGGGACAGGGCAGTAGGTGCCCAAGGCAGTGGGAGACGCCCCATGGTGGTGAAAGGGAGCCCCTCAGCCTAAGCATGCCCCAGCCCAGGGGAAGGACCTGCCCCAGCACCCAGCCCGGGTGGGTACTGCAGCCTGCCCTCCCCAGGGCTGGGACTGCTGCTGCCAGGGCCAGGCATCGGGGTGCACAAAGGCTCCTCGATTTGGGGTGCATCATTTGGGGGCGTCCCAGAGACCCACAGGTCCCTTCTCCCAGCACTGCCTCTGCCAGCTGCTCCCCCAGACTGTGGCTGTCCCCACGGCCAGAGCACGTCCCCATGGATAGAGTGTGTCCCTAAGTCCCTTGAGCCCTGGCTGGGGGAGGGGGGGGAGCTGCAGCCTGGGAGAGGGCAAGGGGGCTGCTTTGCATCTCAAAGGCTTCACTCCCCCGGGCAGACGGAATTAACATTATTAGCAAGTCATTTCACAGATAAGTGGGGCTCATTAGCCCTGCAGACCCCCTGCCCCAGAGCCCCCAGAGTGGGCAGAGAAGGGCCCCCCAGTACATTAGCACCCAGCTGTCAGGCCCTGCCAAGGTCCCTATAATGGATTCTCCAGACCCCCATGGGCCCCCACACCCCACAGGGAGCCACCGAGGGGGCTGAGGAGCCCCATCTGCAGCCCCCCCTGCACTCCCCTTTGGCCCAATGGGGTCAGCCCCGGCCCCACACCCGAGCCCTTCCCCTGTTGCTGGACCCCAAATACCCACATTTAACCCTGCGCTGGGGGGGAGGTCTCACAAGCACCAGCATGGGGGGCAGGTGATGCTCGGCTCACACTGAGCCCCAAGGCCGGATCCAGAGGGTGCTGGTGACCCCCTGTCCCCGGCCAGGGGACAGGCCCCAGGGCAGGAGGTGTCTCTCCCAATCCCCCCCCCCCCCCCCCGCAATTGCTTTCCCAGATGCTGTGCAGCCATCCCGCAGCCGCGTGCTGTGGTCCCCAGCCCCTGCAGCCCAGCAAGGCGGCACCGCATCCATGCCAGAGCCCCTGCCCGTAGCCTACCCTGCTGTAGAGCAGGAGTTTCACCAGTTCAGCCATCCTCTCCCGGCCCCAAACCCACTCCCGGAGCCGATGCGGTGGCCCAGGCACGCTGCACCCCATCCCATGCCCAGCTCTTGCCACAGGAACAGCCACGCGGTGACACACAGAGGGGCACAAGGGTTTTTTATGTGCAGTCGCAGCCGCCCCAGCACATCCAGCACAGCTCCAGGCTCATGCAAGAAGCAGTTCGTCCCCACCACCTCCCAGCTGTCCAAGGTGGGACGCCATCCCCCGAGCTGCAGGCATCCGGACGGTGTGTCGTGGGGCCGCATGGCACCGAGTGCTCCAGCACCGGGGAGCGTGGGCTCGTCTGGGTCAGTCCTGGGGCTGTGGTGGGAGCAAAGCCTCCAAGAGAGAGAGCAGGTCTGTGGAGAGGTCCTGGGGGGGAGCGGAGGGTGGGTGAGAGGGTGACTGGCCAGGGTGGGGGTCCATGGCAAGGCTGGGGTCTCAGGGGGTGCAGGAACAGGGGCTGACAGACCCCACCAGCCAGGAGGGCTCCTGGTCAGGGACAAACAGGACCATGGCCTCAGGTCTGTCTGTCCCAGCTGATGGGACCCCAACAAACACGAGGGAGGGTGGCTCCGGGGAGGATCGGAGCAGGCTGAGGGATCCACATGCACCCACTGCAGGAAGGAGGGGGGGACACCACTCCATTCCCAACCCCAGACAAGGCTGTTGTTACCCCAAACCCAGTCCCCACACTGCCCCAAGCCAAGGGGGCTCCGAGCGCATCGGAGCCCCACCCCATGCCAGCCCCTTGCTGGGAGCCACCGGGGCTCACCCCGATCCCTACCAGCGCACGTACCTGGGTGACTGTCCCTGCATCCACGAACTCCGGCAGCATCAGCCCCGCATCCAGGAGGGGGTCACTGGGGAGGTCCGGGGGGGCCCCTGCCCCTGTGCAGTGAGGAGGGGACAGCCAGGAGGACGTGTCGGAAGCAACAGCCCCGTGCAGCTCCGGGGGCGTCTCCGTCACAGGGATGTAGGGGGGTGACCCCCAGGCCTCCATCCCCGTGTCGGGAACTCCAAGCACCTCTGGGGGGGTCCCTGCAGCAGGGCCACAAGGGGGTGACCCCCAGGCCCCTGTCCCCATACCAGGAGCCCCATGCAGCTCCAGGGGGGTCCCCACCATGGGAGGTGACCCCCAGCCCACAGTGCCGGGGGGCAAAGCATCCCGCGGGGCTGGGGTCGGCAGGTGCAGGCGGGGGTCCGGGGTCTGGCAGCACCCCAGGCCCTGGGGGCAGAGGGGGCAGTGCCGGGGGGCCGCCCCCCGCTGCCGGGCCAGCGCCTCCTCGCTGAGCCCCAGCAGGGCTGAGAGGTGGGCGATGTAGCGGATGGCGAGGCGCAGGGTCTCGATCTTGGTGAGGCTCTGCCCCGCAGGCGCCAGCGCGGGTGGCAGGTAGTGCCGCAGCCGCAGCAGTGCCTGCGCCAGCCGCCGCATCCGCAACTTCTCCCGCTCGCTGGCGCTCTGCCGCGGGCCACCCGGCCCCGAGCCCCGGACCCCCTTTCTGCTCCCAGGGCCACCCCGCAGGCGGGGGGTGGCGGGGCCACGGCAGGGTCCCCGGGCAGCGGCGGGAGACGAGAGGCCGCAGGAATCGGGCGAGGGTGCGGGCGAGCTGCTGCTGTAGCCCTCGTGGTCCGGGGGTCCGCAGCAGCCCCAGTCCTGCAGCAGAGCGGTGGCGGGGAGCGGGAGGCCGGGGGCTGCCGAGTGGGCCATGGCTGTGGGGCCGTGTGCTGGCGTCCCCCGGCCGCCCTGGCTTTATGCAGGGTTGGAGGTGTGAAGTGGCACCTTCGCGGCCAGCATCAGCAGCACTTCAAAGGCCGGGGGGGGCTTGAGAGCAGCCGGCTTTGAACACGCGGGTGACGAATTTTACCCCAGCGGTGTGAGGCTGCTCTGTGCTGCCCACCCCCTTGGCAGCCCTCACACCCCCCAACACTGTCCTGAGGATGGGGCTTGGGCCCCATGCGGGGGCTGTGGTGGGGGCTGCCATGGGGACTGTAATGGGTCTGCGGTGGGGTCTGCAGTGAGGTGGGCAGTGGGGTTGGTAGCAGGGCCTTCATCGGGGTCTGGCGTGGGGTCTGCAGTGGGGTCTGCGGTGGGGTCTGCGGTGGGAGTCTGCAGTGGGGTCTGCGGTGGGGTCTGCGGTGGGAGTCTGCAGTGGGGTCTGCGGTGGGGTCTGCGGTGGGGTCTGCGGTGGGAGTCTGCAGTGGGGTCTGCGGTGGGGTCTGCAGTGAGGTGCGCACTGCAGCAGTGCCAGCTCTGGGTGTCCACATCCCCCACCACACAGCATGGCCCCAGCCGGGCATCCCGGTGCCCAGCCTGGCTCTGCGGGACACCGACCCCGCGCCCGGTGCCGGGGGGGGGGGGGCACGGCCCGCCCTCCCGCGGCAGGTCCCCCGCAGCCCCCGCTAATGGCGTTTCACACGCTGCCCCTAATGAGCCCGGCCGCCCGCTGAGCCCCGGCGCGGAGCCGCGGCCGCAGCCCGGTGCCGGCGGGTGCCGGGATGGGCGGCCCGGGCTCGGTGACCCCCACGGAGGGGGGGGGGGGGCTGGGAGGGGCCCCCCCGCCGCGTTCCCAGGCCCCGCAGGTGTCGGCGCCGGCGGGTGCGAAGGTTTCCCGGGAAACCCGGCCCCGTCGCCGGCAGGAAAACCCATCAGGGTAGCGGGCGGGGGGGTCGGGACACCCGGCACCGGCACGGCCCCCTCCTCACGGCAGCCTCGGGGTACGTGATCCTCACGTGGCAGCGTGGGGTACAGCGGTGGGCGTGGGACCGCCATAGCGAGTGTGCACAGGCCCCCCCAACGTCATGTATCAGCCACAAAGCTGGGCAGGGGGCACGGGGCCAGCTGGGGGGGCACGGAGCCAGGCACGGGGCATGGCACCAGCAGTGGGGTGCAGGGCCGGCCCCCTCCCCAGGGAAACGCTGCCGAACAACACGGCGGGTGAGCCAGCGCCTCGTTGCTCACAGGCTCGTGTTTCCCAGTGGTCACATGAAGCTTGTTCAGTTTTCCTTGGCAATGCCGTGACACAGAGGTGACGAGATAAATCCTGCTTATCGCTCACCACCAGCCGAGTGCTTCTGCCATCCTCACCGCGCTCGCTGGAGCAGGGCAGGCTGCGCAGCCCCGTGGCAGCCCCGGGTGCCCCGGCCCTGCGGGGAGCCTGGACGGGGTCATCACCGACGTTTCAAAGCCCCGTTGTGCGGGTGTCACAGGGCCCTGGGCCTCCAGCGGTGCAGAGGCAGCCGGGACAGGGTGCTGACCTGCTGCAGGCCCTCCCTGCCACCAAGCATGCCATGGCACCCGGCCCGGTGCTGCTCAGAGCCATGGGCACCCCAAGGCGTCACACCTGCAGTCGGGCCTCCAGCCCAGCCCTGCTCTCAGCACCCACACCCCCTGCCAGGCACCGTGAGGATATTGGCATCTGAACTGGTCATTACCTTCCCACAGACATTGCAGACATGGCACAAAACCACCAGGGTTAATTGCCATTAAGTCCCTCTGCCCTCTCGCTGGAGGAAGTGCTGTGCCACTGCCCCGTTCAAGGTCCAAGGGCACCGGTGCCAACTTGGACCTGCAGCACATCTCTGGGTGCACAGATGTCTGATGCCGTCCCCAAGCCAATCTCTGGGGCTGGGGGCTGCAGTGGGGGCCCAGCAGCAGCCTGGCCCCGGGAGTGTGGCAGGGTGCTCCGCACCCAACAGCACAGCCTGGGGCACGGCCCCTTCCCCACACACCCTTCAGCGCTGCCCTGCCCTGCTCCCGGCCATTCCCAGGCCCCCTCCTGGGTCTCATTAGCTGATGAGCTCCTGGGTAATGAGTTCTGCAGCCCTGCTGGGCAGCCGCTTCCCACCTCCCTCTCTGTTTAGACAAGTGCTAGAGCACGGCTGGGCCATGACAGTGCTGGCTGTGGGGTCAGAGCCCCCTCCAGGGAGAGGCCACAGCTCCTCACCCCTCAGGGTCTCCCCCACATCCCATATTGACGGAGCACAGGCACAGGGCCATGGGGTGGGACGTGGCGAGGGCACTGGGTTGGAGCTCAGCTGCCGAGCCACAGGGCTCCTGACGGTGCTGCTGGACAAAGCTGGCCAAAACCCTCCCCAGGCAGTCAGTGCCTGGCTCGGACCCTTGCCCCCAGGAGCAGCCAGCTCTCCTGCTGAGGGGGTCCTGCCGGGCCCTGCTGGAGGCCCTCCCCAGGACACCTTACTGTCCACCTTGTCCCTGCTCCAGCACCTCCTGGGGGTCAGACATCCACATGGCTCCCAGCCCTGGCTGTGCACTCTTGTACCACTGGGTGAGATGGGGACAGCTCGCAGGGATGGTGCCCAGAGGCTGTGCCCGGCCCAGGGGTGAGTGCCACAAAAGCATCCTGGCAAACAGCCTTCTGCAGCCAGGAGCACCCAGAGCTGAGCAAGCAGCTGCCTGCCCCTGCTTCTGCAGCATCACCCAGCCCATGCATGTGGGCAGGGTCCCCTGCCCTGGAGCATCCTAAAGAGCTTAGCACCCCACCACAGTGCTGCCCGCTGCCTCAGGGACCCTGAAGCCCAGTCTGGAGTTTGCACCAGCTGGACAAGCAGCACAGGGACCCTCAGCTCCATGCATAGGGGCACAGCCTGGTGGGTCCCCACAAACACTCATGGACTGCCTCCAGCTTCTCTAGAGTACGCCGGGAGCTTAGAGAGCTGGGGCTGCACTGGGGTCTGCAGTGGGGTCTGCTGGGATCCCATGGGGTCAGGGAGACCGAGGCAGCATGGCCTGGTGTGGGGATGTCTCCCAGGAGGGGAGCACAGTGGTCCCACCGCCAGTGCACCAGCCTGGCTGCGCAACCCCGCATCCCCCGGCCCCTCAGGGCGGTTGGTTTGAGCTGGGAGCACAGCCAGGACCCCAGGCACTAGGGCTGGGAGCTGTGCAGAGCGCAGGGGAGGTGTGGGGACACCATTGGGTGTCAGGGCTGGCAGCTCAGGGTCCTGGCACTGGAAGGTCAAGTCCCTGCTGCCCGCTACAGTGCAGTTGGCCCGGCAGAGTGGCCGTGCGGGGCAGTGTGGGCTCTGGCAGGGCTGGTCAACGCGTTAGCATCTATCACGGCCGTGTGAATTGGTCCCTGCACACTTCCCAGCACCGGGCAGTGCTAATTAAGGGTTGGAGGAGTCAGAATTGACACCTCTGCAAATGGGCCTGGCATTCCCAGGCTCCTGGCTGGCCCCAGCTCGGCTCTGTAGGTTTTGACACCTCCAGGTGGCCGCAAAGGTGTCACCTCGCACCCCAGCCCCACATAAAACCAGGGCTGCCCGGGCACCCCCAGATGCAGGCAGCGCAGCGGACCCCAGCCATGGCCAGACCCCCAGCCCTGCTCCTTCCCCAGGGCCTCCAGCCCCCGGTGGGCTGTGCCCTGCTCTGGGACCAGGCCAGGGACTTCACCGACGCCATCTCCCCAACAACTTCCACGAAGCCACCTGGCGCATCCCCACGTCCCCCGTGGGGCTGGCAGCCAGGGGCTGGGGGGCGGCGGGGTGGCAGGGGTGAGCCAGGGTGGTGCGGAGGGCCAGGGGGCCCGCGGCAGAGCGCCAGCCAGCGGGAGAAGTTGCGGATGCGGCGGCTGGCGCAGGCACTGCTGCGGCTGCGGCACTACCTGCCACCCGCGCTGGCGCCTGCGGGGCAGAGCCTCACCAAGATCGAGACCCTGCGCCTCGCCATCCGCTACATCGCCCACCTCTCAGCCCTGCTGGGGCTCAGCGAGGAGGCGCTGGCCCGGCAGCGGGGGGCGGCCCCCCGGCACTGCCCCCTCTGCCCCCAGGGCCTGGGGTGCTGCCAGACCCCGGACCCCCGCCTGCACCTGCCGACCCCAGCCCCGCGGGATGCTTTGCCCCCCGGCACTGTGGGCTGGGGGTCACCTCCCATGGTGGGGACCCCCCTGGAGCTGCATGGGGCTCCTGGTATGGGGACAGGGGCCTGGGGGTCACCCCCTTGTGGCCCTGCTGCAGGGACCCCCCCAGAGGTGCTTGGAGTTCCCGACACGGGGATGGAGGCCTGGGGGTCACCCCCCTACATCCCTGTGGCAGGAACCCCCCTGGAGCTTCACAGGACCCCTGGCTCCATCTCAGGGTCCTGGTCATCACCACTGTACAGCCTCGGAGCAGTGACCTCCCTGGACCCCCCTGGAGACGCACCATGGCCACGGGCACTGGGACAGCTTCCTCCTGCTGCTTGGAGCCTGCAGCCCCCCCTTCAGCCTCCTGGGGCAGGACTGACGGACACAGGGGCCCCTGGGATCCCCATGTGTGGCTCCCAGCTGCCTGCACACCGCCAGGTACCCACACCCCCCTCCCCAGCCCAACCCCTGCTCCTCTGCCCCCCTGGGGTTGGGGGAGAGCCTGGGGATGGGCAGGAAGGGGGGTGGATGCTCCTCATGGGGTGCGGGCAGGGCTGCACCCCCAAATCCCCCTGCATGCCATGGCCGGGGTGTCTGCATGGGCTGGGGGGCACAGCATGATGAGTGCTGAACCAGACAGCCAGCCTGGGTGGGGGGCACGGGGTCATGGGTTGCAGGGCAGGGGACACAGTGCTGTCCTACAGTCACTCACCTAACACAGCTCTTTCCACGCAGCTCGGCAGCCCGCCGGCCCTGGACAGGCTCATCTCCTCAGCCCCCCATGTAACCCCTGTCCTGCCCAGCTGCACCCCAGCACGGCATTGGGGGGGTGGAGCTGATCCCACACCCCCAGCTGCAAAGGGCACATGGGGGACGGTGGCGTGGCCATGCCACAGAGCCACACGGGATGGACACTGGGGAAGGGCTCCTCATTAAAGCTAACGTGCACTCCCGCAACCTGACTCGTTACTGCAGGACCTCACTCACTGCGTCCCAACACAGTCAGGGTTGGCGGCCTGGGGCACCCCACAGGCGGGCACCCCACAGGCTGGCACCCACACACACAGCCAGGAGCTCGGTGCCCCCTCTCAGCCCACCCCACAGCCCAGAGATGTCCCAGAGCTAGGGTGACAGAGGGACCCACCACCTGGGGGGCTTCCCCAGCCCCACTGACCCCTGGTAGGGCAGCTCCCACCCGCCCATCGGGTCCCATCCCTTCCCTGTGCCCAAAGCCCCTGCGAGGGTTTGGGACTGGCCCTGCAAGAAACGCCCTTGTGCCGCTGGGACTGTCCAGCTCCATCCCTTCGGGGACCTGGGTAGCCCACGGGGGACGGTCCCCGGGGTCTGGCTGCCAGCACCCCCTCCTGCCCAGGTGCCTCAGGGAAGCCACGGCTGCCTCCCACCCTGACCCCGCAGCAGCTGCCCCAGAGTGGGAGCCAGGCAGAAGCATCCCGTCCCCATCCCAGTCGGGAGTGGGCACGCCACCCCCCGTGCAGGGCGCAGGGCTGGGGCCCAGCAGGAGAGCTCACATGCAGCCGTCAGACAGAGGGGCCGGGGGGCTGGCGTCGGCAAAGCCCCCAGAGCCACTTAGCACCAGGCTCTTAATGGCCCGGGGGGCTCTGCGTCCCTGGCCCCCGCGTCCCTGGCCCCCGCCCCGTGCCCACCGCAAGGTCCCAGCCGCTTCCTCCCAGGCCCCGGCGCAGCCCCCCAGAGCCAGCATCCCCTCAGCATCCAGAGCCGCCGGTGAAAGCTGATGTGCAAGCCTTTATTTACAACCTCCAGGCTTTGCACAAGTCTGCAGAGCCCAGCTCTGCCCCAAGCAGCCGAGGGCCGCAGGGCCCCAGCCCAAAGCCCCCCGTCCCCCATCTGCTGCCCATCATACAGGCACCAGGCCCTGCCCGCGGGCAGCGGCTCCTGCCCCTCACGAGCAGCGAAGGACCTGACCGTGCTGGCCGGGGGGGGGGGGGGGCACGGGGGCCGCCAGGAGGGAGTGTTTGGGGCTGGGGGCCGGAGAGGATGGAGTGAGTGGAGCTGGGGAGTGGGTGAGGGTCCAGCCCGGCCGCGCGGCGGTGGGCTCTGGGAGCTTCAGGCTCGGCCCCTGCAGCCCATCCCACGCCAGCCAGCGGCCCGGCTGGGAGGAGGGTGCGCGGTGGCCAGGGCGGCGCGGTTAGCTGGGGGCGACCTCGCCCTGGAACCAGGTCAGCACCGTCTTCTTGTTCTCCTTCACCCAGTTGATGTTGGCACGAGTCCTCTCCAGCGCCTGCTCCAGCGCCCGTGTCCCCGATCCGAAGCCGATGTCCTGGTTGTCTGCCTTGAACTGCTCCAGCTGCCAGGGACAAGAGGAGCTGGAGCAGGCATGGGGTGCACCAACAGCCCCCGCAGCACCCTGGCACCACTCCAGCAGCCCCCGGTAGCACCCAAGCAGCCCGGGACGGGAATAGAAGCTGCCTAGACCCCTGGGCACAAAAGGGGCAGGGGCTGGAGCCCACCCCACAACAAGGCCTGCTGGCAAAGGGCAGGTTGCAAGGTGCCAGCAGCGCAGACCTGTGCCCCTGCTCCTGCTGGGGCTGGGGTCTCTGGTGCTCCATCCCACAGACCCTGCCAGGGTCCAGCCTCACCTGCTGCAGCTCAAACTCTGTGGAAAACCGCTGGGTCACCGCTAAAATCAGCCGGGAGAAGGAGAAGGAGCCACCCCCATACCTGGGAGAACAGAGGGACGGCTGAGCTGGGGGCCCCGGGTAGAGCAGCACTGGGGGCCGAGGCTGCCCTGACCCTGCATGGCCAGGGGAAGAGATGGTGCCACCCCCCCTGAGGTGCTCACTGGCCGAAGAGCGTCCTCCAGTTGCTGCGGATGAAGTCCCAGGCCAGGGGCTGCCCCACTACGTTGCTGGCGATGCTGTTGATGGTGGCAGTGGCGTCCTGCTTCCGGATCTTGCTGGGGTCGAGGGTGTACTGCAGGTACCTGGGGGGGAACGCCGCTGGGTGAGGAGCTGGCAGGGGCAGAGCCGTGGCGCCTGCCCGGGACCCCGCACCCACCGGTTGAGGATCCAGGGATAGGGGCTGCAGGAGAGGGCGGTGCGGAGCTTGTCGGCCTCAGATATGACGGTGGCCTCTTTGAACCTCTCCCAGATGAAGTCCCAGGCCTTCTCCCCGCCCGTGGCCACTATGCTGCAGTAGATGGAGGACCGCAGGTTCGGGGGGATCCTGCAGGAGAGAAGAGCGGTCTCAGCCGGGAGCCCCTTGTTGCGTCCAGCCTGGCTGCCTGCCATGGCACCAGGGCACCCTGGGGACTCACGGGTTACTGATGACATTTTTCTCCCACTCGTTGAAGTATCTAGTGGCCAGGTCCTGGCACTCGACAATGCCGTAGGAGCAGGCTGTGCTGATGGCATTGATCTCGTTGTACCTGGGGAGAGAGGGGCCACACGGGGCTGGGGACCAGCAAGCAGCAGCCAGGCACCAACCCGCCAGTGCCAGGCCACAGGCGGGGCCATGCCCTCTCCCCAGCACATGCTGGGGTGACCATCCCAGTTCAGTTGGGGAGACCCCGGGGGTCCAGCCCATCCCCAGGGACGTGGCACTCACTGGTCCATCAGGTCACTGGGGATGATGACCCAGTTATTGGTGATGTTCTTGTAGTGGGAGAAGAGCGGCATCACCTGTTTCTGTATGTATTGCTGCGGGGACGGAAGAACGGTCAGCAGCCGGTGGCACCGGCAGCAACCCCCAGCCCAGCTCTGGGTGCAGATCCAGCCCCTTCTCCCCATCCCCCCCCAGCATGAGGCTCTGCCGAGCGGCAGGACCCACTGCAGGGCCGGGGCTGGGCAGGTGGCACTGCTCACCGTCATCACCCCAAAGACCTCACTGCGGTCAAACATCAGCTGGAAGTAATGCAGGTTGTTGAGCGCCGCCTCCCAGGGCATGTACGCCGTCTCCTGGCTCAGGAACCGTGTAGTGCTCAAGGCCAAGGTCACATTGATGTACTTTGCCCTGTGAGGGGTGAGGGCAGCGTCAGCTCCCCAGCCCCACAGCCACTGCCTGCTTCCAGGGTGCCCACCCCACCAGTCCCCATCGCCCCAGTGGGCACCTGGGGCAGCCAGCACGGCTCACCTGGCCAGGTTAAAGGCGTCATCGATGATCTGGGCACGGTTGATCATGGGGATGGCCTAGGAGAGGGCAGAGTTGGCATCTCAGGGCAGCCCTGAGTGGGGTGCGTGGGGTGGGGTGGGGGCCCACCCACACTCCACACCCCACACTCCCCACCCCACACCCCAGCCCCACATACCTGGTGGTCGGTGGAGAGCTGGGTGAGGAGCTGGTCCCAGTTCTCCTGGTTGTAGTTGACACGGAAGTACCCGCTGACATTCAGGTTCAGCAGGAGCCAGTCAGAGCTGTTCACCTTGAACTGGTTGTTGGTTTCTGGGAAGGGGAGAGGAGGGTCTGCTGGAGCCGCCCCCCCCACCTGCAAGGGGCAAGGGAGGTGGCAGCAAGACCCCTGCTCCCAGCCTGGGCAGGATGCACCGTACCTGTGACTTTGGTCAGCCAGTACCTGTTCCCAGTGGTTGAGCGTGTCATCCAGGTGATGGGGACGATCCAGGTGTAGCTGTGCCAGAGACAGGCAGGCAGTGGGACCATCCCTTGCCCCCCTAGCCCGCCTCATCCCCCTGACACCGACAGCCCACCACCCCACTCACTTGAAGATGGAGGGTCTCTCTACCACGGAGGTGGGGTCCAGCAGGAAGTGTTTCTGGCTGACAGTGCCAGTGAGGGTGTTGACGGTCACCACGGGGAAGCCCATCTGCAGCGTCCAGCAGTCCATAATGTTGCTGACGGAGTCAGGCAGTGAGACATTGCGCTTCGTGACAGCCTGCAAGGAGGGCAGCGCCACGGGTCACCAGTGCCGGGGAGTGCAGTGCAGGGCTTGGCCGGTGCTGCAGCCTTCGCCCAGCGTGCGGTGGCTGCGTGGCTGGGACCCCATCCCGCCGGGCAGCCCCCCGAGAGCCAGGGCAGCAGTAGGGAAGGGGCTGGGTCAGGGGGAGCAGCCAAGAGCAGCCAGCCCCCTCCTACCTCTTGCAAATGAACCCAGAGGTCCATGTAGACGGTGTTTCCATAGGCAAACGTGTGGAGGTAGGACTGCGGGAGAGCACCAGGAGAGACGGGTGGGCAGGGGCAGGTCCGGGGTGCAGGATGCCTGCAGAGCACCCGGGGATGCCCCTGCCATGGGAAGCCCACCCTGCACTGGGGCTCGGTGCACCCCGGCACTGGCAGAGCCTCACCTGCAGCCCCTCCTTGAACACGTCCTCGGTGAGGAAGTCAGAGAGCATTCGCAGCACTGACGCTCCCTGTGGAGACGGCAGGTCAGAGACCCCAGGTGCGTGGGGCACCCCACAGCCCATCCCACCGCCCCAGGGACCCCCGTGCCCAGTCCCCATGAGCCTGGGCTCACGTGCCCACCTTGCTGTAGGCAATGCTGTCGAAGACCTCGCTAATCTGGGCCGGGGTGTTAACCTCGTCCTCGCGGAAGGTGAGTGGGTGGGAGGTGGTCAGGGCATCGGTCGCCATCACCGCATACACCTCATTCAGCACCATCAGGTCTTTCTGCGGGGGTGAGTGCCAGCACCCGCCTCAGCCCTGCGTGCACCCTCCTGGCAGCGGGGCAGCCCCCGGGGGTGCAGGGGTGGAGGGGGTGCCCGCAGCCCCTGCCCGCTGGCCCCAGCACTCACAATATTCCAGGAGGTCTCCACCGCGGCAGCGCCCAGGTACTCCACGTAGGAGGCGAAGCCCTCGTTCAGCCACAGGTCATTCCACCACTGCAGCGTCACCAGGTTCCCGAACCACTGGGGGGGGGCACAGCGACCTGTCAGCTGGGCCCGGCCAGTCAGCAGAGTGGGCGGGGGACACGGCGGGTACCTGATGGGCCAGCTCGTGAGCAATGACGGTCAGCACCCGCTCCTTGTTGCCAATGGAGGAGTAGGCATCGTCAAAGAGCAGCGAGTTCTCCCGGTAGGTCAGCAGTCCCCAGTTCTCCATCGCGCCCGCGTTGAAGTCAGGGAGGCCGACCTGGTCTGGGGATGGAGGAGTCCCGTTGGTGCGCCACTGCCGGGGTGCTGGACCACCTGCCCCCACCATGGCTGGCGGCTCGACCCAGTGCCCCGGCCACCCCGCAGCACCCACCGGCCTTTGGCAGCGGGTATGCCGTGTTGTAGTGCTTTTCGAAGAAGCTGAGGATGGGGCCGGTCACCTGGAGCGCATAGCTGCCCTGCTTCTCGGCGATGGCCTTGGGGCGGCCCCAGATGCGAATCTGGAGGGGAGAGATGCAGGGCTCAGCTGCTGCCTGGGCTCAGACCCCTGGGCGGGTGGGGGGTGTCCCCCACCCCCAGCCTACCTGCACATGCCCTGAGACGTTTTGCACGTAGTCGAACTGGCTGACAATAAAGGCCAGCAGGTAGGTGGACATTTTGGGGGTGGTGTCGAACTCAGTGATGTTCCAGCTCTCCCCGCTGATGTTCTGCTGCTGGGTCCCTGTGGGCAGCAGAGGGAAGGGGGTCACCCCCAGTCCGGCTGGGCCCCTGGACCCCTCCACCAGGGCTCCCCCCGCCCCACTCACTTATAGCAGGCATGTTGGAAATGGCCTTGTGGTCAGAGGGGTGGATCAGCGTCACCGTGAAGTTGGCTTTCATGGCCGGCTCGTCGAAGCAGGGGAAGGCTTTCCGTGCGTCAGCCGCCTGCATCTGTGTGGTGGCCACCACCTTCCTGCAAGCAAACCTCGTCAGCGCCCGGGGGCCTCTGCAGGGGCTGGCACCCCCCCAGGTCCCTCCGCTCTCCCTGCGCCCTGCCCGATCCCGTCCCATCCCTGCTGGGGTGGCATGTGGATGCAGGGGGCCACAGAGGCTCCCCCACACCCATCCCACCATCCCAGCGGGAGAGGAGCCCTAAACCCAGCCCGTGCCCTCCGCCACCCCCGGGCCAGCCCCGTGCCCACCCCAGCCCCCTGCCCTCCACCTACTTAACGCCTGACTCATCCACATATTCGCTGCGGTAGAAGCCAGCCAGGTCATCAGCCAGCTCCCCCGTGAAGCTGGTGAAGAGCTTGTAGCGCCGGCCCTGCCGCAGCATGCCATTGAGCTGCACCACCAGGTACTGGGTGGGGATCTCCAGCCAGGTACTGTTGATGCCGGGTGCTCTGAGGGTATCCACCGGCTTCAGTGAGGCGTAGAAGGAACCCTGCAGGGTGTAGTTCAGCTTGTTGCTGTGGATGAGGATGAGGTTGGTGGGTTCCTTGCAGACAAAGACCACGCTGCTGTTGCCCTTGAAGATGTACATGTTGTCAGCATTGGGTGTGAGGAAGGGCTGCAGAGTCACCTCATAGGACTCTGGCACCAGCGTCTTTGGCAGCCTCCACTGATTCCAGGGGTGTTGGGGCGCGGCAGTGGTGGGGGGGACCGCGGTGGTGGTGAGGGCGGCCGTGGTGTGGAGGGTGGTCGTGGTGGTGGTTGCCTTGGTGGTGGTGGTGGTGGTGCCAGCGGTGCCAGAATCCACCACCTTGTTCTTCTCCTGGGCGTACACCACTGAGAGCGCGATGATGGTGGCCACAGCCCCCAGGGCCAGCACGATGGCCACGATGCCCACGGTCTTGCTGATGAAGAAGCCAGCCGCCATGGTGAGGCTGTGGGAGCGGTGCTTGTGAAGGAGGTGCTGCCCGGCTGGCACGGCTTTTAGCCTCTCGCTCTCACGAGGTTTATTACTCCAAGTTAATGGGTGAAGTATTAAATGACCACGAGGCTCAGGGTGGGATGAGCTTTCCACCCACCCGCCTCCCGGCCTTGCAGGAGCACCAACACCCAGTGCCGCTGCAGTGGTGGGTAAAATTGGCAGATTGGTATTACACCATCAGGGATGGGCAGCGTGGGACCGGGCACGGGCTGCGGGCCAGGACTCCCAGCGTCCCTCCCAAGCACCGGCCTGACCCTGCAAAAGGAGGGACAAAGCAGGTGGTCACAGCTGATGGCCACATCCCCACCTTGCCATGGGGCAAGGCAGGTGGCCCTGGCACCCAAGGCCAGCATCTGGCTCAGCATCACTCTGTTTGCCCTCAAGTGACGGGGTCTGAGCCATCAGCAGGGGGTCCCGGCTGCCACTCTGCCTGCGAAGGACCTGCTGCTGGGGCTGAGGCCAGGGCAGGTGGGGGCTGGCACTTGCACCCTGGCAGGGGCACACCTCACCGTGCTGCCCACGCATCAGGGGAAAAGCAGGAGGGCATGGGGTGCAGCCCTGGGGGTCCGGGTGGTGCGAGTGGAGCCCAGGACCATGCTGGGGAGGAGCCTGCCCTGCTTGCAGCCCTCTCAAAGTCCAGGGTTGCATTGCCTGGCTCACACCTGGAGGTCAAACTCCAGGCCCTGTGAACCCAAGCAGGCGTGTGCCCGCTGCCACCGGCCACAGGGCACCCAGAAGGCTGCACGCACCACGGGCCGCGCTCAGCCCTCCTGCCAGCCATAGCCTGGGTGAGCTGGGGGTGTCAACCGGCACAACACGCAGCTGGAAGATGGCGGGGTCCCATGTGTACAGCCCCGCCTGCACCCCACAGTGCAAAGCCGCCAGCCAGGGCCCTGGCTGGAGCCAAGCAAACACACCAGGGCTCAGGGTGCTGGCATGCGGGACAGGGGCACACACTTCTCCATGGGAGCTCTGCCTTGGCAGGGGAGAGCAGCCCAAGCCCCCCAGGCCGTGCAGGTCAGCCCTGGGAGCTCTGCCAGAGGCTTCCCTGGACTGGGGTGGCAGACAGGGCATAGCAGAAACCCACGGAGTGAAGTCCCCATGCAGGGCAGGGTGGGGAGGGGAGGTGCCGCGTCTCACCCTAGCAATAGAAACTCCTCTTTCTGAGATCCAATCTTTCCAGTGGGGAGACGTAAGCAGGTCCTGCTGGGAGCCGCAGCTCTGGGGCAAGGGGCAAACCCAGCAAGAGGCTAAGAGCCATCCTCAGGGAACCATGCCCTGTCCCCGACAGCACCCAGCTGCACCCACCAGCATCACTGCTCCTGGCAGTGAAGCCCTGGGATGCTGCGGTGTCCCCAGACAGGCCCTGCCCTGTGGAGCCTGGCCATCCCCACAGCCTGGCCGGCCACCACTGCACATGGGGTTGCAGCCCAGGCTTTCTCTGGCCCGGTCCCAGCCCTCACTTTGGCCAAAGGCACAGGGTTTGGGGAACAGAAAGTGCCAAATCACTGCTGGAGCAGCTCCCCCGGGACAGGGGCACACCCAGCCAGGAGGGTGCTGGGCACCCCGCACGCCCTCTATCCTGCACCGACAGGCACACTACACCCCTGCCTGGCGCTGGCCCTCCCCGCACAGACCCTCTTGGGCACGGCACACAGGTGCTCACCCCAGCTCAGGCCCGTGCTGGCCCCCTCACGCACTTCTCCCCCGTTAAGACCAGCCAGCCCCTGCACCCCTCCCTGAGCCCCCTCCCCAGGCCGTCTGCACCACCCCATGCCAGCCCGCACCCCGTCTCCCCCAGCTCCGGCGCACGCAGGCTCCTGCTCCCCCACTGCAAAGCCTCCTCCGGGGAGCCCTTGCAGACAGCGGACACGCGTGTGCTCCGTCCCGCACGAAGACACCCAGGACAGAGATGTTGGGCATCACCCGCATGGACGCGCGGCTCCCTTGAGGCTCTGGCCCCGCACGCCCCATAACCCGACACGCACACACACATCCCAGAGCCCTCCATAACCTCTCGCAACCCCATGGACCCCCCCAAAGCCCCCCACCGCCACATAAGGGCTCCATACCCCCCCCCTGCACACAAACCCCGCAGCCCCGAACACGCGAGCCCACAGCCCCTTCTCCCCGCTCGGCCCAAGCCAACGATCCCCCAGGGCGAGGACGCCCAGGACCCCCGGGTCGAAGTCTGCCCCCCCCCGGGGGGGGAGTTGGGCAGCGGCATCGCCCCCCACTCACCTTCCTGCGCTCAACCGCGGGGAGCGAGGGGCCGGGGGGCTCCCGCCCGCCCCATCCCCACCGAGGCACCCAGGGCTGCGCCCTGCCCGCGGGCGCTGTCTCGGCTCCGCTAGCTCAGCCGCCCGCCGGAGGAAAGTTTTCCTCCTAAAGCTCCAAGGGAAGTAACCTGAACCTCCTCGCCCCCTTAACCCCTGGGCTGCTGGCCGGGCCGGGGGCTGGCGGGGCACGTCCCGGGGTGGGGGGCCAGGGCAGCGGGGGACAGCGGCGGGCAGCGGCCAGCCCCTGGTGCGGGGGATCCCGGCCCCAGCACCGGCTCCCGGAGCAGGGACAAGGGCGAGGGGTGTCTGCTGGGGGAAGGTAGAGCGGGACCGCCCGGGCTGCGGGACCCCCCACCTCCCCAGCTGGGAGGCGTTAGTCGGGTTAGCCTGGGGACCGCAGTGCTGGGGGTGAACCGCCCCCACCTGCCCGGCCCCTACACCCCACAGCCCCCCCGGGGTCCTGCTACGGGTCCCCTCTCTCATGCCAGCATTGGCCAGCACGCTCATCCCAGGGGGTGGCAGGAAAGGGGACAGACTACCACCCAGCAGCAACCAAGCCAGGCTCTGCCCCCTCCCCGCAGCACCCGGAGCGCCTAGGCACACCAGGAATGGTGTCCCTGCTTGGGGGTGCCCCCTGCTCAGTCCCCCAGCCCAGCACCCTGTGCCCCAGCCCCACCTGGCACCCCCTGTCCCGGCAGCAGTGGGTTCAGAGACATCCCAGTCCTTGTAGTCAACCTGCGGGGCTGCGATCGGGGCTCGGCTGGGTTTGCCAGGTGCAGCACCAGAGGTAGGGCCCCAGGGTCTCCCCACTCGGAGAATGACACAGCCAGCCTGGGCATGGGGCTGGGACTTGGGCTCACCCAGTGCTTGGCAGGATGAGGGTAAACATTTCAGATACCTGTGGAGGAGCTGGGCCAGGGCCAGGCTCCATCACCTGCTTCCCTCCGCCTCACTGCTGTGGAGGGGGGGCCTAGAGTCAGGGGACACACTCCAGCAAGTAAACCCCAGCTGAGCTCAGCAAAATCCAGCCCCATCGGTGCCAAAGCACAGCCTGGCTGGGGACAGGTGACGGGGCCAGGAGCCAGCCCCAAGACCCAGCCACATCTCCCATCTCCAGACCACACAGGCAGCCTGGACAGGAGAGCACTGAGCCCCCGGCCAGCCCCTGCCCTCCACGTCCCTGCATATGCTGCGCCCCTCCAGCTAACCTCAGAGAGCAGGAAGGGTCTGGTGACCTGGCCACGGCCCTTTGGGGCACACAGGGTCATTGCCAACGCTGCCTCACAGCCCTGCCCTGGGCAGGAATGTTCTCTGCCCACAGCAGGAGCCAGGTCTCGCCTTCAGTGCAGTATCCTCCCTCCGCTCTGCCAGGGCACTTGGGGCTCCTGTCCCTGGGCAGGACCCTGGGCAGCCAGCACGCCAGCCCTGAGGAGGCAGGGCTTGTAGGGCCGCCTCTCCCCCAGCCAGGCTGGGGCTGCTCCCGCACAACCCTGTGATTGCTGGGGTCAGGGCTGCAGCCCTCATGGGTGGGGACGTGGGGGTCCAGGGGTTTGGCCCAGCTCATCCTGGGGTGAACCACCCCATCGTCTCTGCCCTCTTCTGCACAGGAACGGGGAAAGGGAGCAGCCAGGAGCAGCAGGACTCACCCAGCCCCAACACGGTCCTCGACCTCCCGAGGCTCCGGCAGGATGTGGGAAGGGACAGCGAGGCCAGAGTCGTTACCGGAGGAGGCTGTGCACAAACACCTCCTCGCTGCAGAGGAAGCACGTATGGCCGGACACATCCTGCAGCGGGAACTGCCCTGCCATGGCGCAGGACTGGACACAGGCACAGCCCATCGCAGCCAGGGCCTCCTGCCCCAGCCCAACCCCCCCAGGCACCCCCGTGTCCCAGGCCTGGCACAGAGTGGGACACGGGCACGACGCCAAGTTCCTTGCCACAGGGCAAGCTGGAGTTTTCCCCTCCGACTGCCCCAGTGCCTGCTGGACCCTGTGTCCCAGCCCCAGAACACAGCCCAGAGCACCGCTCACCTGCTCCCTCCACCACACTGCTCCAGCAGCCAACAGGAGGAAGAGGAGGAGGAGGAAGAGACAGGGGGCTGGCAGAAAAGAGGAAGCAGCAGGTTGCCTGGCTTCTTGACCTCCACAAGCTGTGGTGGTGGCTCATGGCCAGCTGGGGAAGGGTTAAGCCACAGGGAGGGGAGACAGCAGAAAAATTCCTTCCAGGCAGAGTCATGGTTTCCCTGCCAGGGGAGGTGGAGGCAGAGCCCCTGGGAGCTCAGCTCACCAACAGAGGGAAAGCAGAGGAAAGGGCCCCCAAACCAGACCAGAGGAGAGATGGCCAGATGGAGCTGTGGCATAGCCAGAGGCACAGGGCACCCAGCTTGAGAAGCCCCACAGCTCAGGGACCTCCCAGCCTGGCCCATCCTCACCTGGCCCATCCCCTGCAGGCATGCTCACTCCAACACCCAGGACCAGCCCCCATTCCCCCCAGGCCTCAGGGGGACACTAGCCCCAGCCCCACAGCCTTCACATGCCCTGTCGAGCCCAGCAGTACAGGGCTTTCAGCTGCCCTGAGAGCAGATCAGGGATGCTTTGCAGCAGAGAGAGAAGGCAAGAAAGCTGGCAGGAGGGCAGCGGGCACTGGCACGTTGCAGGCTGGTGACCCTGCCTCCAAAGGCCCAAAGCAGGGGACACTGCTGTCACAGCCCATGTGGGGCCATCGTGGTCCCCCCTGCATGCCCTGGAGAGCAGGGCAGGGTGCAGCTAGGGACCCTACCCCAGAGCCCATGCCCTCCCCCACGTTAGGTCCAGGGCCCCATTTCCCACTCTCATGCAACAGCCCAGACACCAGCCTCCGCCAGCCAAGAGTCCCCCAGGGCTGCAGCCGCCCCATGAGAGGCCCCCCATGGACCCCACAACGCCCTCCTGGTGCTCCCCTTCCCGGTGCTGCCCCTGGGACAGGGCCAGCAGCACCCACAGCAGACACAAGTTCACACGGTGATTTATTAGGACACAGGGACATGCTCCAGGAGGCCCCAGACTGGCCTGGCCCCAACCCAGCCACCAGCCCAGGCAGTGGCAGCTCCCTTCCCTCTCACTGCCAGCATCTCCAGCAGGTACCACCCACGCTGGCCCCAGCTCCAGAGCTCACAGCAGCTCCAATGAGCAACCCCAACCAGGCTGGTACCAATCCAGCCTGGGGCACCAGGTCCAGCAAGCTGGACCAGGGTGGGTGCAGGAATGCTGGGCAGGGGACAGCCCAGCCCGGGGAGGATGGAGGAGATGACAACCTAGAGCTCCTGCAGGAGCCATCAGCTACAGGTAGATTTTTACAACTGGGAATCCCAAGAAATGCTGGGAGAGGCAGGACCTGGCTCTTCCCCCCACAGCGAGGAGAGAGGCTGCCCATCCACAGGGAGGGGAAGGAAGGCCACCCTTGTTGGGAGACCAGAGAGCAGAACTGAGCCCAGGTCCACAGTGACAGGCAGACAGCACCACCCCATTCTTGCTGAGCCCCATCACTGCTCCCCACCCTCCGCCAGCCAGCCCAGGCCCCCCGGCAGCACACTGGGCTCACCATGTGCCACACGGGCAGAGACCCAGAAGGGGCAGGGGGAACCCAGCATAGCCCAGCTCCTCTCCCCAAGCCAGCCCAGGCCACAGCCTGCGTGCGTGGGCAGCCCTCCCTGCCACAGGACGCTCACATGAACTGTGACAGGTTGGGCACTTTGATGTTGATGTCTCCGATGTTGATGTTGCGAGGGATCTCTGGCAGGTTGATGTTCTTCACAGCCGAGACTGCGCGGGAAGGAGCGGCTGAGAGGCCTCCCTGCCAATGGGAGAGACCAGTGACTGCCAGCCCCTTGCCCCCCGCAGCCCTTCTGTGAGGGGCTCCAGGCTGCTCCCGGCTCAGCCCTGCACTTTGCTGCAGGAGCGTCCCTGAACCAAGCCCTGCCCCATGCTGCCCTGCCTCCCCCGAGCCCCAGGGCCCAGCCACGTCCCCCCATGTGTGGCTCGGCACGGGTGCAGCCAGGGAGCAGCCCCCACGCCCACCTCCCGCGCTGCTGATGGACCCGGTCCTATATTGGGAGCAGCAGCACGGTGCTTCCATGTGATGCGAGCGCAGATGCACCTTCACAATGACAGTGCAAACAGGGGCAATAAACTTTTCACTACCTCAGGTTATTAACCTTAATGGGAACAGCCATTTCCATGCTCAGGCTGCTCCCTACGCTCCTAAACAGCACAGAGCACAGCTGGGGAGGGATGCCCCCAGCCCTCTCCCCAAGGACTCAGGCAGGCAAAAACCAGGGATACTGGGGATACCCCATATGCGCCAGCTCCAGACCCCACAGGCTGTCCCCCCTTACAGTCTGGAGTACATCAGCCTCCCACGGGGGAGAGCCACAGCATTGCACTCACCTCTGCCTTCTCCAGCTTGCTTTGGGCCTCCACCTGTGCCACAATCTCGTTCATGTTGGTCTCCAGCACCATGCCGCCTATCACCACCTCCTGCAAGATGTGGTGAACCTGCGAGGCCAGGGAAGGGAAGGCATGGGAAGGGATGGGAAAGGAAGGCTGCAAACCCAGCCCAGCTTACGGACCAGCCAGGAGTGCCAGCAGCCACTGCTGCAGAAGCGTGTTGGGGACTGGCATTTCCCCGAGAGACACAAATCCAGCCCCATCCTCCCCTCAGCCCACACAGCCCCGGCAGCTGGCTGCCCGGAGAGCAAGAGGGCCGCCATGGTCCTCAGCACATGGTCCCACAGCCCCATTTCGTGCTTGTACCTCTGCTCTAGAGGACACCTACCACAGGGACAGGAGCAAATGTTGCCCACTGGACCACCAGGCACAGGGCTGCCCCCAGAGAGGCCAGGTCTGACCCAGCTCGCTGGCACACCCTGGCTGCACCACTTCTGACACCTCATCCGAAGCTTGATGCCTCCCTGGGCTGGGACGCAGGTCACAACCAGGAGCAACTCCCTGCCTAGAAAGCATGCTGGAGAAGAGCCCACAAGGCAGCAGAGACCCCAGGGCCTCCCGGAGCCACCGCGCAGGACACTTCTTCCCAGAACCAGTTTCTTCTACCCAGAAAGCCAGGCTAGAGCCCAACTTCTTTGCTTTCTCTTAGGAAAGACGGGACTGTGACACACACACAGAAAAAGCACAAAAACGCTACGAGAGTCTGCTCCCTTCCCCAGGGTCTGCCTGGATCCAAGGATGAAATGGAGCAGTCTCAAGGCAATGAGCTGCTCCCTCCTGCCAGCCCCATCGGGGAGGACCGGTGATACCCCATAGGAGAAAGGGCCCATCCTGGTTTACAATCCAGGAAAACACAAACATCCCCCACCATGCCAGGTGGCTGCAACCCACATTCAGCTCCACCATCCTGCACAGCCCAACCTTCCTTGCTAAGTCAGCAGGTCTCAACAACCACCCAGCACAGATAATGAATTTATGGCTCTCTGGTTACTTCCGTGAAATAGGCTATTAATGGAAGATGGTTAAGTTATTATATCGTTTTATGGCTTCATGAGGGCAGGTTGCACTTGTAAATGCTGTGTGGCAAATACGACCAGGGCAATGCTGTGAAAAATAAAGCAAGCCGGAGAATCTGCTAGAAAGGGGAAACCCAGCTTTGCGCAAACAGCAAGCCTGATGCTCACCATGGGTCCCGTCCTGCTCCAACAGTGACAGAAGCAGCAACGTGTGTGGGATCAGCACTGCACAGGGCGAGCCACGGGCGATACAGCACATTCCCGGGACACCCACAGCACTGGAACTACTGTCCCGCAGCACAGTGTCAGCTCAGCCCAGCCCTGGCAAACACCGCACCGGACGGCGCTAGCAGCTCCCCAGAACAGAGCATCTTGGCTGCAGGAAATGTTGTTCCTTCAAGATCTGGCTTCACCCCAAGTTGGACCGAAACCAACAGGGCAGAAATCCCAAGCAAGCTTTGTTTTCCAAACTGAAACACAGCATTTCCTGAACAAACCATGTCCTCTCTGGGACCTTGCAGCTGCTGAGGAAAACTCACGTTTCTCCTCCAAAGTACGAAGAACAACCAGGGGCTGGGCAACAGCTGCCTCTGAGCCTCCCAAAGGCTTTGTGGCTCCAGCCTCCCCTTGCAAAAGAGGAAGCCCTGCAGCTCTGAGGTTGCTGCTCCCAAAGCTGACAGCCTAAAAGCACTGGTGTCACTGGTGCCCAAGAACCACAGACTCGATGGCCCAGTCCAGCTGCCTGCTGCAAGAGCAGGGACCTGAAACCCACAGCAGGTCTCATTTCACGGACCCTGTGCTGCATACAGAGTGTAACGTGTATCTTAATGCAATAATAGAAAATCACAGGACCCAGACAAAGCTGCACCCAAATCCCAGCCAAAACCTGCTGGGTTGAGGTTGTTCATAGCCAAAGTCTCTGCTCAACAAATCAATGCTTTCCCGTTGACATTGCCCTCATTTCTCCCATTCCAATAGGGAACTCACAAACTCTGCAATCCATCTGCCAGAGCAGAGGGGTAGCACCATGCCCTGCACTGCTCTTGACAGACTGAAGTCCCGGAGGCAGGGTTCTGTGGGAGCGCTGGGGCAGCATCACAGCTGGAGAAAGCCCTGCCCAGGCATCCGAGGGCAAGACCCAGGGACCAACAGGACAGACCTGCATATTCCCAGCACCCCCAACACCGCCCATCTGCAACCAAGCGCTTGGAAGCACAGGCACTCAACATCAACACATCTGAGAAATAAATACATGCCAAATATAGGAAGAGAGACGAAAGGACCAACTGATAGTGGCCAAGGACTGAAGTCAAGGCTGGGAAGCAGCGGGAGCACAGGACAGGCAGTAAACAAGCCTGAGTGGTAGGAGGGCCTTGGGGTGACCGAGCCCAGGGTTTCCCCGATCAGAAACCCTCCCAACTCCCATCTCCTTTGAACCCTTTGCCTGGCAGAAGAGTTCAGAGGAAGGGCAATCTGTGCTACTGCCGGCAAAACAGACAAGCAACAGGGTAATCTCCTCTGCCTGTGGGCTGCAGATTGAGTGTAAAGCTGTCAGGTCTTGGTCACACCACAAAATACATAACTGAGAGCACACCCTCCCCCAGATGAGGCCAGAGGTGATCTGGGTGGCTGCCATCACTTCTCCTGCAGGTACTCCTCCTTCCTTCTGACTTCCTCCTTCCTCTCCTTTTGCTTGCTTTGATAAGAACACTTTTGCTGACAAGACAATCAATGTTAGAACATTTCTGAAAGCTTACAGCCAGGCAAATTATGAAATCAAAGTCTTACTTCATCAATTCCTAGTACATTCAGCTGATCCAGATCACGTTCTAAGATTTGCTAACTCCATTTCTCTGCCAGAGTCCAGAAGCTGGAATAGCCAACAGAAAGGGAACATTTACAGCCTTACTGATTTTTTTTTCCACTCCTCTGCGTTCTTTGTTGGCATGTTTTGTCTTCAACAAAGCAAGAAAGCCCTTATCAACAGCAACACAAGTCCAGCACAGGTCAGCTAAGCCCCTCCTTTCTCTAAGCATAGTCCCAGCTATCTTCAGCCCCATCTATGAGATCATCAAAGAAGACAGGCTTCCTCCCAGAAACTCTGTCCAGCTAAAAAGGAAGCATTAAAGGCTGTGTATTCCAAACACTCCCATTGTTCATTCCCTTTTTTTTCCTGCAGCTCTACTAAAATGTTGACAAGACTCCCAAGGGGCCCCACAGTACAGCAAGAAGAGGCAGAACACCCCTGCACACCACCAGAGCCTGCCCAGCTCCATCAACACCAGCCTGTACAGGAGACAAGAGCAAAGACTCAGCGCAGATCCCTGTCACTTGACCGCATGGTTACCCAGCATCAGTGACAATCACCAGGACAGCCCCCAACCCCCTCCCACCCACGGCCGTGCTGCAGCAGAGAACACAGCCCTGCAGCAGCAATGCAATGGGGCAAGTTCCAAGAGCAGAGCTTACCCATGGAGGACTCAGAACAGAGCCCAGCAACTCAGATCTCTTGTCAGGAGGACACAATGTAAGCAGTTTATGAAGACCCCTGGCTGACAACTTCCCCACCCGGGATTTCAATCTCTCCCCAAAAGTGACGCCTAATGTACCAACAGCCTCTCCTGAAAGGCTCCAGAGCTCAAGGCTGGGCCAGCTCCTGCCCGTGGGAGCGCAGGCTCTAGGGAGGGTAGGGCTCTGGGGCAGCCATGTGCTGGAGTGAACAACAGCACTGGCCCAAAGGAGCACACAGAAACTACAACCCACCTTGTCCATGTGGAAGATGAGGTCCAGCTCACAGACATTCTCAAAGCACTTGTCCAGTGTCTCCACAAACACCTAAGGTGGCAGGAAGGGAAGGTCAGTACAGAAGACCACTGCAAGATGCTTCCCACTCACAGCCCCAGGGCCTGCAGGCAAAAAAGCCGCAGCCCTGACCAGAAACTTGTTGTGCCCCAGGGTATCCCCCTGAGCAGGGAACAAAACCCTCTCAACAACCCCATCTCCTTTTGATGGTAGGAAAGTGCCTGTTCTCAGGGCAAACGCAGGGAGGCCCAGCCCAGGGGCTGCCTGGGACCCCCAGTACTGCAGCAGCAGCATGGGGTCAGCAGACTGCCACGTGGGCATCAGTGCCAGTCCTCGCTACACCGCAGAAACCAGATGAAGCTCAGACCTGCTCGAGGAGAGGGCTTGTCTTGGCAAGGGGTTGCAGCTGGAACGAGAGCCTGGTCCTGGCTGGGCCAGCTGCAAAGGGAGGCCATGGTGGGTCCAACCCAGGCAGCGTGGAGGGCTCCTCCTCCATCCCCAGACAAGCTCCCTCACAGCACCAGTGTGTACCTGCTCACTGCTGTCTTCAGGTGCTACCAGTGCTGCCCGCACACCCGGCACCCCCTCAAGGGGCCTGGCACAAGGTCAAGGGCACAGAAACATGGGACTCAGCTGTTCTGGGAGAAACACCCAGGTGTCAATGTCCTGATCTGCTGCAGTGCTGGGACAATGGCTGGCGGCTGCATTCAGGGCAGGGCTGCAGCCAACCAGAACAGCCTGAAAGGGGCCGAGTTATGGGAAATGCATCACAAGGCAGGTGACCCGAGCAGGGCACGCAGCTCCTGCCACCTCCTGCGCCAACACTCTCACACCTACCATTAGCCGGATTTAGCAAAGGTCCCATTACAAGTCTATGCAGTGTTTGAAAACAATTTCTAAAATGTACTTTTAGTTTTGGGCCCCTCCCTACAAGAAAGACACTGAGGTGTTGGAGCGTGTCCAGAGAAAGGCAACAAAGTTGGTGAAGGGCCTGGAGGACAAGTCCTACGAGGAGCAGCTGAGGGAACTGGGGTTGTTTAGCCTGGAGAAAAGGAGGCTGAGGGGAGACCTTATCGCTCTCTACAACTACCTGAAAGGAGGTTGTAGCAAGGTGGGGGTTGGTCTCTTCTCCGAGTAACAAGTAAGGGGACAAGAGGAAATGGCCTCACATTGCACCAGGGGAGGTTTAGATTGGATATTAGGAACAATTTCTTCACCAAAAGGGTTATCAATCCTTGGAACCGGCTACCCAGGGAAGTGGTTGAGTCACCAGCCCTGGAAGTATTTAAAAGATGTATAGATGTGGGCGCTCAGGGACATGGTTTAGTGGTGGACTTGGCAGTGTTAGGTTAACACTTTGTTTGCCAATGATACCAAACTGAGTGGGGAAGTGGACACTTCGGGAGAGCCACCCTGCAGGAAGACCTGGATTGGCTGGAAGAGTGGGCTAACAAGAACTTTATGACGTTCAACAAAGACAAATATAAGGTCTTGCACCTGGGACAACATAATCCAGGAGTGCAGCACAGGCTGGGATCTACCCAGCTGGGACACAGCTCTGTGGAAAGGGACCTGGGGATCCTTCCTGGTGGGCAACAAGCTCAGTATGAGTGAACAGTGTGCTGCTGCTGCAGCAAAGAAAGCCAACAGGATGCTAGGTTGCATCAACAAGCACATCACTAGCAGAGATAAAGAAGTCATTATCCCACTCTCCCCAGTGCTTGGCAGGCCACACCTCACATACAGTGTTCAGTTTTGGTCCCTGCAATGCAAAAAATGCATGGACAGGCTGGAGAGGGTCCAGAGAAGGGCCACAAAGATGATCCAAGGCCTGGGAAGTCTGCTGTATGAGGAAAGGCTGAGAGAACTGAGTTTGTTCAGCCTCGAGAAAAGAAGGCTTAAGGGAAACCTTATCACCATGTTCCAGTATTTACAGGGTGGCTACAAAGAAGATGGAAGCTTTCTTTTTACAAGGAGTCACATGGAAAAGACATGGGGTAATGGGTACAAGTTACTCCTGGGGAGATTCCGATTGGACGCAAGAGGAAAATTCTTCACAATGAGAACAATCAGCCATTGGAATAATCTCCTCAGGAAAGTAGTGGATTCCCCAACATTGGGGATTCGGCTGGACAGGGTGCAGGGCCATCTTGTCTAGACCATGCTTTTGCCAGAAAGGTTGGGCCAGATGATCCTTGAGGTCACTTCCAACCTGGTACTCTATGATTCTATATTAATGGTTGGACTCGATGATCTTAAGGGTCTTTTCCAACCTAAATGATTCTACGATTCTATTTTTTAAAGAAATTCATTCAGATTGACTTCCCCCGCTGCTTCCAGGTGGAGGAGCTGTGTATCTGCTAACGCGCACGCAGCTCCCCCTCCGCATCACAGCCCCCTGAACAGCTTCTCAGTCGCTTCCAGAAGGGCCGGCACAGAGGTGCCACAGACACGAAGTGCACCTGAAAGGTGTCGGGGGCCAGGCCGCCCAGCAAGGACTGTGCTGTGGGGGGAGGTACCTGCCAGCCACTCTTGGGCAGTGAACCTCACTGCAGAGAGACCGACCTGGATGAGGTCCAGGATGCCCAGCTCACTCTCCGAGGAGTCCACACAGAAGACGAAGTACAGTGTGGCGTAGTGGCGGTAGATCAGCTTGTAGTCCGAGCCACCAAACAGGCTGCAGAGACACAAACAGAGGTGAAGACTTTCAGGAGAGGGGGGATGCAGCCCAGATACTGCCCTGGCTGAGGGGACAGCCCTGCAGGGCCCCCCCTTGCTGGAGGGGCTGAGGGTTACCTGCCGCACTCCAGGAAGTTGCAGATGTGGTCATCCCGCTTCAGCACCAGGTGGAAAGTCTCTCGGATAATCTGCTGCTGGACCTCCTCCGCCTGCAAGAAGGCGAGGGCAAACACCCATGGCCGCACGGCCTGCAGGACCCACATGCCCTGCTCTCCCCCCACTGCCCCGAGGGACTGGCACCACAGGAGCAGCCGCAGGGGCAGCCACGGGGGACCAGGCCTGGGCGCTGGGCTGAGGCAGGCAGGGCTCCCCAACCCCACCACGATCACCCCTGCAAGCCGGGGCCTCCCCAGAGCCCCGGCAGAGCCCCACCGATGCCCCCGGCCCCCGCACCAGGTGCTGGTAGAAGCGGACGAGCCGCGGCTTGCCGTGGTTGTTGAACACCAGGATGGCGTTGATCATCCCGGCGGCTGGACGGGACGGGACGGGAGCAGAACCGGGGCGGCAGCGGTCGCAGCTTCCCCGCAGGAAGCCCCTCGCCCGCCCCGGAAACGCGGCGGCGGGGCGGCGCTCCGGACCGGCTCCCGGCAGGCCGAACCCGGGCGGCCCCGCGAGGACCCCGCGGCCTCGGAGCAGCCGGGGCCCTGCCTCGGCCCAACGCGCAGTGCCGGGGCTCGGGGACCGGGGGACGCTCGGAGCCGCTCCTCCCGCGGCGCCCGGGCGGGGACGCAGTCGCTCTCCCACTGCCAAGGCCGGGGGCTCCCGGGGGCCGGGCTGCTGGACCGGGGCCTGCCCCGACCCTCTCCGGGACAGCGACAGCCACCGGGGCAGACCGGGGAGGGGGCAACCGTTCCTCGCGGCCCCCGCCGGGGCAGGGCGCGGGCAGGTCTAGAACCGGGCCGCCGCCGCCGCCGCCCGCACCGGGAAGACGCTGCCCAGGCCCGCCGCCGGCCGCGCCGCCAGGGGGCGCACCAGCCCCAGAGCGACGGGAGCCGCGCGGTGCCACGCCGCGGCGGAGCGAGCGGGAGGCGTGGCCCCTCGCCGGGGCGGAGCTGGCGACAGACCACGCCCTCTCTTAAAGCGCCCGCTCCCTTGCCTGCCGGGGTGGTCGTGGGCGGGGTCAGAGGTCACCGGCGGGGCCTGGCGGCGGGGGTGCAGTGCGGGCGGCCGGAGCAGACCCCGGCCTGGCCCGGGCGGGGCTGCTGCCCCCCCGGCACCCAGCGGGGCCGGCCCTGCGGCTCTCCCCGCCTCTCCCTGCGGCTCAGCCCTTCTTCCCGCTGCCCCACCAGCCCCTGCCCTGTCCCCAGCAGGAGCTGCCGGGAGGGGAGAAGCCCCCCCACCCAGGCCCACTGCCTGGGGACAGCCAGGCCGGGCCACCAAGGGCTTTACAGGAGGAGTCGCAGCCGCCCGCCATTTTCTGCGCTCACTGCGGCCCGACGGCTCCCCCAGGCCCAGGCCAGCCCCGCCGGCCGTGGTGCCCAGGGTGGCCTGCTCATGGCCTGGGGGGCCACTCGCGGCCGCGGCTGCTCCTGTGGGCTCTCCTCCCCGCCAGCCCCGGTGAAACTACCGCTGCAGCGTCGCCGTTCAGCTGGGCCGAGCCATCAGAGTGGCTCCGGGGGACGAGCATTATTTATGGGGCCGCCAGCCTTGGGCTGTGGTCGGAGCACAGCACAGGGGAGTTCCGTCCAGGTGATCAGCCGCAGCGGTGGAGGGGGTGACACCCAGAGAGCCTATGACCCCCCAGGACCTCTACCGCTGCACGGGCACCACCCACAGACAAACAATTGTTAGATCTCTGAACAACTCAATCTGCTGAAGAGTTATTTTGAAGAGGAAAGGGAGACAGAATCACATGTGACAATTGCAGTTGCACCAGTTTTTTTAAGGACCAGGAAATCAAAAAGCAAACAGCAAAGGGTGTATGATCCCAGATTAATGTAAAGAAATTGCGGAAGCACGTAAGGTACAATCTAAAGATCACGGCGTGACTGAGTTACGAGTAGCAGGGGACATCAAGGGCAACAAGAAAAGGATTCGTTGTGCTGTTTAGAAGTACTGGAAGGAAGGGGGAGACAGGGGAAAATAAAGATCCATAACTTAATGGGGAAAGGGAGGGAACAATCAAGGATACAGAGAAACCTGCATTGCTCCAGCCTTTGTATGAAAAGGTTGTTTGTGAGCGGGCATTTAACAACATTAACAAAGGGAGAAGGAGAGCAGGACAACAGGGAGGAGAGCCAGGGGAAAGGACATTTAGGGGCACCAGGTTTGGAGGAGGGTGACCACAGCACCCGTTTTTAGAAGACGGAAGTGAGTTGTCCCCAGGGCCATGCTGCTGTCCTGCCCTGGCGTCCACTCCCACGGTGATGCCGAACACGGCACCAGCCCATCACCACTCGTGCCCAGGGGATGGTATGGCAATAAGAAACGGTCTGTGAGGATGACACCAGCACAGCGGGAGCCCTTCCTCTGACGGGAGAGCAGTACATGCCACGTGCCTTGATCCACCAAGGCTCTTGACACGCCTCCACGTGAGGCCCTTGTCAGCAAAATAACAAACCGTGCCCCACACAGGAACACCAGGTGATGGCTCAGCTGCACCCCAGAAGCGGTGGGCGACAGGACGCGCCGATGGAGAGTGGCTGTGCCGGAGGAGGGCAATTCCACCGGGGCTGGCCTGGTCTAGCCTGTGTTTCTCTGAGGACCTGGAGCAGAGCAGGGGGTCACCGAAACCGCAGGCAGCATTGAGCTGGGAGCTGGGAGGGGCCCGAAGTGCTGGGCAGGATGAGCTCCAGGCTCAAAATCATCTTGACAAGTTAAAGATGTTATCCAGAACCAACAAGCTGAGATTCAATAGAGAGAAGTGCAAGGAGGTGCTCTGCGGGAGGACTGGGACATGTGCAGGGATGAGCAGCCGCCGCGGAGCAGGGCTGCAGAGGGTCATGGTCTCCACCTCCAGGAGCGACCGCGGCGGCTGCTGCAGGAGGCAAGTGCCACCTCGCACCCCCGGCGTGGCAGTTGTTGGTCTGCTGAGCATGGGGGGAGCCCTGGCTGCAGCCGGTGCCCAGTTTGGGACCCTGCGCTTCATCAGGGACGGGGGCAATTGGAGGGGATCCAGGAGGCAGCGAGAAGAATGAGAAGAAGCCCAAGAACTTGGCCTGTAAGGAAAGGAGAGGGGAAGAACTTCTGGAGTCCACAAAAGCTGGCCGAGAGGAAACATGGCAACAGACTGCTGCTGCGTGTGGGATGCTGTATGTCGAGAAATCAAGAAATCAGCTTAGATGGCAGCAAGGAAATCTCCTATTTTCAGCTGTTCTGGTCACAGATCGCACCCTTCTGGTGGCAGAACCTCTCTCGCTGGGGGCTGAAGACTGCATTAGATGAAGGGGACCTCTGGGGGTTCCCTGCCCCCGGCGCTGCTCCAGCAGTGTCACCCAGAGCCAGCAGCCCCAGGCCACGGCCGGGCTGTGGGTGCCTCCAGGATGGAGACCCCCCCCTGCCCCAGGCTGGCACCGTCCACAAGCAGGGTGCGCCCACGTTGCCCAGTGGGGACATCCCACCCGCTGTCCTCCAGGAAAGGCGGGAGGCACCGGCCTCCACTGAGGGACACGGATTGGCTGAGCTTCACTTCTACCACCTCTGATTGGCTGAGACCTCTGCAGGCGCCTGGTGTTCCTCAACTGTAAGAGGCTGTGGGTGGTCCTGGCCCAGCACGATGATTGGCTGAGGCAGCTGCAGCCTCGTGTCTCCACATCCTGATTGGCTGAGATATCATGTCTCCACACCCTGATTGGCTGAGGCAGCTGCAGCCTCGTGTCTCCACATCCTGATTGGCTGAGGCATCATGTCTCCACATCCTGATTGGCTGAGGTGGCTGCAGCCCCCATGTCTCCCCATCCGGATTGGCTGAGGCGGCCGCGGGGCTGCTCCCCAACAGGCGGGTGGGCCGGGGGGGCTGCTCCCCACCTCTGAGCCCGGTCCTGCTGCATGCGCTCAGGCTGCCCCACACCAATGCCTGGCCCTCCCCACACACCCCACGTCCTGCTGGTGTGCTGGGCGTGCTCTGGGCACACACGACGGCCGGGGCGTCCATGGGAATTTAGAAGAGCGAATCTCCTTCGGCCTCGTTCATGATCCTTTAAGATTTGCAAATATTTGCGCCGGCAAAGTCGGTCCTTAGCGAAGCTCGCAGGGTGAGGCAGGATTGCAAACACGAGGAGAGAAATGTTGGTTTAGGTGAACGCTCACGTCTGCCGGGTCAGGTCTCTGGAAGTGCTCTGACCTGGGCCGGCCAGACAGCAGCAGCAGTAACATGACAGGGGTTGCTCGGCCAGCCCTCCAACATGCGTGGTGGATGTAGGAAGCCATAAGCACAAGCACTGACAGCTTAAACGGATCAGTGAGATCAATTTTCACCCCAGAATACAAAAAACCACTGGAAACGAGACGTGCGTCTGCCAGACAAAGGATTGCGTTTTTAGACAAACTCTTTGCTGTGATTAGTCTGTCCAGCTCCACCTGCTTCCATGGAGATGAGAATCTCCATCTCCTGATGCACCAGCCAAATCCCAGCTGCCTTCATGTACAACTTCTTCCACGAGGAGGAGACCCTCATCCTCCTCGTGATGGGAGCCAGAGCTCCTGTCCTCCGTGCACAGCTGTAAGACACTTTGCAGTTGCCAACCCTTCCCCTTACCATGCCACGTTATGACCCCCGTCCCTCCCTTTGGAGACCTGCCACCTTCTGCCACCACGGCCCCATCCTGCCTCCCCACCGCGGTAGACCTTGGCCTCTCCCTCCACCACTGCCTGTGGCCTCCCTTGGGGGGAGTAAAGAGCATCTCCCCACCACAAGACCCTCAGATTTCTGGAACATCCCTAATTCCACTCATCCCTTTCTATTTTGGGGAGAGGGGAGCCTTGCCATCGGCTGGTATAACGTAACCCCTGCAAGGTTTCTGGGGCACAGCTCATCCTTCCCATACACCTACCGTCACCATGAAGGAGAGCAATGCCTGGCAGCCGACGGGGAAAGAGGTGTCCCATCACCCATTCCTACGGACACAACTCCTCCAGGCAGCGTGTAACCCCCCTGAGCATCCCTCTATGGGGTGATAAGCCCCCAAAATCAAGGGATATTCACCTCCAGGATAAAATAACGCCTGGGGTCGGGGGTCCTGGGTGGCCACTGCAGAGGAGGAGATGCTGTGCGGGGACAGTGCGGGCGTGGGGTCGGGTTGGCCGCGACCGGTGGTGATCGCGGCCAGCCCGACCCCGCGCCCGCACCGTTCTCGCACGGCGCGGGGGGGGTCCCCATCGGACTCCCCCATCCCCATTACCATCAGACGAGCCGCGCCCCGCAGCTTTGTTTCCCGCAACCGGTACCGAGGGCGGACCCGGCTCCGGGGGATGAGCGGGTTGGGGAGAACGGGGAGGGGGGGGATCGCGGTGCTCGGGAAACTTGGTGGGGGGGGGACGACGACGCGGGGGCACGGCGGGGAGATAAAGGGCGGCCGCCGGCGGCCGAGTTAGGAGGAGCTGTTTTGCATCCCTTCACGTCAGCCCTGCCTCATTCCCTCCTTCTTCCTTCCTGCGCACCCAGCGCCGGGCCCGGAGCCGCCGCCGCCGCCGCCGCCGCCGCCCCGCGTCCTGCGGAGCCGCCGTGGGAGCCCACGGTGAGTCCCCGCCGCCGGGCGCTTCCCACCCCCCCACCTCCACCGCCCCCCCCTCCACCGTGGGGAGACCGTCGGTCCGCAGCCGGGGCCACCGAGATGTCGCCGCCTTCTCTTTCACTTCCACCTTCCCCCCGCGACGGAGACGGGAGCGATGGCGGCGGGAGGGACGGGGACGGGGACGCGGGGGGGGGGCGGACCGGCGGCGGCGATGCCCGCTCCGCACGTGGGTCCGCCGCCCCCCACCCCCCCCTCCCGCTCCCCGCCGCCAAGTTTCCCCGTCGCCGCTCGCAAACTTTCTCCGCGGTCGCGGGGCCGATAAAGTTGCGGGGAGGGCGTGGGGGGGGGCGGCCCGACCCGGCCCGGCCCGGCTCGGCTCGGCTCCCGGCCGCCCGGTCGTTACCTGTTGAGGGAGGGAGCGCGGCAGCCCCGTGGAAGCATCACCCCCGGGCCGGGCTCCGCCGCACCGGGGAGGGGAGCGGCGGGGGCTCCGGGGAGCGGCTGGGGGGGGGAGATGTCCGGAGGGGGACAGGGCGGGTTGGGTGTCGGGGCGGTCGCCGAGCAGCACCCCGGGGTGCTCCGACCCGGCGCATCCTCGTCCCGCGGCGAGGGGCAGCCGCTGCCCGCCCCCCTCCTCCAGGCGGCCGCGGGGGGCGGCGAGGGACGCCCGGGCCGGCGGCTGGGGACCGGGACCGGGACCGGGGCGGGGGCGAAAACCGCGCCCGAAGTTTGGGGAGAGTTTCCAGGCGCTGGGGACCGGCCCGGCGGCGGCTGTCCCGGGTGTGCTCCCCGTATTTACAGCAACAGAGGGAAAGTGCCACGGGCGGGGAGGGGGGAGCTGAAATGAAATGGGTGGGTGTCTCCGCAAGGCCCAGACTGCCCCGTCCCGCATCAGGCAGGCCCCGCTTGCGCTTTCCGTCACGGAGGCACCCCCAGATTTGCCGGTGTCGGGACCCCGGATGGCTCCATGGGAGGGTCCCGGGTTGGGGGCATCGCTGCTGCCGGGCCAGGGGCTGCTTTGTCTTCTGCTTCCCTGCTAGGGACAGCGGCTGGTCCGGGACTCCCTGTCTGTGCAGCTCTTTGATAGCTCCCTGTTGATCAACAGGATGCGGTGGTTAAATTAGTTATAATTAATTAATTAGTCAATCATTAGTAGTTTCTTTGTAAGCAGCCTGTGTGGGCAGAGGAGGGGGAGTGATGGGAGTGGAAGGCGACATCCCCGGAGCCTGACCTCCCACCGGGTCTGGACCCAGCAGCACCACGAACTCAGCCAGGCTCCCACGCTTCTGCTGGGAGGGACCCGCTCCACACCACGCTCCCGGCCTCGGCTTGGTGGCTGCTCATGTCACTGATTTCAACCAGCCTCACGAAGCCGTATATTCAGTGGTTCCAGCAAACACGGTTTCGGTCTGATTTGCGCAGGTAGTCCGGGCTGGCTGCAGCATTTTCACAAATGCGTCTTAGGTTGGAGGGAGACCCCAGGCCCACGGCTTTCCCAGGGAGACTCTTGAGAAGTCGCAACAGGGACACTCCTCTCAGCGTCCCCTTTGGAGCCCCAGGGGGTAACCAACTCCTGACAGTCAGTTAGGGAGCAGCAGCTGCGGCAGCAAACACCATTTCAGCAGCGAACGGCAGTGCTGCGACCGGTCCCCACTGCTCCCACCCCTGGGTGACAGCTTCCCCACCCACAGGAGCCAGGCAAATCCTCCTCAGCGAGAGCCAGCACAGGCAGAGCCCAGATAACAAATCTGCTGGGCTGGGCTCCTCTTCTGTGAGCAGGCTTCCATTAATGCCTTCTTTGAATAGTGATCCCATTATATCCCTATAAAATGGTAAATTAGATCACAGTAACTTGACTCTGCTACACGCCAAGAAGCATTCCCAACCTAAACTTGGGAGGTGACTCGGAGGATCAGACACGGATACCTGCAGAGGAGGGAATGGGAGCATCTTCCACAGTGCCCAAGTAGCGTGTCTTCTCTTGTTCCTTTTGACATTGGCAGGGTTTGGCTCAATCTCTGAGAAAGGGGGTTTAGTTGGTTTTATTGGACCACAATGCAAAGAAGGTTTTTCATTTTTAAGTTAGTTTAGGAAACACAGTGTAGAGAGGGATGAGCGCAAACATCACCCTGCTCTACTGTACCACTGGAAATGTTAAGGAATAGGCAAAATGGTGGTTTTGTACTGCAAAGAACGTGCCAGCGTAAAATCTTGTGAGTGAGAGTGTTGCCTACACTCCTTAGATTTATTTTACATTTATTCTTTGTTGAGAAGTAGGCTCCAATTCAGCACCTGCTTGAGCATGGTCTCCTTACTATCAGCTGAGCAGGTCATGTCCTTAGTGTTCTGCCAGGCCAGGGCCAGACCAGAGGCAAGGGGAGAGCTGAGTGCTGTCCCCGGCAGGCTGGGAGTGTGGGGTTTCCTGCCAGTTTTATTGCCATTGCTTCCCCTTCCCTCTGCTGCCCACCATGGGGTTGGATTTCCCTCGACCTGTTACATCTCCTCCTGTGAGACGGCGAATGGGTTCACCAGCAGCGAGGGCAGTACATGAAATGTCCCAGATACCTGCTCAGGGCGTGCTTGCCATGGAGGCAGCACAGGTTTGACCGGCAGAATGTTGCTGGACAGCCAAGATGTGCCGGGAGTGCCGCGGTCCCGTCCTCTGTGCCTGCCGGCGGCCGGGAGCCCTTGGGATGAGTCACGGTCCCTACTGAGGTCCCTGAGCCCTTCCCACAGGGCTTGACCTTGGGCAGAGAGGACTGTGATCCAGTGATGAGTGTTTTCCCTTTGTCCCGCTGTCCCACATTTTCGTCCTCCAGCCCTGTGCACAGCTCTCGTCCTCCTCGGTCCTTCTCGCAAACGGCAGCAAGTCGTGGTGGCATTTGTGTCGGGAGAGGGACCCACGTCAGCCCGCCCGCGTCCAGGCGCGGCTTTCCCTAAAAAAACAATTTCTGTCAAAAGCATGGGGCAGTGGAGTGAAATGCATGAAGTTGATCAGGAAGGGTGCTCTTGCTGGAGTGAGCTGTGGAGGGGTTTCTGTATTTAAAAAAATAGGAGGCTGCCACTCTTCTTTGCCCTGGTTTCGATGGAGGAGCAGGGTTCTCCCGCTGAGAGAATGAGCACGTAATGCAGTTTCTTTCCCAAACTTTAAATTAAGGGGGGGAAACATGATTTTAAATTTTCCTGGTCTTTACTCTCAACTGTCTGTCCACCATTTGAGTGACAGTAAAGTATTTCTAATGAAAATAAATAGAAACAACACATAAGCATCCTCTGTAAAAATGTCTCTGTAAAGCATGTAGCTTCCACCATGCCCTTGTGCTATCGCCCTCCTCCCGCTTCTCTGAACATTTGCACAATGTTCGCTGCAGAGTACCATAGGGTTTTTAGTAAAGGAGAAGTAACTGGGGGAGGGGAGGTTCTTTTTTTTTCAGATGCCAGGTCTCCTGGATCGCTGTGAACATTCTCAAGTGGGAAGAAAAGCCTCATCTCCCACCCTTCCTTCCTTCCTTCCTTCCTTGCTTCTCAGGCCACCTCTGATTTCACAGCAGAGAAAACGAGGGAGACAGGCAGTGTCCAGATTGCTCTTTTGTGTAGGGCAAGGAAAAAACTTGTAGAAAGTTCATGTGAAACTTTGAAAGGCTTGCTTCTGAAATAAAAAAGAGATAATTGGGTGATGTCGGAGCACCAGAGGCTGTGCAGGGGCAGGATGCTAAATTAGAACAAGGTACATCCTGCAGCCCTGGGGTCTGTCCAGGAGTCTGTGGGGGCATCCAAGTTGTACAAATGGATTTTAAAAAAACAAGACTCGTTATTTTTAGTTTGAAACAGGCAATGCCCTCCTGAAGGCTGGGGGGGCCAAAAATGTTACACTGGGCTCGTGCAAGTCTGTGGGAATGAGATGTGGGATCAGGAGCCTGGGGCTTTCACGCTCACAGGTGGTGAGTTGGAGGGACCGGTGTACATTCAGATGCACTCCCGGGTCACCAGGGAGTCCTGAGCTGGCAAGATCCAGCCAGCACAGAGCGCGGTCTCCCTCAATGCACAGGATCTGTGTGAATTGTTGGTGCGGTAGTGGATGAAGGAGGATTGGGGCATCATTTGCTCAGGCTGCCAAGGTCTCAGGGAGGTCCCAGAGCAGCGACCAGCAGGGAGCCAGTTGGCAAAGAGCAGCCGGCTGCCTGTGCGGCACAGGGCGGTGAGGAGCAGAAGCACCGGGGTTTTGTACCGGGCCTTGCACGGCTCAGCAATGCACAACTCACGCAGGAAGGGATGAGTGGGAAATTAGTGAAATGCTGTTTTACCTCCAAAAGTGATACTTGCTTTCCAGGAATGGCTCAGAGGAGGGAAAGGGCAGCGCGGTGCAGAGCGCGGTGACGGTGACATTTTTGTGGGTAGCTGAGCAGTAACCTACAAAGAAGGAAAATTTATAACTGTTCTTCACCTTAGAAGGTTAAAAATTAACTGAATCAACCAAGAATTGGACCTGAGCATTGCTGCTGGGAGCTCAGTTGAAGAGCTTTGGGATGCAGCTACAGCTGGAAGTGCTGATGGGTGGGATGCTGCTCCCTAAATAAAGCAGGAGGGATGATGCCACTGGAAATGCCACGAAGTTTTCAGGCAGAGGGTGGTGCAGAGGTGGTCACAGCGTGAGTGACGGGGAGCAGTCTGACGAAGCCACCCCAGAGGCTGCAGCAGTTCAGGGGTCACAGTAATGAAAATCTGTCCGATGTACTGGGCGTGTAACACATGAGGTATGAAAAAGGCTGGTGAGGACAGACATGCAAGCAGACAAATTTTGGTGGAGAACATTTAATAACAGGGATCTTTACGGCTTTGGGAGAGCAGCAGTTGAAGCAGGTGGGTAGATGGTGGAGGGGGAGCAATGACCAGAGCAGGTTTGGTCTGCACTGCCTGAACAGGAGCCCTGCCTAAGGTTGGAGCTGCTGAAGAGGAGCTGTGGGTGCTGGCACGAGGCTGGGCTTTCGGCACTCAGAGGTGGCCCCAGTGGGTTGAGGACCCCCCAGCCAAGGCTAGATGGGGCAGGCAGAGGGGTGGGGAGGGCTGGGGGTGCCTGCCCGGGGCTGCAGGGGGAAGGTGGGTGCAGCACCCAAACCCACCCTCAGAGCAGGTGGCTGGAAAGGACCAGGAACGGGTTATTGATGCCAAACACGCCACAGCTCTGGCCCGAAAATGGCCTAAAAATGGTACTGCTCAACAGTTCCCAGTGCTGCATGCGTGTGTGCGCGTGCATGTTTGCACCTCAGCAGTGCCCACAGGCTGGGAGTCTCGGTGGTGCGGGTGCTGCTGTGGTGCCTGGTGGATCCGTACCCGGCCGGGCACTGGGGTTGGAGACTTCAGTACTGCAGCAAAAAGCAATGTCCAGTGCAAGTGTGTTTTAAATGGATGCTGTGACGCAGAGTGATTGGAATGAATGAGTTTAGGTAAAGTCAAAACTCTATTCTTCATCTGTTTCCCCTTGCTCTTCAGCACATCATTCTGTGGGCCCCTGTGCCTTGACAAACAGCACGCTCCCCTCTTGCATGCAAAACCATGAGTATCTCCAGCACAGCCTGCGAATGACAGACACAAAGAGGTTTTGACTAAGAAGCAAATATCAGTCAGTCCTTTAAAGGCTTTATCTCAGCACGTCAGTTTGGGGAAGAATGCGTTTTAACTAGGAAGCAGCACATGGATGTGTTCATTGTTTTACTTCCATGTCTTGTGTATGTGAAACCGTATTTCTGCTTCAGCATTGTATGCCCGGACGCACTTTGCTGGGCAGCATGGGAGCCACTGTAGTTCAAAAGGGGAATTTTGTGGGGATTGCAGGCTGAGGCCACAAACAGTTGGTGCAGAAATGAAATCTTTAGGGCTTGCTGCTCACTGTCCATCTGAAGTCTTTAACATCCTTCCCACCACCGGTCCGCAGCAGGCACCATGGCAGGGCTGGGTTTGTTCCCTGGGTAGGGCCAGGACTGGCCGACAGCACCGCCAGGCTGGGGGGAGACTGGGCTTTGCCCCCACAGGCAGAAGCCAGACCAGGCTGGAGCCCATGTCCTGCCTGTGGTCATGGGTGACCTGGCGAGGGAGAGGAGGGGCAGGAAGGACAGGCAGAGCTGCAGGAGGAAGAGCGCTCACTGGCTACCTCTAAATTTATCTTTCCTGTTTCTCGGTAGCAGTGTTGTCTCATGTCCGTGCTCCGTGGTGCCGGGTCACTTCTCCCGTCCCTCCTCTTTCTCCTGACATCTCATCACTCGTCTGTGTTATCCTAGGTTTAACGAGCTCTCTGTCCTTTCCCTGCTTTTTCTTTCAAATTTTTAATTCTTTAAGTGCTCCCTAGTTGGTGTTTTTCCCTTCCTTCACCCGCAGCCTGTTCTCACACCCCTGTGCTGAGGCTGCTGTCTCGGGGCCCTTTCGGCGGGGGCCGGGGGGGCAGCCCCTGCCTCCTCCTGCTGCGACCAGGCAGGGCTCCGGAGCAGCCCCTGGCTGGGGGGTGTTAAACTCCGGGTCGGGGGGTGTCTCAGTGCCTGTGGGCTCAGCACTGCCAGGACTGGAAATAAGGGCACGAGCTGGAGGACGGTGTTGGGATGTTTTCCCTTGGGGAGGCCTTTGTTTGACGTTTAATACGCCGTTCTCTCCCGGAGAGGAGGCGATCAGTGTAGCCCACCAACCTGCTGCCGCTTCAGCACTTTTCTCTTTCCCCTTTCCGAGTTTCTCTCTCCCACCACCCCTTGCCAGCACGCTGGCATCACGCCCCCACTTCAGCTCTCCCACTGCTCCCCCAGTGCCGACCACGGCTCCGGTTTTAAGGTTCAGGACAGTCTGAGCGGAGATTTTGGCCATAACGTGCCCACTGGAGTGGAGCCAGCAGAGGATGCAGGTAGGTGCCGGCCCACAGGCAGTCCAGCCGTGCTCGTCCTGGACCTTGCTGGGGAGATGCTGAGCATGGCTGGGTAGATCAGAAGTGTCCAGGACTGGCCTGGCCAGCAGCTGCTTTTGGGAATTGTTAGTTACTGTTGTAGGGACGGGTATTCCGGGGAGCTGGCTCCCGTTCCCAGCCAGGACACAAATCCATGGGGATTGTGAGACTCCTTCCTCGCAGAGGACATTCAGCTCTCGAGTACTGACCCCTTGGCCATCTAAAATGGGGGCACCATAAAATATGAACTTTAATATCTCCATGCTCTGTGCCAATTGCAATCTTTTTTTTTTCCTTGAGCCATCTGAGAGTTACCATTTTCAGGCACTGATTGACCTGCCCTCCTTGGTTTGCCCCTTGGCTTTGCTCCGGAGATGTCGGTATCTGTTCTCCGTGGCTATTTTGCACTCACCGTGCGAGAGGCTCACCCTTCAGCCCTTGCTCATGAGTACCCGTGGCTGCTGTGGGCAGACCAGCTCATTGCAGGCTTCTGCCACTGTTCAGAGGAGCTGCAGACCCGGGGCCTGGGTTTGTAGGCACGGGTGCTCTCCAGAGAAGAACGACTTTCTAGAAAACAGAACTGAAAGAGCCTTTTCCAACAGTGGTGCCAAGCCTCTTTGCTGAATTTCTTCTTGTCCTTCCCCATTTTATGCCTTGGCCGTTCAGCACATGCTTGTGAAGCCCGTCAGGGTAATTGCAGAACTTGTCTGCAGAGAGCAAGCCTTGATTTATGAGGGCTTGAGTGGTTTGGTTTCATTTTATGATTATCAACAAGGGACACATATAAGCAAATTATTTCAACAGCTGAATATTCTGTATATTTATAGGACTTTCTTGCTGTAAGAAGAAAGAGTGTGAAGTACAGTAATTATGCAGATTCTGATGAAAATGAGGACTGGGGTGGTTCAAGCAGACCCGAGTGCGAGCCAGCCCTTGCTGCTGCCAAAGCAAAGGCAAAACGCCTATAGACAAAACCAGCCTTGTAGTTACATTATAAAATATTTATTAAGATGAGTAAAAAGTACAAACTTTCCCACCCTCCTCAGTCATGGGCAGTGTTTGTCCCCTGCATTTTCCCTTATATCAGCCAGTGAGGTCTTTCTGAGCACGTTTCCTCCAGTGCCCACGCAGCTCTCTGCCTAGGTTTGCCCAACATCTGCTCCGGTTTCAGGAGTGAAATGGCTGCGAGCTGCAGGGCCCTGGGCATCGTGCAGGGTGAGCTCCAGGTGTGCGAGGCTGTGTCTGTGCCTGACAGTCCGGCTGGTGTGCCACACTCCGGATGGCGGTGCCAAACTCTGTCCTCTGAACTCCATTTAAAAAAATAAATAAATATGCAGCTCTTCTGTAAAGTTTCAGCCTCCACTTGGAGTTAGGAGTGCTAGTGAACTCTCGGAACATGGTAACATACACAAAAACATAAGTGCAATAAGTGGAAATTTCTTTTTAACTTGGCCGTGTAAGCCCCACAGAAGTATGCAGTTAATGCAGCGTTCCTCCAGACTGGCAAAGACCTCTGCCTTCCCCCGTGAGAGAAGCAGCCACGGTCCTCCGGCTGCTGTGGTTTTAAAAGACATCTGCTGTGGAGAAAGGCCAATGCTTTTATGGTTTGTAGGCGGCCAGTGGCAAGCATGTAAATCCAATCACATGGGCTACGCACCCCATCCTTGATGGGAACGTGCAGACCACTGCCCCCAGCACCCAGGGACCTGGCTGCTGGATGCGTCTCCTGGAGCTCCGGGAGAGCAGAGGTGTCCCTGTGGACTGCTTTTCCCTCTGCTCGCACCTGCTCCAATCTGATGCATTTCAAGACTCAGATTTCAAAATCGAAATTTCTGCTCCCCTGAAGTCACCAGGAACGTGACGGACAGCAGATGCAGAGTCCTTTGTGCAGGGAGCCTTTCTGCAGAGATCACCCCAATAGGTTCCTCACTGATGTGTCTGAAGTGGAATAAAAAGTAGCTCAGCTTAAAGAAAAAAAAAAATCCCCAAACTTCACTCTCTCATAGACTCTCAAGTAGTCTGAAATTACATATACAGCCTTTATTTTCTGAAGTACCCGTCCTGTGGCTGCTGTACATTCATTATCCTTCATTAGGGCAGATGCAGTGCCTCCTGGCTTGAAGAGGCATTTTCCATATCAGTCACTCTGACTTCACTGGCTTGAATTTTACCTGTCACTGTTTCAGACTTTTCATCTGTGTCAGGTTAGGCTCTGTGCTGGAGGATTTTTCCTTTAATAACAAAGTTTGGTATTTTGAAACAGACTCTTTGTGTTTCCGCAGTGCCGCTGCTCAGGGCTGGGGGATTCGGGACAAACCGCCGTCCCTGGCCCCTGGCAGTGCGTACGGAGGGTGGCTGTGGACGAGGCCGGTGTGCACACACTGGTGCTTGGAAACTTGTTTGCTGAGCTTTGAGAAAATGAAAGCAATGCGGGGTGTTAGCTGTATTCCCAACTGAACCGCTAACACACGCAGGCGCAGTCAGAGGCAGAAATGGCCTCGCTATGGCCTCGTGCTGCCAGGTACCGGCGGGACAGAGCAGGGCAACGCCGTCGGCTGCAATGGCCCTGTTTGCCAGGACAAGGTTTTGGCTACCGAAGCCCTTGGTGCTGGCGGCCGGCAGGCAGCCATGCTGTGGCTGTTGTTTGTCACCGTGTGCTCGGTGTCCCCCGTGGGTGGCTGTGAGGTGGCGGGTCCAGCGGTGGGGATGGAGCTGGGCGCCCCAGGGCTGGGGAAGGATCGCTCCGAGAGGAGAGCAGCAAGACGGGGCAGAGCAGGGAATGCCCTGGAGCTGGGCAGAGCAGCCCATGTCCCCTGGGCTGCGTGGCCATTGCCCTGTCCCACAAATCCAACCATGCTGCATGTGCCCTATCGGCAGATCCCCCCCAGATGCCTGCGGCTGTCATTCACCTTGCCTGGCCAGCACTGCCGGGGGATACCATGTTTTCCATATCTGGCTTGGCACGATCGCTTCCTTGGGTCAGTCCTGACTTGAGACTGCATGAACTGCCACCGGTGGGAACCCTCGCCTGGTACCTCCTGCTCCATCTTCCCTGAACCATGCTTTCCAAACACTCGTCTTCCTGAGCTGCTCAGAAAAAGATCTGAAACATTTTTCACCTTGTGGACCTGAAAGTAATGTGGTGTTTGCAGCCAAGCAGTCAGTTTTGCTCCTAAAATGATGCAGCATGTCCAATAGCATTGTTATCAGAGAAATCAGAAGTGGGATGTTCCCTGAGGGCCCAGCCTGGTGCCTGGCACGGGTGGGAGGGGGTCCAGGGGCTCCCCAGCCCCTGCCCAGCCCCTGCCCGCACCTCTGCCTGCCCGCTGCAGGAAAGCTCTGATTGTCCCTCCTTTCACCTGTGGGTTATAGAAAATTGCACTTGGTGTGTTTATTATTTAACATTTCTACCCCCACAGCTGGTGTCACCTGTGAGTTCTGCAGGGAAGATCTCGTGTGTTGGAGGTAATTCCCTGAGACATTGAGCTAGGAGGTCCTGTGTTCCTCCACGCTGTTTTGGCTGCACTTTGCCTCGCAAAGGCTTATCAGGGATCTTTTCCCTTCAGTAAGAGCAAACTGCAGTTGGTGGTGGTGTACTCAAGGACGTTCCGATGGCTGCTGGCTTGCAGGGGCTGGTGCGGTTGGTAGCAGTTTTCTCCAAAGCAGAACAGCCTGAAAATCTGAAGTTCACAGATTGCAATGTCCCCTCACCTGACAGCTCCTCGCCCTCTCCTCAGAGCAGACTCCATGCTGGCAGCAGGGCCTGGCTCCACTTATCAGTAACAGTGGGCTTCAGAAGCTCTGACAAGTTTTACATGTGAAAGATTATCCAGTCGAGGATTAATTAACACACTCAAATTAGAACCCCTTGGCTATGATTATCATATTACCCAGCCCAGCAGAGGTGATGGCGGATGCGGTGAGCGCCGTGGTACGAAGCAGCCCCGGCTCCCCGGGCACGCGGTGCCGCCGCTGGCGCTGCTGCCCCGTCCGGCGTCTGTCCTTGTGCTGCACGGTGGCGTGGCACCGGAGGCAGAGCTCAGCCGATGCCCGGCCGCGGTGGGCGCAGCTTCCCTGCAGAGAGCGGGGGGCCGGGGGGGCAGGGGCGGAGGTGCAGCCCTGGCAGGGCTCTGGGACCCCCTTTTCTCCAACACCAGGAGCAGCTGTTTGAGAAGCAGAGGAGGGTTTTGCGTGACCGTACTGGCCATTGTGCTGAGGTTCCTGTCCCTGCTCGCCCCAGGGCCATCAGTTGCCCTCTCCCCCTTCCCTGCAGTGAGAGGGGTAACCTCTGCCCAGGCTTGGGGGCTCGGGGGGAGCGTTTCCCAGCCGGCCATTGCTCAGCACGTGGGAAGACTGAACTTGTCAGCAAAATGATGTGCAGGCTAGAGCGTTCACCTTCCTCCCAGCTTTTTAACTCTCAGGTTGGAAATTTCTGGCTGCCGTGAATGGATCCGGGCAGTCCCTGTGTCCCCATTTCTCCATTCTCGCAGCCCAGCGCAGGACAGAGCCCAGGTGAAAAGGGGCAGCCGGGCCCAACAGATGCGATCCTGCGGGCAGCACGGCCTGTATGTGGGCAAGCTCCACACACGGGGAATATGAAAAATATATTAAACTGTTCCCAAGGATAAGGACAGCAATGCTCTTGAAAGTGAGACTGTCTTCCTGCTGTGGGGATCTTCCCTCGGTCCTCTCAGCCCGAGAGGCTGTTTCACATCCCATTGGGCAACCCCTGTTCCCTTTGGGGTGGCACACATCTCACATTTATAACATTTTGGTTGTTTTTCCCCTTTTACAACCAGCCAGCCGGGTTATACATACAAGGGTGCTTGAGCTCCTACTTGTGTATCAGTTCCTCTGACCTCCAGCCACTTTTATTGCTTTGCTTTGAGGTCCCCGCAGTTTATGATTAACCCCTGGCACCGGGGGATGCTGAGCAGGAGTGATGCTGAGCGGCTGCTCTACAGGCTCCCATGCGGGAACGTCGTCCTCTGCCTGCTGCTGACTCTCACCTCCCGCCTGGGTCTGCTTTGCTGTCAGACAGCGTTGCAATTCCAGGTCTAGCTTGCTGCCAGCAGGAACCCAGGGTACCTCTTATCTCTTGCTCAGTTTCCCTCTGTCCCTAGGGGACCCTGATGTCCTGGTGGGCTCCATCTTCGGTCTTTTCTTCTCACTGCACTTTTACTTTCCCTTTGTCCCACGTTACAATGCCTCTCTCCTTACTGCGCTTTTTGGTTCATCTTCACACATGAGGGTCTGTTAACCCCCCACCTTTGCTGAAGATGCTGAACAAAACGGGACAGTACTGGGTTTTGCAGACCCGCAGTAAAAGCCCATCAGGCCTCTCCTGGCAGCGGTGTCTGCTGTTGCTTTCATCTGCTGAGGAGTTTGGGGTTTGCAGCGCAAGGGGGGCTGCACTGGGCACTAGCCCACCCTTTGACCCCCCAATCCCCACGGAGCCGGCACCCGCAGTGCCTGGCCCAGAATCAGGCACCCAGTTTTGTGTCCATCACAACCATGCATCATTGTTCTTTAGAAGGTTTGGGTTTTGACCCAGATCTGTGGCACCGGATGATTTTCATGGCCACACTTGTTTCTACAGATTTGTTTTCTCTGAGTATTTGCTCTGTGGTTTTTCCTAGGGACAGCATGGTGGCTTTTCATCTGGGAGACCTGATGGTGAGGACAGGCCTTCCCAGAGCCACTCTGTGCAGAATTTTGTTTACTTTTTTTTACATATCTGCATGTGTGATTACTGGGAGAGGTATTTTAAAAGTAGCTCAGTGTTTCTTTCAGGGAGTTAGCAAAGAGCAGATTTATTTTCTGCTATGCTGAGAATTAACTCCCCTTTCTTCCTCTTCCCTCTGCCCCCGCTGGAAAGAGAGAGAATGCAGAAAAGAAGAAAGGATTTACATTGTGGTGGTGATTGGCACAGGCTGTGAATGAGAGGTCATTTCATCTGGCTGTTTCTTTTCAAGCGCTCTTTTTTTCATGCACACTGTATTCAGGCTGGGAGCATTCTTTCTTTTCAAAGCTTCTCTGTCTGTCTCTCTCTTCCCCCTCCTTTATTTTTCATCCCTTTTCTTTACTTTTGCTGTCTTTTCATTCTGTTTTTCTCCACCCCCTTGGGGCTCCATTTTTTCTTTCCTCTTTCCTCTATTCAGTTCCTTTTTTTCTTCTCGCATCTTTTTTGAATAGCTCTTCTATTTTCGGAGAGGAAAGGGAGTATGTCGAAGAGAAGTCGTTGCAGCAAGGAGGAACTTGAAAGTCTTTCTTTCCCTGTTTATTTCACTTAAAAGCAAAAATTGTTTTCCAAGGGAGAGCGAGGTTTCTGTGCGAAGCCTTTGAAGTGAGGCTGGGATGGCTGGCCAGGGTGGGATTTATCCCTGCTCCTCACCACACCACAAACACCATCGGTCCCAAACTGCTGACAAATGCCCAGACCCCCATAAAGCACAGGGAGGTCTGCGGGTTGGCGCTGTTTCGGCTGGGGTGTGGGTGCTCGTGCTGTGAGAGTGGGGTCCAGGCAGGAGCAGCCCCTCTCCCTCAGCTCTGGCCAGGCTCACCCCCAGCCACTGCTCACCCTGCACCTTCTGACAGCAATTACTTGTATTTAATCACTATTTCTGTTGCTGGTGCTCCTGTGCAAGTGAACAGGAGCATTTTAAGACATGATGTGATGATAAGCTCTGAAAGCAAGATCCTGAGAGCTTTCTGCTGCGGTGCGTGTCCCTGCGCGGCGCTGGGGAGGAGGCAGGTGGATGGGGACGGAGAGGCCACGTTTGCATCATTTTGAAGGGGGAACGTTGTGCTTGCGCAAGTAGCCCATGAGAAAACGTGGGACGTGCTGGAGCGCTGTGCCGGGGAGTGGTGCCGGGTCCTTGGGGTGCAGGGTGGGCATTGGCCATGGAGAGTCACTGTGCTTAGATCTGATGGACACAGGGCTGCAGCGTGCCAGGTTTCCATGGGTTCGGGCCCTTCCACAGCAGAAGAGCAGGAAGGGTCTCGTACATGTCCATAAGGCCACAGCGATTCCAGTCGGGTCTAAGGAAAACCCCCTCGCTCAGCAGGACGAGGCTGGTTGCCGAGCCACTGCTCCTCAGATGCAGTTTGGTGCCACCAGCAGCTCGCCATCAGAGCTGTCCTTGCAGCTCCATCGTCTTGCTTCAAGAAGAGCTGCCTAGACAGAAGGGCTGATAAATCAGGCTTAAAGCTTGATCAGTTTGGTCTTCTAAAGAAGAGACATTGTTGTGTCCTGTAGCAAAGTGGCAGGAGTTCCTCAAGGAAGGCAGCTGGGGCCCCGAGTGCTCCCAGCCCGAGTGCTGGTCCGGGCATTAACCATCAGCAGGCTTTGGTGTGGCTTTGGCTGCTCAAGGAGCAAAGGTTTCGCGATCCATTGGCAGAAGTGGAGTGCTGGCTCCAGCGTTTGCTTTGGCTCAGTCCATCTGTGCACAGCAGTTTTCTAAGGAGACTTCCCTGGTTGCAGGGACAGCATTCATGGTAATGAACCTGCTCCAATGGGCTCCTCGCTGTGCTGCATACCACAAAATGGGGTTCCCCTGGAAGTGACCCCGTGCTGCCAAGTCATTCCCAGGCCTCCCCTCCTCCTTCCTACTGTCCCCCAGGCCCCGGAGGAGCACATCCTCCCTGGGTGGCTCTCGTCCTTCTGCCACTCTCGTGGCCAAACTGATTTTCAGAAAGAATCTTTTCCCCATTAATCTCCCCTAGGTTGCTTTGAAATAAAGTAGAAGTTGAGGGCTGATCTAAGACACATGAACAGGCGTTGGACTGGAGCCACCGGCTTTCGTGTTGGCTGTGTTAGAGAGGGGCTGGAGGATGGGGCTCAGGACCGGCTGGCAAGGCTTCGCCCGGCAACCGGCAGCCAGGTCCTGCTGTGGAAAGCAAGGCAGAGAGCACGGGTGTGTGCTCAGGGCTGTTCCTCTCCTGCTAAAACAGAGGTTTGGGGCGAATAGCGTGTGAACGGAAAATCCAGCAAAGCAGGGACTCCTTGTACTGCAGCCCTGACAGCAAAAGGCAGGCCGGTGAGCCCTGTGGGCAGCTCAGGAGGGGGATATGGTAGCCCGATCCTGAACGTCTTGTAGTGTGAGAATTCTGCTTCCCCTTTGTTTGAAGAGCTTTGGATGAAGGTTGGAAGGGCCTTGCCAAAGCACGGTAACTTTATTGTCCTCTGGCAGAGGTGCACATCAGGGCTCAGGCATGGGCAGGGGTCCTGAGCCACGCGGGTGGGCTGTGGGAGGAGCAGGAAGCGAGCTGGTGGCACGACAGTTAATGAAGTAGATTATTTTTTTTAAGTGAGATTCAAATAATTGTAACCCCAAGATAGAGAAGACATTGGAGGAGATGAAAAGGGAGAGGGAAAGAAAGGAAGCAAAGGACAGAGGTTTGGAATAGAGAGGGAGATTAGGAGATAGATGAAAGAGAAAGGAGAAAGATAAGAGGGAGAGAGGGGACAGATCTCCGGCGCGAGATGGGCGTTGCCAGGGAAACGGGAAGAATGAGGGAGCGACAGAGGGATGGAGGAGCGGAGGATGCTGGGGGCGGGGAGCAACGATGGAGGGATGGAGGCTCAGTCTCCGGTGGAGGAGGAAAGTGGATTCTCAGCAGAAAGGGAAGCCGGAGGAGGGATGTCCCGAGTTGGCGTGGGTGCCTGTCTGCTGGGAAGCTGCGACAGCATTCGGGATCGCGGCTCCGTCCCTCTGCAGTGAACGGCTGCGGCATCCACTGCTGCTCACAAGCTGACCCCTCTCACCCTGCGTTTCCATCAGCTGAAACATTGCTTGCCCACCGCAGGGAGGCTTTCCTCGGAAACTGGACACCACACTGCGCCCATACCTAGTCAAACACGTGGATCTTCTTCTGGAGGGCTGGCGGGAGGTGGGAGAGGATCCGACCTGGGAGGGAGAGCCCTTGCCTCTGCTTGGCCTCAATATTTATATTCCACTTCCAGATGCAGCTGCTGTATTTCAAAGATAAAAAAAGGTAGTGTGTGTGTGTGTGACGGTGAGGCCAAGAGGGCAGAGTGGTGACCTGCTTGCAGGGGAGGACGGGCACCGAGGTGCCATGCATGCCGTGGTGGCGGGCAAGGGCAAGGGCAGTGCCAGAGCTTGGCTGGTGCCGCCTGAGCCGGTGCCAGCCCAAACGCCACGTGTGCCTGCACTGAGCCGGTGCTCGGTGGGCAGGTGCTCACCGCTCGCCGGCAGCAGGACGGTGGCTTCCCAGCACTGCCACCCTCCTCGCAGCAGCAGAGCGGTGCCCGGTTCCCTACCCGTGGAGCAAAGGTTCCCCAGCAGAAATTGAGTGCTGGGTTGGGATAAATCCCAGTGTAATTTATTGCGGTCGCAGACGGCTCCCGCAGCCAGAGCAGGGGCTGCTGGGCAGAGCCCGCAGCATGATGGGGCACGGGGCCGGTGCTGGGAAAAGAAACAACTTGCTTGAAAACCTGCAGTAATGGTGAGGCTTCGCTCATGAGCGGGGTGCTGCAAAGCAGAACCCCTCCTTCCACGACACTGCGGGTGTCATTTGAAAGCCCAGAGAGAGTTTTGTGCTCAGCAGCTTCGGCTGGTTCCTGGGAAGGTCTCAAAGGCGCCGGCTGCTCCCCCATCCCTGGGTGGCAATGGGGGGTGACCAGGCGGCTTCATGCTCGGTACACATTTATTCTGCAGAAATGGCAATCTCCAGTTATTTGAAAAACATTCCTTTTCCCCTTCCAGTCAGAGTTTGCCAATAACCTAGTGGCTTCAAAGAGGTAAATATTTACTTCTCACCAAGGAATATAATGGCTGGGGTAAGAATCACTAAAAGCAATATCAACAGAGCGATTGGGGAATGGTTTAACGTGATCTGACAAAGGGGGTGCCGCTCCCTTTCTGAGACATTGTCTGTCATATGGACCTGAAGTCGTCATTTTCCCCAATTTTTTTTCCACCTAATCTTACTAAAAAACATTATCTATATCATGCTGCAAATTGTAGGTTGTGTTCTTTTTCTTTTCTTTTAAATCAGAGCCCCCAAAGATGATAATTCCTCCACCCAGAATCACTTCACGTGATACACATCATACCATGTATGTCATTCCTTGTCAGAAAGCATATCTGAGGCTGAAGGCAGCAGTTCTGCCTTCTAATCAACTCACAATAAGTAGTTTTTTCTTTTTTCTAGAGAAGCCAGTAACAAAAGTTTTCCTTAAAAAATTGAGTTAGATAGTATCTAATGTGGAGACACTGATTGAATGAATTTAAAAATTGTTTTGATTTCTTTCAAAATGTGGAGTTTATTTGGTAGCAGCAACCCAGCACCATGCATCCTCTTTCCTGTTTCTCAGAACTTAAGCTCATTATTTCAAGTCCAGTTTATCTGCGACAGATGTCAGTTATGAGGCGAGAAGTGGTGTTTTCGGTTCTGCCAGGCTCAGGTGCGTGCCCCCCGTGTTCCACAGCTCTTGACCTTGACCAGCCCTGGTCATGGGAGCTTGTGCAGCAAGACAGGCGTTTGGGCTTGGATGTACCTGGTGTTTGAGCCTGGCTGCAGCAAGCCCTTCCCACAGTGTTGGATGGATCATCCTGCGTGGGAAAGCTTTCATGGCTCCAGCAGAGCACAGGAGACCCCACTCATCCTTCCCTCGCTCAGCCCCAGCTCAGCGTTTAGTGAAACCAAGATGAACTCGTAAATCCTTAGGCCTGATACAGGACAACTCTGGATCAGTTTTATGAATAATTTTAGATATTGTGATTTTCAGGAAAAAAAAATATTTTTCTGTTTACAATTTTTGTGGGTGCTTTGAGCCGCTTTATGTGAAAACTGCAAGAAAGATGAAAGACTGATTCTTCCTTTATTAAATTTAAATGAAAGCTTCTTTTAAGTAAGGAAGAAAAATAAAATCAAAGGTATTCTCACAAATATTACAGATGTGTTGATCGGCCATTTTCCATTAAAAATTGTTGAAAAGATTTAACGCCTCCTCCCCCTAAAAGATCACCCCCACGTGTCCAACTTCACCCAGTCATCTTTAGCTCCGATTTATGCTCGGGCTTAACCCCAGCACCCCAGGAGCTTTGCACGTTGCCTCCACTGCCACGTCTGCTTGGCAGAGGGGGTTCTGCACAGGGTCCTGCAACGGGGGTCCCGCAAAGGGGCTTCCGCAATGGGGGTCCTGCAAAGGGCTCCTGCAAAAGGGGTCCGGCAGCCACCCAGCTCTGACGGTGCCTTCCGTGGGGTAGGAGCTCACTGGAGTTAGGGTGTGGGAGGTGCATCTGCTGCAGCTGCGGAGTGCACCCCTTGGACGGCCAGCGCAGGGGCGCAGGTTGGGCTCCCGCAGCCCCGGGGACTTGGCACTGCGCAGGTTTAAAGCCAAGGAGCTTTAAGGGAGGTGCTCTCTGCCCGCCCAGGACAGCCTGATTGCATTGCTCAGGTTGCACCATTGATTTTCTTTCAGAAGGGAACAAGTCCTAAAGGTCCTCCCAGATTGCCGTTGGGTTTGTCATACAGCTTACAACACGGAATCTGGGTGCAAGGTGAGTTAGACGAGATAAGCTGCTGCTGGTACCAGCTGGGCCCTGGCACTCGCTCATGTGCCGGCATTTACCCTCTGATGGGACAGTGATAACAGGCGGTGATAACAAGAAGGGTTCCTGTGGCTCTGGTGGGGGTGTTACTGCTCCTTGGGAAGGCTGTGAAAGGTAAATCTCAAATATTTCAGATGTCTTCGACTCCCTTTCCTGCAAGAAGGGTTGGGTGAAGTTTGGTGACTGTATGGCTCACCCTGCTGTCTCTGGGGCTGATGTAAAGAGTAGCAGAGAGAAGGGTGTTTGATCAGTAAATGGAGCCTGATAGAAAATGAGGGTCTCTGCAATAGTTAATACCTTGAGCTGCAGTCCCTTGCAGAGCACCTTCAATGGGCCTTCAGCTGGGATGGCGCTTTGTGGGAGCGGGTGGTCCTTTTACTGTGGTTTCCCCCATCAGATCTAGGGTGTTGTAGGCAAGCCTTGTTTGTGTGCACAGGTGAGGTTTCCATGACCAGACATAATTTTTTTTAAGCTGCTTAATTTGGGATTACCAAAAGTCTCATTTCCAGAGCTGCTGTGTTGGCGTCTGTTGTGGCTCAGCTGCACCCGGTGCTGGTGGAGGGGCTGGGTGGGATGGTGGTACAAGGTGGTAGAGGCGCTCGGGAGCAGCTGAGTGAAACCAAGGGAGTTAAAATGGGAAGGGAAGGGAAAATTGTCCAGAGATGGATGGTGCTCAGTCTAGTGCAGTGGCTGGAAAATCAAATCCAGCAAGAAATGTACTGGGAGATGAAGAGGCTTGTTGGGCAAAACCCTGTTGCACGAGGGGACCTGTCTGGTGTAAGAGGCCTGAGGTGAGAGGTGTTTGGGTTGTTAAAGATGAAGCAAGAGAGGTAAAATTACAGAAGGAAGTGAAAGCTATGTAAAAAACAACCAACCTTTAAGTGCTTAAAGACCGGGAGGTGAGTGAGGAGCTGGTGGAGGCTCTGAGGAGACATCCAAGACTGGGGCAGGCAGGAACCGCAGGGATGTGCCAGGGCAGAGCCTGACTCTTCCCAGCTGTGTTGAGAAAGACAGGAGGAGAAGAGAGATTGCACTGAGACAAAACCCTCCAGGAGTGGGAGGAGAAATGCTGCAAGAAAACTGAATTTCACAACCCCCAGCGGAGCAGGGACGGGAGCTGCTGCTGTGGCCCCAGGTGTGTCCTTCCCACGAGCATCAGAGAAGGGAGACCGGCGGTGGTGGCCAGGGAGAGGCGGATGAGGGGGACCAGGAGAACACAGGCGGCTTTCGGAGGGGATGCCAACAAGTGCGTTTGTGTAACCCCATGTGCAGGAAGGGTGGGGGCAGGCGAGTGTCTCCATCGGCAAATGAGCTGGAGAGCACCTAAACCTGAACTAAAGGTTTTGATTTAAGCCCAGAAGCGGGTTCAGTTCCCAGCTATGGTACGTGGGCAGGGACGGCTGAGTTTGAGCGAAAACCTGCCAGGTACAGCCACAGGAAGGATCTGGAGACTTGAGCTGGGGAGGAAGAGGAGTTGCTCTTGTCTTAATATTGATCTCAGTAGCAACACATTTATTTTGGTTTTCTGATCTGAGAGGTGGAACAGAGGGATGAGCTGAACATAAAACAATAGTTGGAAAAGGGGATTAGGGAAGTCAGCATGGAGAGCTGTAAAGGTGACATATGGAGCATATAGCTGCGGGAGAGCAGACCCAGTCCCCAGCAGTGTGTGACACAACACCGGGCAGTAGGGCCTGTCCCCTTGGGGTGGGGGCAGGAAGCTGCAGAAATGATATGATACTGCAAAACGAGGAGCATTTAAAAAAAAAATCAGTACCCGCAGCAGAGCTGGAACCCCAGCCCACAGCACTACTGTGCATGTGCCTTTTTACAGTAATACTCGCAACTCTTCCTCAAAAACGGATCTTGGCGTTGTACATAGTGAAATAGATACAGACTTTGCCCCCAGAAAACGGACGGTCGAAGGGAAAGATGGGGCAAGCAGGTAAGCAGAAGAGCACAAAGACATGAGTGCCTTGCTGGAGCTGCCCCATCGCTGCTGGGTGTTGGCAAGGCATGGGTGTGCTCTAGGAAGAAATGGGAAGAAATCGGTGTAGTAGCAGATTTTTGCATAGATTTTTTTTTGCCTGAAAAGTTGTGAATATGTTGAAAAATGGGGTGATGAAATTTGTCATTGCTGGTGCAGTTGTTTGTTGGCAACCAAGAAGAGATAGGATGAGAAAGGGCTTAAAAGGCGAGCAGCTTGTGCCTGGTGTAGAGCTGAAAGATGGGAGGGAGAAATAACAGGGTCACAACCAGAAGTCAGCAGCACAACTTCTGCACAAGTGTCTCCCATCTGTCTGAGGGGAGGAGGACGCTGCTGGCCAGTGCGGCACAGAGCTCTGCACCAAATCAAGCTCTGGAATGATTAATAGTTACTGAAGTGTTCAGTTTGCGGGTATGGAAAAGAAAGGCAGATCTTGGATTGCACAAGAACCTGGAGTGCAGATGGGGGAGGTCAGTGCAGGACTGTGTGGGATGGTGGACATGAAGGCAGGAGATGTTTGCAGGACTGGGGTGGGAAAGCACAAGGGGAGTTCAGTTTAAGGTTCAGCCTGGCATCGTTTGCTCTTTGTGGGGTGGAAGATGGGGGACAGTGGGATTTGCCTGACTCCTCCTCTTACCCTCAACCTGCTAGCTTGCCTCCTGAGTCGTGTGCCTGTAGCCCACCTTCCCCACTCAGCCTGCGTGTCCCCCTCGGGCAGAGGAAAGGGCATGTCCTGTTTGCTGGCCAGAGTCTACTTATTTTCTAGGGGCATTATCAAGGCAGTATGGCCCTTTGTAAGGCTCCTAACAGTCTCCTTTTCTGCAGAGGGATGGAGTTTACTTGTTAAAGCATTCTTACAGCTCCTGGAGACCTAGCCTGGTGGTCTGGCACTGGAGCAATGCTGGGACTGTTGCTTTGCCAGGATGGCCCCTCAGAATCCTCTCTTGTCTGTGCCCTGCTGCCCATGGGTCTTTCTGCTGTGATGCTGCAGCTCCTGAGTCCCCAGTTTTGGAGGGATGAGTCTTTAACAGCTCAGCTGGTGGCATTTTGTTGGCACCAGGAGGGACAATGTACTTGTGCTTATTTTCCTTCCCCCTGCCCCTTCTTGTGCAGCTGCAGTGAGTCAGGGCTGAGTGGGTGCTGCCAGGGCGAGTTCCTTCTGCTGCACTGCCCGGGCTATGGGCCTGTGAGGGGGGAAAGCAGCCATGGTCACCAGCCCTTGGCTCCTCCAGCAGCCTGGTTGCTGCTGTGCCAGCAGGGGGTCCTGCACAGGGATCTCTCTGGGATTTCTCAGGAGGGTGAGAGCTCTGGCTGGGTTTTGGATTCAGGTGTGCAAGTGCTGCACAAGCCTCTGCCCAGCATCTGGGTGCTCCGCGTGCTTCAGCCCTGGGCATGCATTGCCTGGCTTCACCCAGGAGCGATTGCTTCACGTGGGACTGGCTGTGGCAGGTCTGTGCTCAGCTGCAGCGCTGGACCCAAGGCCCTCTGAGGCCGCTGCTTTGGCTTCTTGAGCAAGATTGGAAGCGGCTCCCTGGGGAGCAGAGGTTTAGGTGGTGCTCTGCTCCCCCCGGGGTGTCAGGGTGTTTCCTGGGGGAATTGAAAGACGTGACCCAATGTTACTTGCCAGTGTGTCGGGAAACAGCATTTCCAGCCTGCTCTGCAAGACTGGAGAAGGCTGAACAGGGAAGTGAGAGTGAGAAGTGAAACAAAAGCATCTGTCCCATTCCCCACTTCTCTCCCTGCGGTGTTTGTGCAGCTGCAGCAGCAGTTCTGCCGAGTTGTTGTGGCCTTGCTCTCTTGAATAGCAAAGCTCCACTTCTCATGTACCAGGGCTTGTGCGCTCGATAGAGAAAAGTGTGAAGAGTGATTTGTGTAACACAAGGCTTTTATTTTTGTACTGAGGGCCCAAAGGAGCAGAGCTCGTCCCCTTTCTTGGAGTGCCCCAGAGTAGGAATCCACCGTTTACTTTCTTCTAAAAGCCTCTGTTTTAGGGTGGTTGTTCTTAAAACATATCGGCGCTGGTCTGGGGAGTGTATGTGGTGAATGTGTCATTCTTTCAGCTTCCTTCTCTTGTGGTGCTCGTACTCTGGGCAGAGACCTGGAGCTGTGTTGGGGGGTCCAGCTGACCCCTCTGCAGTGCTGGAGATTTGGGGAGAACAGTTGGGTCCCATCTCGTGTCCCTTCTCCCCTCTCATCTCCTGGAGGCTGCCAGCTGGCTGTGGGGCTGTCCAGGTCCTGTGTTGCCCTTGTGTTGCCCTTGCACACTGCTTACTGGCACCTGCCATGGGGAGCAGGATCTGGCAGTGCCCTCCCATCCCCAGCTGGGCTAACAACATGCTGCTGCAGGAGGAGGCGTGTGGGTGCTTATCGTCCTGTATAAGTGGCTGTGGAGAAATCCTTGGGAAAAGTGAGATCTTAACTGGACTGGAAGAGACATCCAGCGTATGTGGAAATAGCAACTGTGCCCCAAACCAAGGAGGAAAACAAAATCCAAGACCAAATCGGAAGGCCCTCCGTGCTTCCCAGCCTCCTCCAGCTCCTCTCACCAGGGCAGAGCAGAGGGACCCCCAGCTTCCCTGTCTGGGCTGAGACCCTGAGGAGCAGGCTCTTGATTTTTAGCTTCCTCAACTCCAGCAAGAATTACATTAGCAGATCCGCCAAGGCAGCGGCACTGCTCGCACGCTCCTTCCGGGAAGCTGCCCCTCGCCTCCGGCCGCCCCAGAGCCCTGGCCTTGCGCTGCCTGTCACCCAAACCTCTGGCCGGCGTCCGCTTGGGACCCGGCTCGCAACGCGGGCCAGGGTGGGAGCTCAGTGGCGATGGAGGGGCCCGCTGACGGTTGGGGAAGTTTGAGTGGGAAAGTGGGACTCGCTCCAGCCCTTGCGAGCTGGCGGGGGTGTCTGTGTGGGGGTGCCTTGCCTCGGGCTGTTTTCCCTGGCGGGGACAGGGAGTGGTGAGCCGAGGCAGGGCCCCCCCCCCTCGGGAGGAGGATGAGGATGAGAACAACAACAGCGCGCCCTCGCACCGCGGCTGCCCGGGCGATGGTCAGCCCGGACCCTCCGGGAGTCTCCCGGGGCGGGGATCCGGCCGGCCGGGGGGGTCCCGGGGCCGGGCTGTGCGCGCCGGCTACCGCCTGCCCGGCTGCTCCCTCCTCTTCCTCCTCGTCTTCCTCCCCATCCTTCCTCCCACCCCTCCTCCTCCTGCCACCGCCCTCCCCCGCTCCTCGCTTTGTTTCGCTGCCTCCGCACTCCCCCTCCCCCCTCTCCTCCCCATCCTCCTCCCTCCATCCTCTTCCTCCTCCTCCCCCCCGTCCTCCTCTTCTCCATCTCCTCGCTGCCCGGTTCCGCAGGGTTTCTCCCCGGCTCCGTGCCGGGGGCTGGAGGTCCGAGGGGCTGAGGCCGCCCCCCTTGCCTGGTCTCCCCTCCATTTCTGGCCGGCAGCCCCCCCAGATCCTGCTCTCTGGCCGCTGGCTCCGTACAGCCCGTCTCCCTCCTGGCTGCCACGGGGAAGGGATGCCCATGCAGGCGGGGATGCTCAGCTGGGCCCCTTCCCCTGCCCGGGCGAGGGGAGCAGCCAGAGGGTGCTGGGAGCCGCGGCCAGAGGGTGCTGGAGCCGCTGGCGAAGGGCCCGGCTGCCATGCCAGGGCAGAGGGGGTTGGAGCTCGGGCACAGAGGGCTGGGGACAGCAGTGTCCACGTAGGCACCAGGGCCCAGTTCCCCCCCCCCCCCCCCCCACCCCGAGCATCTCCTCTTCCCTGGCCGTGCTGGCAGGTCGCACGCTCAGCCTCGGGAGGGTCCCCTCGCCGGGAGCATCAGACCCTGGATTGAGGGTGCCCGATCCTGTGGCTGGATCCAGGGCAGGGGGGGCTGAGCAGCCCGTGCAGCCTGAGCCCCCGGGCAGCCAACCCTGCGCAGTCGGTGTCTCCCCTTCTCTGGCTCTTCCTGTTTTCATGCCGGTTCTTTTTCCCCTCCCCATCACTTCCCTTTCCCCAGAGGGATGTGTGTGCTGTGACCTGGTGTTTCGGTGGGCACAGAGCTGGTGTGAGAGCACGTGCCGGAACCAGCAAGAGCAGGCAGCTGCTGGTGGCTTTGCCTGCAGTGGTGTGTTTGGAGTGGAGACGCCAGTGTGCTCTGGCCAGCGCACCTCATCCTTGCAGCCTGTAACTGGCCTGGCTGGCAATCCGCTGGTGGGACACTGCGTGGAGGCTGTGTGGGTGCCACGGTGAGAACCGTGCAGATGATAAGCTGGTAAAGCGAGGTTTCTCCACGCAGAGAGTGGTTCTTTAGCCCACGGTTGCCTCTCACACCATGCAGGTGCTCCTGGGACTGCAACATAATCTGGTTTAGAGTTTATTCCTGTTTTACCTCCCCCATAGGATTTCTCTTTGTTGTAGCTGCAGAAGTAATTGTATTTAGGAGAATGTTCTTCACCGCAGGAGGAAGCAGCAGCCTCCTTGCTTTCATCTGGTGGCAGCTCTCCAAGCACCTCCTTGCCCATCCTCGCCAGCTGCCCCAGGGTTGTTGGGGGCCCTGGGCTGCACCCCTTCGATGGGGGTCCTGGGCTGGCTTGGCCCGAGGGAGTTGGGCACTGGTGCTCAGGGCTCTGCCTCCCTCCAGGACCCTGACCCTTCCTCTCTGGGGTGGGTACACGGCTGTCAGACCCCTGAGCACGAGCAAGCTGAGCATGAGCACGTTCTCAAAGTGTTGATTTAATACTTGCAAAACAAAACACATGAACGACCCTCCAGCTGAAGGGAGTGTTTTGGCAGCCAGTGTGTCTTTCCCCAGCCTACCGGCGGGCTGCTCTGCTGGCAGACCTGCCTGTGCCTTTACATCTTGCCTGCTTCTCATTTTGCTCTGTTTTGCTTTGTCTGATGGTCTCCCCTCCCTGTTTTCCAGCCTGAATTGCCAAGGAACCTGCAGTCATGAACCGGAGGGATCTGGGGATGGATGGCAAAACTGCATCCCCAAAGCACAGTGGTGTCTGCCCCACTCTTCTTGGTGCAGCAGCTCCTCCGTGCTTTGCTATCCCAGATTGCCAGGTTGTTTATGGCAGCAATTCCTCAGATTGCTGGCCAGCTGCCCCTGAATTCTCCTAAAAGGGCTGGTGCTGGTGGGGCAGGTGCAGGCTCTGTCTGCCTGGTGAGGAATGCCGGATCTTCAGAAGGGCCTCGTCCCTCCCTGCGGCTGTTCCTATGCCGGTCACATCATTTCGGTGGGGATGTGCCCTATGGTCTGCTCTCCAGGCTGGTGGGACCCCAGAGACCACCAGAGCACAGAGAGCTCCTGGTTTGTCTCAGGCTCAGGAGCAGAGCTGCTGTCCCCGGGGTGCTCTGTGCCTGGCACTGCCGCAGACCCAGCACCGGTGGCCCAGCAGCTGCTGGGTGAGGCTGGTGGTGACTGCCTGTAGGCATGATGTGAAAGTGTAGTTTTCTGCTCATTTGTCTTTTGACTTTTGCTGCTGAAACTGCAACCCTGTGGGTTTGCTGTGGTCCCACATGTACCCAGTGGTGATACCATGCCATCGCCGTGATCTCCCAGTGTGCTCCCCTGTGCTTGCTTAGTGCTTCTTGCTTCTCCACCAAAGGTCATTTGTCCTTCTAGTCAAAGCTGGTTGGTGTCTACCTGACCTTTCAAGTCAATATTTCCCAAACTGACTGGCACCTTGCGCTACTCCCATGTGAGCTCCACCATCGCCTTTCCCCCAGCCATCACCAGCATCAGATGCAGCGAACAGCAGTGCTGGAGCAGCTCCTCTTGTGCCACCTCTCCGGCGGGCTCTGGCACGCTCCTGCAGGTTGCCCACCTGGGTGCTGGAGGCTCTACATCACTCACAGGTCCAGGCTGCTGCCTCGCACCCTGGAGCCACGTCCATGCCCTCGTCTCTCTCCTTGTGGTCTCCCTTCATTTCTATCAGGGTGACTTGCTCAGGGGATCTTGTGGTGCCAGCACGCCCAGGCGGGCTGTCCTGCCAGTGAGTCCCGTGGTGATATGCTCCTCCCTGCACAAATGAACATCACTGCGTGTGTCATCCCTGAGCAGTTATCTGACTTTTTTCCTGAAAATGGATGGGTAGTTAAATAGCACAATGTTGGAACTGGAGTCCTGCAGAACCCTGTCGTGAGCCCTCCTGGAGAGTGGTGGGGATGTGTCTCTGAGCAGTGATAAACCTGTTGTGGTCCATTTGCCATGTGCCCCAGGGTGCAATGGTGTTGGGTCAGTCCTGCTCTGACCATGTCCATGTCCTGTGCCTCTTCCCAGTGTAACTTGGGCACGCGGTGCCTGCCACCCCAGAGCTGATGTGGGCATGAACACTTGGGGGCCACCTCAGAGATGGGGGGCAATGGGGGAGGGAGAGGACTCTTAAACCTTTGCAACCTGGGGGGGTATTGCCTGCTGCTCGTCTGTGTTTGCATTGGGGCCCTGGAGAACTGTGGCTTTTACAGGGATTTTAACTGACTCTGTAGCCCTCTTCTGACAAGTGACTTCGTGGCTGTGTAAGCAGGTTGTGCCAGTCAGTAGTGCTGCAGCAGGAGGGAGGCTGGGAAAATGGAAACAACCCACTTATAAAACCTGAAGAAATACTGCTGGAACCTGGCATGCTTATTGCTGGGACAAAAGAGTGCTGCTGAAAGGCGTTAATAAAAGCAAAGGGGAGAGGAGGTGCTTGCCATGGTGATGAGAGGGAGCTGTGAGGTGAGAGGGATGGGCCAGGCAGGGAAGGTGAAGCTGGAACCTGGCTGTCGTGGGGCAGGGGAGGTCAGAGCGGTGAGGGGGCTCAGGGGGTACCAGCACAGCCTGCCCTGGGCCAGCACGCTCAGACCCCGAGCAGCCTCCTGTGCTGCAGTGATGCTCGGACCCCCACAGGTGAGTGTACCAAAGGCACCGGCACTGAGCCAAGCAGAGCCTCTGCCACACACTTCACTTGGGCTTGTGAGCCTGGCAGCGTGACTGCTCTCTAGATGCTCCCAACGAGGAGGGTTTGGGCTTTGGTTCCTTGAGCTCCTTGTGCCCTCCATTGCTGCTTCTCGCTCCTTGCAAGGAGCACAGAACAGAGCAGCATGTTCACCTTTCTTGACTGGTCCCCAAACTGCACAGGTGGCTGTCCCCAGGAATTGCTGCCAGGGAGCTCTGGGACACACAAGGAGCCAGACCTCAGCCTTGGGGTTCGATAGCCTGGCCGGAAAGGCTGACAGTGGACACAGAGTCAAACTTCCCCTCCACAGCCTGGGTCCCTGGTCTGCCCCTGCAGCTAAGACCCCTGAGGCCATGCTGCCCCCATGTCCTGGGGTGTGTGGTGCCAGGGACCCACACTGGCAACGCCTGCGTCAGTCTGGGGTTTGCTGGGGATGGAGATAAGGAAAGGGGTGATGGCTGGAATGAGCCCCTCACAGAGCAGCATCCCTGGTGGCTGTGTGGTGGCAGGCACACCGGGAGGGCTAATGGCTGTCTCTCTCCCTCCCCAGCCATGACAGCGTAGGCAGGCGGCGAGAGATGGATCGCTTCACTGAGTGCGGGACCCAGACGGACGCAGTGGTGGTGCTGTCCCTGGCGCAGGCTGCGGTTCTGGGCTTGGTGTCTGAGAATGAGCTGCTTGGGGCCACTGTCAGTCCCTCCGGCTTCTTCCCAGGGCTGGGAGGGAAGCTGTCGGACCCTGCTGCGGTGGAGCCCGGGGAGCCAGAGGGTGAGGGGCAGGCACCAGGGGATGGGCAGGAGGAGGATGCCTTGGAGGCAGAGTCCTCCCTGGAGAAGCACGCCCGGAGGAGGAAGCGGCCTCCCGTGAGGCTGGTGCCCAAGGTCAAGTGCGAGAAGGCAGAGGCGGAGGATGAGGTGCTGTACGAAGTGTCCGTCCCCGGGGACGAGGAGGGTGAGCGGCAGCGCAGACACCCGCCCCCCCTCCAGGACCCCAGCCAGGAGCAGACGGTGCAGAGCAGCGCCATGAAGATGATCGACCTCGGTGCCTTCAGCAGGAAGCCCCGGCGCCTGCGGCACCTGCGCCGGCACGTGCGCCAGGAGCTGGAGGCCACCGAGTGCCGCCTCGGGGCCCCTGACCCTGCCGGTGCAGCGGATGGTGGCACCGTGGGGACCCTGCGGACCGAATGCGCCTTTGAGGCGGGCGCCCCGTCCCCTGGAGAGGCAGAGGCCCCTGCGCCAGCGTCCCCTGAGCAGGTGAAGAGCGAGCAGGGCTTCACCTGGCAGGAGCCGGGGGAGCTGGATGCAGAGGCGGCGGGTGCCACCAGCGAGCGCAACAAGAAGGCGCAGCTGGACCGGCTGGACATCAACGTGCAGATCGATGACTCCTACCTGGTGGAGGCAGGGGACCGCCAGAAGCGCTGGCAGTGCCGCATGTGCGAGAAGTCCTACACCTCCAAGTACAACCTGGTGACCCACATCCTGGGCCACAATGGCATCAAGCCCCACTCCTGTCCGCACTGCAACAAGCTCTTCAAGCAGCCCAGCCACCTGCAGACCCACCTGCTGACCCACCAGGGCACGCGGCCCCACAAGTGCGAGGTGTGCAGTAAGGCCTTCACCCAGACCAGCCACCTGAAGCGGCACATGCTGCTGCACACCGACATCAAGCCCTACAGCTGCCGCTTCTGCGGCCGGGGCTTCGCCTACCCCAGCGAGCTGAAGGCGCACGAGGTGAAGCACGAGAGCGGCCGCTGCCACGTCTGCGTGGAGTGCGGGCTGGACTTCTCCACGCTCACCCAGCTGAAGCGGCACCTCTCCACGCACCAGGGCCCCACGCTGTACCAGTGCCTGGAGTGCAGCAAGTCCTTCCACTACCGCAGCCAGCTGCAGAACCACATGCTGAAGCACCAGAACGTCCGGCCCTTCGTCTGCACTGAGTGCGGGATGGAGTTCAGCCAGATCCACCACCTCAAGCAGCACTCCCTCACGCACAAGGTAGGGGCTGGGGCATGTCGGGCACCTGAGGGGTGCTGCCCTTGCCATGCCCAGAGGAGGTGTGCCAGTTCTGGATGTGGGTGCTGGGGCAGAGGGGTGTCCCAGTGCCCCAGAGTCCTGGCCAGCCCTGGGAAATGGGTGGTGTGGGTGGGCAGCGGTGCCTGTGGTTGGCATTTTCTAGGGGTCATTGATTAGCAGCGAAAGGGCATCGTTATGAGCAGGGCCTCCTTTCTTCCTGGGGGTCTCCATCCTCAGGGAGGAAGGTTTCAGACCTACTGCGGGTTCTGTGGCAGGGTGACTTGGGAGACCTGCCGCAGCCCCTCCCAGCAGGCTGTGAGTGAGGGGTTTGCTCTTTTCCAGGGGTTATTTCAAGGGGAAGCAACTGGCCTGAGCCAGGGAGCAGAGATGGATCTCACAGCTGGGCTCACAGAGCCCATCCAGCCATGCTCCCCGCAGCCCACCTCCTGCATGCTGCCAGGCTTGGGCAGGGCTCTCAAATGTACCTGTGCCGGGTCGGCCACTGTATGGTGGCCACGCTACCCAGCCAGCTCCTTCCCATAGACACCACTTTGCAGAGCTGCTCTCACTCCAGCAACACTGACTTAATACTGGTTTTTCCAAGTGCTGCAAATGCATTTCCAGGGCAGGTGAGACGATGGTATCTGGGAGTGAGGCAGGATCCTGCCTGCAGCAGGACCATGCAGGGGGAATTGCCCCCCGGGGCAGTGTGGGGATGGCACAGGCTCTCTGTAGTGCCTGCTGTGTGTTTGCAGGAGGGTCAGGGAGAGTGGAGAAGGAGACTCTCGGGAAGGTGAGATGAGATGAGGGTAAATCTCCCCCCGCCCAGTTCCTACAGTCCAGCCTGCTGACAGTCCCTGAAGCTCAGCTTGGTGCGAGGACCCTCTCCCATGCCCCTTGGGGAGCGCAGGTCCCTGTTCTGCACCATGCCGGGCACCACACTTGTGCCCTCACCTCCTGCGGGGTCTGGTCAGAAACCCCGGAGCCACCCGGCACCTCTGTGCGCTGGCCCCCACCGCTGCAGGCAGAGCTCTGCCTGCTGCTGCTCTGCGCCCAGGTCTTGGCTCTGCCCCATGGTCACAGCTCTCCGAACCCCTTGCAGGGCGTGAAGGAGTTCAAGTGCGAGGTGTGCGGGCGGGAGTTCACCCTGCAGGCCAACATGAAGCGGCACATGCTGATCCACACCAGCGTCCGTCCCTACCAGTGCCACATCTGCTTCAAAACGTTTGTGCAGAAGCAGACGCTCAAGACCCACATGATTGTGCACTCACCGGTGAAGCCATTCAAATGCAAGGTACCGTCGGGGGTCCGGGGAGGTTAGCCGATCTGGGGTGGTTAGCTCAGGCCCTGGTGTGCTGCACTCAGGAGAAACCCAGCCAGGCTGGGTTGAGCCCTCAGTCACAGGAAAGCAGTTTTGTGATGCCTCCCTCTGTTCGCTTGGGCAAACAGCTCATCCTGGCGCGTCTGCTCAGAGCTGCGCAGCAGAGAGCAGCTGCTGTGGGCAGGGTGTGGGCACCGCTAACAGGGAAGGACAATTAGTACCTCTCTCTGACCAGCGCTAGATCTGCTGGAGTTCCCAGCCATACCAGCACAGCATCCCTGAGGCGTCCCACCGCAGCCAGGGAGGAGGGAAACGGCCCCATTACTCTTAGAAGTTGGTGGGAGCAGTGAGGGACCCCAGAAGCAAGGTCTGCTCTGAAAAGCACATGTCCCTGTGGCAGCACCGGCCATCACAGGCGAGCGCCTGCCGCTGTGACCCTTTGCTGGGGGTGGCAGCGGGAGAGCCCTTGCTGACCCCAGGAACGCTGCCTACAGGTCTGCGGGAAGTCCTTCAACCGCATGTACAACCTGCTGGGCCACATGCACCTGCACGCAGGGAGCAAGCCCTTCAAGTGTCCCTACTGCTCCAGCAAGTTCAACCTGAAGGGCAACCTGAGCCGGCACATGAAGGTCAAGCACGGGGTGATGGACATCAGCCTGGACAGCCAAGGTAGGTGCAGGCTGTGGCCAGTACCTGGTGCTGCCCATTGCAGACTGGGCACTGTGGTCTTCCCTGCTGTGGCCGCTCCTGGGAGCACCCGGCTCTCAGCTCTTTGCTTCGGGACCTGGGCCGTGCTGGCAGCTCCGGCAAGCACCTTTCGGCAAGCTCACGTCCTGTAGCCTGAGGGCTGCCCTTGGCTTGCTTGTCTTGCCAGTGCCCCGTGGTGACAATGCTGTCTCCCCAGCCAAGCACATGCCCTCCATGGAAAGGTACCAAGCAGGAGCTGGAATAAGCTTAATAAGCTTGGTACAAATACAAATAAATAAACTTCATTTTAAAAAAAAAAGTTAAAATAAACAGCTCCTCAAGGAGCCATTGAGGCTTTGGCTTCTCTGGACAGGACAGTGCCCTCTGGTGATGTGGTGACTGATCTTGGTCAAAGGGTTTTGCAGGGTGGGAGGGGTAAATCTCACTGGTTTTGCCCCTGCTGCCCCTTCTGCACCTGCCCAAAGGCACCCTGCGGGGATGGGAGATGTTCCTGCTGCAGGTTTCTGCACAGCATCAGTACAGATGCTCCATCAGCAGTCTTGTGGCAAGACCACCCCTGCTTCATACGGCCAGAGCTGGAGACAAGCTCTGGCTGTTTCATCCCCTCAGGTTCCCCAGCAGCTCAACACCCACTTCGAACACATCCTGGGGGACCCAGCAGGATCCCCCGTTCCTGCCCTTTTCTCTTCCTCCTCACCTTAGCCAACTCCCAGCCCAGCCAAGACTCAGCCAGCGTCCGGCACTGCGATGCAGGCAGGGAGTGCAAGTGCAGGGACAGCGCTGGGAGGATGCCTTTCCTGCGCTGCCTTCCTCACCTCCCCCGTGGTGGGATGGATGCTGCAGACCCCTGTGTGTGGCACAGGCACTGGTCGGGGGCAAGCACACGAATGGCAGCTTTCCGCTCTGGCAGTGCTCTGCCGGCAACCCATCCCTGCTGTGGTGTGTGGCTGGGGATCCTCTGGGTTGAGAGTTCCCCTACAAGTGGTCTGGCTTGAGCAGAGCTGTAGCTCCTGGGGAGCTTTGGACTCTAAACCTGAGCTGCCCAGGGAGGATGGGTGCTGTTGGCCCTTGGACCTTCATGCAGGTCTATCATCAGGTGTCCCTGTGCTAAATCCTAGATCCCATGATGGACCTGGCCGGGGCTGACCATGCTGAGCTGGACGGGCAGCAGGAGATGGACGACTTCGAGGAGGAGAACTCTTATGGCTACGGGGGGGTGGGCAACCCTCCGGATGAGCATGCCCTGACCGAGCAGGCCATGAAGGAGATGGCGTACTACAACATGTTGTAGCCGAGGCTGGAGGAGGCTGCCGGGGGCCTGTATGGACTTTGCGTGGTAAGAGGAGCTGCTGCCGGCAGGCTGTGGCACCCAACCAGACCTGCACCACCACCCCTGGAGAAGGGGGGCTCCAGCTGAGCTTGGTGAAGGAGAAAACAGGGATGTCCAAAAACCTTTGCCGGGGCGAAGGCAGGAGCAGAGGCTGGAGGTGGCACAGGGCAGCGGTCGCTGCCTGCCACAGGCACACCGAACTGGTGCAGCGAGGGCTCAGCTGCAAGCTGCTGCCAGACCCTTGCAGAGCCCCAGTGGAGCTCTCTCCTTCACTGCGGTCCTTCCCTCCTTCCCCACCACCCCCAGAGAGGGAGCGCCGGGCTGTGCACCAGCTGTCTGCAGCTCTCTTGCCCACTGCTGACCTCCCTTCGCTCTGCTTCTGCCTGCCTGCCCCACCACACGGTGGCAAGCCGGGACCTTGCCTCTGTCTTCACCCTTGCCTGTACTTCAGCGTCCAGTGTACTTGAAGCTGCAGGGGAAGGCACATCCCAGAAGATGATGAGCATTACTAATTATTCTACCTCCTGGGTCCTCCCCCATGGCTGTGCTGGGGCTGCAGCCCAGCTGGCCCCCTACTCCCCCCTCCCAGCGCCCCGTGGGACAGAAGCCCCTCTGCCCACGGGAGGAGGTGGGTTTGCATTTCTTGCTCTTCCCTGTCTCCCAGACAGGCAAGAGCTGTCCCACTTGCTTTGGCACCAGCTGCAAGCTGGCATGGGCAAAGCTGTGGCAACCTGCGCGAGGCCACGGGGCACATACAAAACAGAATATTTTCTTACAAACTAATGGCAAAGCTCAGAGGAAGCAGCAGCTCTGGGTATAGAGCAGCTGTAGTGAGCAGTGTATTTAAAGGAAGGTAAACCCTGTTCAACTTGAGCAAATGATGGTATTTTGAAAGTAATTTATTTTTTTCAGATGTGCCGCGTGGTTGGATTTATCTTTTCACTGAGTTCAGTTTCCTTCAACCAATGTGCTTTGTAAACCTGTGTAACGTGTGTGGTCTGTGCGTGGGGAGCAGCGGGGGCTGCAGTGGTGCTCGGGGGGGGGGGGGAGCTGAGGGCTATGCTAACAAACCACAGCTGCCCTTTGCACTGCCAGCACCCACTCCTCACCCCCCCCCCCCCCCCCCGAGCTGCTGTGGGGCTCAGGAAAAGGCTTTTGCTTGGGACGCACAGCCCTTGGGATTGGGGGGTTGCCTCCTCTGCTCCCAGGTGCTGTGGTGGAGGGAGAAAGAAGCTGGGGCAGTACCGGGTCTGGGACCACTGTCCTGGTTGTCCACTCTCCCTGCCGTGGGGCAGGGGGCCAAGCAGCACCAGCAGCATTGCTCCCCGAGCATGCCCAGGGCCGGGCAGGGTCCCGGCAGGCGCTGGTACCTCCTAGGAGGCTGCAGCAGGCCCAGGACCTGGGGTCCAGCTGGGGCATTGGCACAGGGTTCCAGGACCCCTAAGCTGACCTCCCCCGCAGGCACAGATCCCACCACGCTCCCCAGGGCAGGCCAGCATCTGCCCCATCCCCAAAAGCCCCAGCCTGGCTCTGGGGGGTGGCACCACTCAGCCCTCCAGCCCCCAGCAAGGCAGGGTGCCCCCCAGCTTTGCCATCACACACCCCCCCCCCCCCCCCCCCCAAACTTCCTCCAGCCTCAGGGCAGGATGGAGACAGCGTTGGGCATCCCAGCTGCCCTCCTGCAGTGCGGCAGTGCCGCCCCCTCCCCACAGCCCCCTCTGTGCTCCCAGCCGGTGCGGCCACCCCGCTACCTCAGTCCCATTACCAAATAGCTGCGACGTGCGTCTCCCACCCCGTGCTGGGTGAGGACGGGCTGGTGAGGCCGAGCCGAGGGGGTCCTCGTTGCTGCCAGGAGGTAGTCCTGGGCAGCTGCAGCACCAGGCTTTGCCCCGCAGGATGAGGTGGGGGGGTCTCATGCTGGCAGCTGCGTGGCTCCCTGGCGTTCCCCCCCCTCGCGTACGCAGAGCATTCAGCCGCCCCTTGTGCAAAGCCCTACTGTGTTTTAGTTATTTTTTTATCTCCTCGGTTTGAAGAGTTGTTTAGCAATAATTCTAATAAATGCAAATTCTTTAGCTGCTGGCTGCCTCCTGCGGCCGGCATCCCCCCATGCTCGCGCCACGAGAGCCGTGCCACCACCGCGTGCCGTGGGCCGGTGAGGTGTTTAATGGCTGCTGGCACCACGAGGCAGGAGGGTACATGAATCAGTGCGGGATGGGCCCCCTTCCCGGTCCTACACATCCCTGCTAGAAAGGCTTTAAAAACACTCGTAAGAAAACTGCTTATAAAAATTATTCAACTGTTCCTGAGCTGTGTCGGTGAGCTGGAAGCGGCGCTGGGTCCCCGTCCACCCGGGTGACTGCGGGGCTGGGCGGCCCCCCCTTGCCCCCCTACTGCTTGCCCAGGGCCTTGTCCAGGTTGTTCTTGATGGCGTCCAGGAAGTCGGTGGTGTTCACAAAGTGCTCGTTGAGCTTCACGCTGCGGGGACACAGAGAGGGGCTGGAGGGGTCCCGCGGCCAGGGGGGAGTCCCTGCCCGCCCCCCGCTGCAGACAGCAGACAGCCCGGCTGCGAGGGGCAGAGCCGGGGTGGGCAGCACAGCCCCGGGCGTGGGACGTGGCCCCTGCCTGGCCGCAGGCATGGCCCGACCCCGCAGGCTGTAAATAGATGCCCTGAGTCCCCAGGGACCGTCTGGAGGCCAGCGGCTGCCCCACACGGCCAGCCTGCCTTCGTGGCAGGCGGCTGCCCCACACCGCTCCGCCCCGTGAGCCACACGTACTTGGCGAGACCGTGGATGCAGCCGGCGAGGTCCTTCGTCATCGTCCCGCTCTCCACGGTTTCGACGCAGACCTTCTCCAGCGTCTGAGCAAACCTGGGGACGGCAGCGTGACACACAGCTCCAGTGAAGCCAGCGCCCCTCTGCCGCGGACCCCACCATGGCTGGGACCGGGATGGTTGGCACCAGGGCGGCTGCTGGCAGCGTCCCCCACCCCGGGGTGCCCCCACACCACCCTGCTCACTTGATCAGGTCCGGGTTACTGTCCAGCTTGCCCCGGTGCTCCAGGCCACGCGTCCAGGCAAAGATGCTGGCGATGGGGTTCGTGCTGGTGGGTCGCCCCTGTGCGGAGAGCATGCTCAGCAGCCCGGCATAGGCAGCATGCCACAGGCAAGCCAGTGCAGGCAGCTCGCTGCAGGCAGAGCGCACCCACCTTCTGGTGCTCCCGGTAGTGGCGGGTGACAGTGCCATGGGCTGCCTCAGCCTCAATGGTCTTCCCATCCGGACACACCAGGACAGAGGTCATCAGCCCCAGTGAGCCAAAGCCTGCGGCAGGACGGGGGTCAGAGCGGCTCCAGAAGGGCGACCACACACAGCCCACCCCATGCCGCCCCACACCACCCCAACCTGTCCTACACCACCTCCTCCCACTGCTTCACCTTGGGCCAGGATGTCTGACTGGACGTCTCCGTCGTAGTTCTTGCACGCCCAGACAAAGCCGCCGGAGGACTTCAGCACCTGGGCAACCATGTCGTCGATAAGCCGGTGCTCGTACCAGATCTTCAGTTTGTCGAACTCCGTCTTATAGTGCCTAGGAGCCCAGGGCAGGCGTCAACCATGCCTGGCCGTGCCCACCCCAGGCTGGGTCCCACAGCCAAGCCCTGGGCAACAGCCCCCTCCTCAGGGCAGTCAGCCCCCTCGGGGCAGCTCTTGCCCCTCAGCAGCCTGACCTCCTCCAAGTCCGTACTTATCAAAGATCTCCTGGAAGATGTCTTTGAAGCGCCCGTCGTAGGCCTTGAGGATGGTGTTCTTGGTGCTCATGTAGAGAGGCCACTTCTTCTGGATGGCGTACTGGAAGCAGCTGTGAGCGAAGCCCGAGATGGACTGCAAGGGAAGTGCATGGACCCCCGTGGGACCCCTGTCCCGCCAGCCTGGCCCAGGTCCACCTGGATGGCAGGGCATGCCACTCCACAGGGACCCCAGCTGCCCCCATCCCACCCCGTTACCTCATCCGTGTTGTACATGCCCATGCCCACGCCGCCGCCAGGGAAGTTGTACACCTCCCACTCCTTGGCCCCGCTGCCGTCCTTCGGCGTGAAGACCATCTTGAACGTCCCGGACTTGCCCACCACAAAGTCAGTGGCTTTGTACTGCAAGGGGCATGGCAGAGCATCACGCAGGGTCCGGCAGGAGCTGCCAGACATCCCCGTGCCGCAGGCAGCTGCCGCACGGGGCTCACCTGGTCGCCATGGGCATGCCTGCCAATGGTGATGGGCTTGGTCCAGCCGGGCACCAGGCGGGGGATGTTCTTGCAGATGATGGGCTCTCGGAAGACTGTCCCCCCCAGGATGTTTCGGATGGTGCCATTGGGGCTCTTCCACATCTTCTTCAGCTTGAACTCTGGGGTGCGCAGAGGTAAGGCTCCCAAGAGACCCCCCCACCAGGCACAGCCCCGGCAGTCACCCCAGCCCAGCACCCAGCCCCTGCCAGCGCCCCCCCTGCTCCTCCATGCCGTGGGCTGCTGCCAGAGCCCGGCTGCTGGGCCAGCAAAGGAGAAGGACAGCTGGCACAGGCTCATGAGTGGCACTGGGCAGAGGCCGGTCTGTCCCCAGCCCCATGCCCTCAGGATCCCCGCAGCATCCCCCGGCGGGGGGGACACCACAGTACTAAGACCAGGGCCCCCAGCCCAGGCAGCGGTGCAGCCCCCAACCCACCAGAAATCGGAGCTGGTGGGGGGGAGGCACTGCTAACCCAGAGGAGCCAGGCACACACAGGGGGCTCAGCACCCCACGGTGCTGCCGGCACCACCCCCACTGCAGCGGGAGCTCGGCCCCTCGGCCCCTGCCCACCTTCCACCCTGGCTTCATCCGGCGTGATGGTGGCACACTTCACGGCCACGCTGTACTTCTGGGTGGCCAGCGCCGAGTCAATGGTGACCTGGTCATCTGTCTTATCCCGGTGTGGCAGGCCCAGGTCAAAATACTTCAGCTGGACGTCCACGTTGGGCAGGATGAGCTGGGGGTGCCGGGAGAGCGTTGAGAGGGGGGGACAACAGCGCGGGGTGCCCAGGGAGCAGCACCATGCATGGCGGCACAGCCAGCCCCGGCCCCCACCCCAGCCCAGCCACAGCTGCCTGCCTGGGACAGTCCCCCCTGTCCGGGATGGTCCCCCCTCCCCGGGACCTCCTCACTTCCAGGTCCTGCCGGAAGCTGCGCTGATCTCACCACCTGCTTCCTGCAGATGGACTGACAGACAGAGGACTGACGGACAGGGAGGGCAGCGCGCAGGGACTGCCTGTCCCCTCTGCAACAGCCACCTGTTCCCCTGTACGGCACCCGCCAGCTCCACTTGTGCAACACCCCCGGCGGGACCCCGTTACCTTCTCCTTGATGAAGGCCCAGATGATCCGCGTCATCTCGTCTCCGTCCATCTCCACCACCGGGTTGGCCACCTTGATCCGCTTGTCGGCATCTAGGGAGCGGTGGCGGGGCGTTAGGGGCGCATGCCCGGCCCCGCCAGCCCCGGCCCCACAGCTCTGCACCGTGGCATGGGGCCAGGAGTCGTCCCGTGTCCAGCAGGGTTCCAGTGCCACCCCTGCTCTGGGCCGGGTGCAGGTCAGGGTGCAAACCCCGCTTGGGTGCAGGTCGAGGCACAAACCCTACTGGGGTCTTGGGCCAGTTCATGGTACCAACCCTGCCTGGGGCCGAGCTTGGGTGCAGGTCAGGGTGCAAAACCCCACGTGGGAGCAGGACTGGGACCAGGTGCACAGCCTTCTCAGGGCAGGACCTGGGTGCAAGCTGGGGTGCAAATCCCTGTGTGGGACCTGGACGGGGAGTAAACCCCTCTGGGTGCCAAGCCTGGCTGTGGGTTGGGCTACGAAACCCTATGTGGGGCCGGGACTGGGACCGGGACCAGAGGCAAACCCCTCTGGAGAGGGACTTGGGTGCAGCTGGGCTGCAAAACTCTACGTAGGACTGGGACCGGGACCAGCAGCAAACCCTTCTGGGGGCCAAGCCGGGCTGCAGAACTCCACGTGGGACCGGGACCAGAAACGATCCCTTCTGGGGGCCAAACCTGGCTGCAGATTGGGTGGCAAAACCCCACATGTGACCGGGACCAGGAACAAACTCCTCCAGGGTCAAAGCGGGTACAAGCTGGGGTGCAAAACTCCACGTGGAACCAGGAGAGAGACCAAACCCTCCCGGACCAGACCCGGGTGTAAAACCCCGCGTGGGTCCGTGACCCGTAGCAAACCCAGCCCCATCCCGGAACCGGCTGTAAGCAGGGGGTACAGATTCATTTGCAAACCGCCACCACCCCCCCCCAAAAAAAAAAAAAAATCCGAGCTGGCCCAGCGTGCAAACCCCTCCGTGTGGCGGGACTGGTGCAAACCCCACTCGGGGCAGGAGCAGCCGCCCTCTCCGTCCCCAAGGACACGAGGGCTTGCCCCCCCCCGCCCCCCAAGGTCACCCCCCACTCACAGTGTCGGCGCTGCCCCACGGAGGCGGCAGGGAGGGGGCAGCGGGCCAAGCGGCTCAGCGCCGGGGCGGCGCGGAGGTAGCGGGCGGCCATGGCGGGGTGCGACGGGGCGGACGCGACGGGGGCGGTGGAGCGGGGACGCGGTTCGCTCCGCCCCGGGGCGGTGCGTGCCCGCCCCCCCCCCCCCGTGGGGCCCCGCGCGGGCCCCGAAGGGGCCCGCGCGGGGTCCCACGGGAGGGGGGGGACCCGGGCCATTGCTTCACACCCCCCCCACAATCAGGCAGCACACCCCATCTGCAAAACACCCACGGGGGATGATGCCCGTCGCGGGGGGGGGGGGGCGTACATGGCGGGAGGGTGCCCCCCCCTCCGGGTGGGTGAGATGCCACTTGCTGGGTACAAGCGGTGCCAAAGCACAAGGTGACCGGCGAGCGCGGGGATCGGCTTTCACTGGGGTCCTTAGGATGAGGTGGCAAGGGCGGGCGGACAAGCTGTTCCCCCCCCCCACTGTGTGCATCCCACAGACACACACCCCGGTTCTGCTTGGTGTGGGGTGCGAGGAGCAGGTGGGTTTGCTGTGGTCCCCGTTCCTAGTAAAGGGACGTGGCCCACCCGGGCACGTCAGGGTCGGGGACACGCTGCCCGCCGAGCCCAGGGCTTGGAGCCAGCTCAGGCTTTCCCTACATAGAAGTGAGCGATCCTACACACTGCCAGCGCGTGACTCAGGGCAGCTGGACCCAGCGGGACAGGCGGCTGCGGGGAAGGGCAGCTGCCGCCATTTTCCGGGGCACCTTCGCCTCGCCTGACCCCGGCATGGCGAGGAGGGGGGTGATGCACCCCAGGGGCTCCCCGAGAACATCCACGGGAGCCAGGAGGTGTGCTGGGACGGCCAGGAGGCTGCTCAGCCCAAGGGGGTTTGCTGTCCCTCTGCACGGGCCAAGCCGATGGCTTTTTTTAGCCACAGGGGACGGGCAGATCCTGCTCTGGGAGGAAAAACAGTCCTGCTGGAGCTGCCGGCCCCAGGCAGAGGGGCTGGGGGGGAGGCAGGGCCAGGCACACTGACGTCTGCCTGGCTTTAACATTAACCAGAGCAGAAGTCTGCAGGGCTGCCAGCCGGGGGGGACAGGCACCCACCGCCCCAGGGCAATGCTGGGGTCTTGGGCGTTCCCGCTCCCATTGCCCTCTGCCCTCGCTGTGGCACCCTGTCCAGCCAGCAGCCCTGCAGCTGCATGGCCAGTGCTGCTGGGGCTGCCCCACAGCAGGGCAGTGGGCGGTGTTGCCCCCCCAGCACAGGGCCCGGGGGGGCCACCCAGCTGCGCCCGGCCGCAGCGCTGCCCCCCCCGGCTGCCCTCTTCCTGGCCCCGCGGTCAGAGCCACCCAGTGACCACGGCTCTTGCAGAGACGAGGTCACGCCAGCGCGGCGGCCATCCCCCCACGGAGCATGGGCTCCACCGGCGCTGATGAGAGCAAGCCATGTGGCACCGTCCCAGGGAAGGGCTGCCTTCAAACAAAGAAGTCCATCCCTGGCCGGAGCCCAATCCACACGCCCCAGGCTGCTGCCAAACCAGCTTCCCCCAAGCGCGCCTGGCCCCGGGAGGGTCCCTGGGGGCTGGCAGGGCTGGCTGCAGAGGGTCTGGGCCTCCAGGGAGTGACGTGTCCTGCGAGGGCTCTGGCCCCAGCAGGTTGGGGGCACCAAGAGCCAGAGAATGAGCAAGGACCTGGAGAGGGGGTGGTCTGTCCACACTTGTAGGCAGCCCCGTGTCTGCTCGTGGGAGGGGGGCAATAGGGAGGCCAAGGGGAGGCCGTGTGCCCTGCGGGGCAATGCACTCCGTTTCCTTGTGCAAGCAGTGCTGTCCCCAAACGTGGGCCTCCCTCACTGGCACCGCTCTGAGCTGCTGGGCTGCAGGCTGGGTGGCAGGGGCTGCGGCCCCCTGTTCGGCAGCAGTCTGCATCCCCAGGGCTGCCGGGCAGCAGCGTGGGCCAGGGATGACACGGACTGTGGGGCAGGGCACAGCCTCCTACCAGCGACCCTGCACAGCACACCCTCCCCACGCCTCCCCAGGCCCAGGAGCGCACAGAGCAGGCAGCTGCCTGCGGCAGAGCCTCTGCACGTGCCAATGGCATGGCCAAGTGCTGCCTGTGCTGCACGAGGCGAGGTGGCACAGCTGCTCCGGGGACACGGCGCGACGTCAGGTGGAGCAGCCGGGCTGCCAAGGGTCTCGGTGGCCCAGGAAGGCAGATGGCAGCGCTCGGCCACAGGAGAAGGGATGGAAACTGCACACTGCATGGCCAGGCTGGAAGGACACTTTGGGAATGGGGGTGCGGGGCCACAGCTGGCTGGCCCCGGGCCCCCTGCTTGGCCCAGTGCTGGCCAGCAGGTCAGTGCCCATGACACTGGCTCTGGGGGAGGGCTGGCATTGCTGCCACAGCTGTGCTGGCAGCTCTGCTCTGGGGCTGGGGGGGCTCCGCCTGCTGGACCCACACGCTGGAGCACAGCTGTGCGTCCTGCCCAGCTCAGCCCCATCACACCCCCACAGCACAGCCCCTTGCCCTGCTCACCCCTCTGCATGGCTGCCTCCCACCCTGCCCACCCTGGGCCGGAGCACTGGCCAGCCCCTCCCAGGGCCATCGGCTCCTGCTGCCCAGCTCCTCCGGCACCCCAGGAGAGCGACGCGCCCACCCAGGCTCTCTGCAGACCCTGGCAGCTATGCGCACCACTGATGCCTGGCCAGCAGCCTCCAGCTTCAAGCGTGTCACCGTAGGGACACCTGGAGCCATGGGCTACCCCAAACCACAGGGAGCTGAGCGTCACCACGAGATGCCGAGCCATGAGCTACCCCAAAATGCCTGGAGCCGGGTGTCACCACGAGGACCTCACGGCGACGCCTGGAGCCACGTGCACATGCACTGGGTGTCCCCGCAGCCGCTGCGCAGCAAGGACACGTCTGCTGCTGGGGCTGCCGCCCCCCTGCCCCGCAACACCCCCCTCCCTGCAGGCTCCCACACGGGAAGGGCCCCCGGCACGGCAAATGCTGCTGCCCCCCGGCACTGCTGGGCCCCTCGCTGCACTGCGGGTGGCAGGGGGGCAGGTGGCCAGCCTTGCCTGGGGGGACCAGCATCCTCCCGTGGATGGGCCAGCACCAGCCCGGGGCCGGCATCACCCCGGCCGGCCCCTCGCCGGGACTCCCCCTCCCCCGGTGCTGAGCCGGGCCCCCCCCCCAGCTCCCGCAGCCCAGAACTGGGACTGACCGCCCCCCCCCCCCCCGCCTCGAGCAACGAGCAACCGCCCCCCACCGGGGGGGGGGGGGGGGCTCCTGCCCCCGACCCCCTGCGGGCGGGGCCGGCGGGCGGGACACCCGGAGCCGTGCCGGTGCCGGTGGCGGAGCGGGAGTCGGAGCAGCGGCGGCGGCGGGGGCGGCCGGGCGGGGCGGCCCTTTGTTGCGAGCGGCGGGCGGAGCAGCCGGAGCCGCCCGGAGCCGCCCCGCGCCCCGCCGCGGGCGGGGACCCCGGAGCCGCCCCCGCTGCCGGCGGCTCCCGCCGCACCCGCCGCCGAGCCGGTGAGCAGCGGGCGGGCGGGGGGCGCACCGGGTACGGGGAAGGGGTGTGTGTGTGGGTGTGGGTGTGGGGGTGTGTGTGTGTGTGCAAGGGGGTGTGCGCGGGCGGCTGCGGGCGGGGTGTGTGTGTGTGTGTGTGTGTGTGAGCACGGTGCCTGCGAGCGTTCGTGTGCAGCGGGTGTGCAGGGGCGCGCCGGGGCGTGCAGTGTGTGTGCGTGCACGGGGCCCGTGCAAGGGTCTGTGTGTGCACGTGCACGGGGCTCCCCGAGAGGGTGGCGGAGGGCCTGGGGGTGCGCGCGTGTGAGTGTGTGTGTGCCCGTGTTGCGTGTGTGTGTGTGCGTGTGCGTGTGTGCGTGCAGGGTGCGGGCGCGTTCGGGGTGGGTGCGCGGACGGCAGCCTGCCCCGCGGTCTGGGGCTGTTCCCCGTGGGGGTGTTTCCAGGTGTGTGTTTGCCATCCTGGGTGTGTACAACCCGTAAGCCTCCCTGCGTGTGTTTACATGTGTTACGCACAGCGCTTGGCTGAGGATACGGAAGTGTACACGCAGTGCTCTGGACGTGTGTTATGGGCTGCTCGTAAGAAGGCGTGTGTGCACGCTCAGTGTCAGGTATGGGGCACGCGTGTGTGTAGTGTGTCCTGTCTGTGTGGATGTGGCCTGGGCACTCGCAGGCTCCATATGTGCTCCGTGTCCCACACGTGTGGCCGCCGTGCCTGGCAATGCTGTTAGGTGCCAAAGTAGCCCTTTGGCTAGGGGACGCAGGGAGAGTTGGGGCCACAACTGGGTCTCCCCAGTTGTGCTGGGTCTCCCCACTGGTCCCCAGTGTCTGCTCCAGCTGGTCCTGTGGCTGCTTTTGGTGTCTGGCACCCCCTCCTCCCCCAGGCAGCACCACAGCGAGAGTGCCACTGTGCTGAGGGTGAGCAGGGCCAAGGAGACTGACACTGATTTGGGCTCTGTGGGGCCAGGGATGGCTGGGAAGGGGTCACACATCCCCAAGCCAGGACCCCCCAGTTCCTACACCCCGCAGTGCAGAAGTGCCTGCGCTCAGAGCCCACCACGTCCCTGCCCTCCGAGGGGTGCTCGCTGTCTGTCTTGTCTTGTGCCAGGCGTGCCCAACAAGCAGTGGGGGCCCAGGGCAGCACCCCATGTGTCCTGCGGCCTCCCGGGCAGGCAGTGTGCCCGTGCAGGCAATGTGTGTGCCAGTGCAGGCAGGCACTGGCACTGAGGGGTGAGGTTGGGCCGTGAGGATACCCCATAGTCGTCAGAGCTGAGCCCGACGTCGCACAGGAACGTGGGGCCGGGGAGCGATGGGAAGTGATAGGAGCAATGGGATGGGTGCGTTTTGCATGGTGGGCTGGGTCCAGGGCCCCCCGCAGCACACCCTGCCCAGGGTGAAGGGGATGCTGTGGGGCAGCACGGGGCTGGCTGTGTGTCACCATCGGACAGGCACCAGCACCCCGGCCGGGAGATGCTGGCGGTGGGGTCAGAGCTGGCTGCGGGGGCATGGGGGCAGCCAGGCTTCATGTGGCTGCGGGGGGGGCAGAGAGCAGGGCTGTGGCCCTGTGGGAGGCCCTTGGCTTGGGCAGGGTGGCACGGCCAGTGCCCATGGGACAGGGAGGATACCCCGGGGCCCCTGGGCCCTGTGGGGAGCCCTGCGGTGACCTGCCTGGCTGGCCATGCCCCACAGGCCCTGCACTGGGACCTGCACCGGGCTTTGCCCTCCTGTGCCACGGACTGGAGGCTGCCCCAGCCCCTGCCCCTTTCCCTCGTCCTGAGCAAGGCCTCTCTCCTGGGGCTGCTGGCTGCCGGGGTGCAGCGAAGCAGAGCCGGCGTGCCTGCGCCATACTCCTCCCTGACGCGCCGACCGTGGCTGTGCCGTGAGAGGCAGCCCAGCTCCAGCGGGACGCGCGGCGTTCTCCGAGCTGCTGGCACTGAGCAGCTGGGTCTGGGAGCATCTGTGCGTGAATCAGCACGGCCCGGGAGCCTGCGCGGCTGCAGGTGTGCGTGCAAGCGCGTTCACGCTCTGCGCGTGTGCGCGGCCGAGAGGAGGCCGCTGGTGTAGGGGGGGGGACTCGGGGGGACCGCCTGGTGTTGTCTGGCAGCCTCTAGGAGAAAGCCAAGCCGGGGGCGTGCGTGCGAGCCCCAGGAGATGTGGGTCGGGAGGAAGAGCCCGGGCGCGTAGGCTGTGTGCGAGCCGGGTGCAGGTCTCTGAGCGGGGGACGTGCCTGTGCTGCTGCCTGCGCTGCTGCCCGTGCTGGGGCAGGCTGCAGAAGGAAGGCGTGAGCGCACAGGCAGCAGCAGCAGCAGCGGGGCGCACGCAGCCCCAGCCCTGCTCCTCGCAGGCAGCGGCACCCAGCTCCGCAGCCGTCTTCCCAGGCACCCGCCGCCCGCGGGAACAGGGTGGCGGGTGCCGGCGTGGGAATTTGGTGCAGAAACCACCGCCCCGCCTGCCTGGTGACCCCAGGCCACAGGTTTTGGTGCTGCCTGGGCCCCGGCACCCCAAGCAGTTTCCCCATCGCCAACCGCTATTGCAGGCGGAGGGCGGGCTGGGACGGCGGCACGGCCGCCACACTTGTGCGTGCAGGTACCTGCAGAGCAGCGCAGGGCACGCACATGCCGGCCCGGCCGGGCGCTGCGCCTGCGCGGGTGTGCGAGCAGGGCAGGGTGCTGCAGGGTGCCCCTGGCGCTGCCCCGCGCTGGCAAGCTGCGTGGGCAGGCGGAGGAGATAAATGGGAGTTTGTCGTAAACAGGCCTGGCTGCCAGCAGCGGTGGGGAGCGCCTCGCGGCCCGCCTTTAAAGGCACAGGCTCTGGCCTCACTCGGCTGCTTGCTCGCTGCCCAGCCTGGGCCAGGGCAGCCTGCCCTCCCTGCCCACCCTCCCTGCCCGCCCTGAGAGCAGCTGGCCTCCCCGTGGGGGGTTCCCTTCCCTGCGTGCCATCACACCAGGGTGTTGGCACGGTGCTGCCACGGCCACGCACAGGCGATAGCCGGGTGCCCAGAGTCCCCCAGAGACCCCCGGGGTGCCGTCGGGAGCGCGGAACGTGGCTGCAGGGGTGAGTGTCTGCTCCCACCCCAGGCAGGGTGACGTGCCGGGCTCCATGAGGCAGAGCCCTGTCCCGTCTGTGGCACTTCCCGGGCAAAGGGTGTTGATAAGGAGGTGGGGTGGAGCTGGCAGGGCTGTCCTCAGCCCAGGAAGGGACGTCGGCCACCGGCAACCACAGCGGGAGCAAGAAGGGAGCTGAGCCAAGGAGGGAGGCAGGGGCACCACCGGCAGTCCCAGCCCCTGGGCACCAGGTACAGCCCGAGGAGCAGGCACCATCTGGCAGTGCCAAGCGGGGAGAACATGGGAGCGTGGGCGCAGCCGTCTCGGGAGCATGGGGAGCGCTTCTTCCAGGCAGGGGGCTCGCAGAGGGCCCCACCGATGGGATGGCGATGGCCCCGGGGCACCGGGGCCGGGGCTGGCCAAACAGGACGGCGTGAAGCTCTGCCCCACATGGGGAGGGCAGTGGTGGGGCAGCCCCGGCCCCAGGAGAGCTGCCTGCTGCGAGGAGAGACCCTTTTCCCCCCGTTGCCATGGCAAAATAAGCAGCTGTCATTAATAACGCGTTGCCACGGCAACCGCTGGACGAGCAGGCAGTTCTCTGGGGTCTGCATGTGCTGCTGGCGGGGGGCTGCGAACTCCCCCCACTCCCTGGCTGGGGTGCAGAGCCCACCATGGGCCCAGGCAGAGGGTTGGGCCCAGCACTGCCTGCTCGATGGCAAGCCCGCGCCACCCAGCCCATGCTGCGGCCCCACCGGGACCACGCTCTTCCCGGAGCCCCCGGGGACAGGGCAGTGGGGCTGGCAGGGACGTGTCCCATGTACCTGGGTGCTGCCCTGCGTGGACACCGGTACCGGCGAGCTTTGCCCCGTGGGGTGGGCTGGCACAGGCATCCTGCTGCCTGACGGTGCTGTGCCCTGTGGGAGCCCATTGTTCCCTGAGGGAGGGCAGGGAGCGCTGAGCTGTGCCGGGGCAGAGGCCACAGCCCCCAGCAGAGACCAGAGCCCGCCGCACGCAGGGTGGCCAGATGGCCGGGGAGAGCCTCTGCAGAGAGTGGAGATGGAGCAAAGCTTAAGCTGAGGGGCTGTGGGAGCAGCAGCGCTCCCCACGCGGCCACGGGCACTGGCGGCAGCCTTGGGGGCCGAGCTGTCCCCAGGACAGACATCTCTGGGACAGACATCCCCAGGCCAGCCTTTCCCGGGACAGACGTCCCCGGGATCCCAGGCCAGCCGGTTCTCCCTGCCGCAGGGAGGGAAGTGTGGGTGCGGGGGAGACCCGCGGCTGCTGTTTGTGCGTGGGACCAAGCGCCGTCCCCTCCGGACGGTGACCGGCTGCCGCTGGCTGGGACTGGGCGGGCGGGCGGGAGCAGGGCACAGCCCCTGCCGCGGGCAGGGCACTGCGGGGAAGCTCGCAGCACCGGGTGCCCCACGGGACCGCGGTGCCCCGGGAGCGGGTCCCGCCGGGGCGGGGCGGGGCGGGGCGGGGCTGGGGCGGTCCCGGCGGGGAACCGGCCGCCCCCTCTTCCGAGCTGCCCGCCCCGCCCGGGGCACCGGCACGGCTCGGTACAGCCTGGCTCGGTACGGCTGGGCTGGGCTCCGCGCGTTGCCGCCCCGCCCCGGTGCCCGAACGGGCGGGCAGCCCCGGGGCCGGGGGCGGCGCCGGGGCCGGGCCGGGCCGAGCCGAGCTGAGCCCCTCTCTCCCCGCAGGTCTGCAGCGCCCGGGTGGCTTCGCGGGAGGCGGCGGAGGCCCCGGCCTGGCTCTGCCCGGCCCGGCCCGGCCCGGCCCGGGATGGCGGCGCGGCCGGCGCTGCCGGTCCTGGCGCACTCGGTGCTGGCGGCGGTGCTGCTCTCGGCGGCGCAGGAGCCCGTCCCGCGGGTCAGCTTGCCCTACGGTGAGTGTCCGCCGGCCCACGGTGAGTGTCTGCCCCGCGGGGCTCCGGCGACTCCCGCGGGTCTCCCCCCGCCCCGGGCCGGCTGAGCATCCCGCCCGGTCCCCCGCACACCCGCTCCCTCCCCCCCCCCCCTCCCCTCCCCGGGCTCCCCACGCCGCGGGACGGGGCGGCCCCGCGTGGAAACGCCTTGTGACAGCCGGCGGTGCTGAGGCTGCACAACACCTTCCCAGCCAGCCCGGCAAGCCGGGGCTCGTGTCCCGCCGTGGGGCTGGGGCTGGGGCAGCCGCGCTCCCCGGGGACGTGGGGGGACGCGGGGCAGCGGGGCCTGCCGGGCAGTGGGGCGCAGCAGCAGCGAGGGCAGAGCCCCGGGGCTGCACGCACGGCGGGCGCGCAGCAAAGAGGCATGCTTCCCTGCATCAGGACCCACAGCGAGGGTGTGAGCGGGTCTGGGACACCCAGGGCTGCTCGTGTCCCCACACGCAGGGCAGCGGTGGCAGCCATGTCCTGTGCAAACGTGGGATGGGCTGAGCTGGCCACAGAGGCTCTGCCTGCCTGCTCTGCTGTGCGGTTTCATCCTCGTTTGGGCAGCCAGGTACCTGCGGGCGCTCTCCCTTCTCAGCTGCATCCCTGGGGCTCTGCACAGCCCCTTGCTCTGCTGCGCCTGGCCCCAGGCTGCTCCAGGACCCACTGCAGCCCCCATCAGCAGCATGGCCCCAGCAGGGTTCAGGGCTGCACTGGGGCAGGGGCTGGGGAAGGACAGCCAAGAGGCTGCTCAGCCAGGCAGAGCCCCTCGCAAATGGGGGGTCTGGCCTGCAGACCCCTCTTGCCCTACAGAGAGCCCCCCCAGCAACCGGTATGGGGTGGGTGAGCAGCAGGACACACTCCACAAGCAGCTTGAGCTCGGCACCAGCAGCTGCTGGGCCCAGCTCCATCGTCTGGCGCTGTGGCTGTGGCATGGTGGGGGCCGCCCACATGTGTCTGGGCTGGCTGCTCTGCCAGGAGAAGATGGCTAAATCCAGCTGCTGCCGGCCAGCGGAGCCCGTCCTGTGCTGGCTGCTGGCTGGGCAGCCAAGGAGGGTGCAGTGGTTTGGGCCGGGCCAGCTCTGGCAGAGAGGCGCAGGCAGCTGGGAGCACTCCCTGGCTCAGCACGCTGCGGTTCGTCGGTGTGGACGTGGCCCCGCCACGTGCTCCCGTGACTGCCGGCCATGGTTGTGGTGGCACCAGCAAATCTGGGACCCGCCGAGCTGGACGGGAGGCCCAGGAGCCAGTAGGACAGCCCAGCTCGGCGTCATGCCATGCTGTGCCACACCGCGTCAAGCCGCACTGCCCGGCCCTGCCTGCACAGACCGGTTCTGGCCGAGCTCTGCCCACTTGCTGAGGCTGCTTTGGCTGCAGGGGCTGCAGCTTGCAGGCAGTACCCGGGGGTCCCTACCTGGACACCCAGTGTTGCCACAGGGAGCCGGGCAGGGGGGACGGGCCGGCTGCTCTGCTGATGGCTGCGTGCGCCCAGCGGTGGCTCCTGGGGAGCATGGCCGCATGGGGCTTGCGGTTGGTGGGAGGGAGGAGCTGGTGAGCTGCTCCCCTGGAAGCGCTGGATGTGCCTCCAGCAGGTTTGTCTGGAAGAAGCAGGTCTTGTCCTAACAGGTCCCCTGGCAGCCAGCACCAGCTCCTGCAGCTCCCTGGGCTAGGACAGCTCTGTGGGGTGCAGGGGCTCCCGCTGCCCCTCTGCTGCCTGCACTGGGCTCTGCCCGCCGCAGGCGTCATGACCCTGGTGCTGGGACGCAGGACCCCTGGCAGGAGGATGCCCTGGGGGGGTCGGCATCCCTCCCTCTGTGCTGCTGCAGGAGAGCGGGGGCGGGTGCTGGGCCAGGGGCCAGCTGAGCCCCTGGGGATGGGGGAGATGCTGCCCACCCTGTCCAGTGGTAGCTGGGGCTCATGGAGCGACCGGGGAGGGGAAGAGGAGCAGAGTCTGGCACCACAGCACCTTGAGCCCTCACGGTGGTTTGCACCCAGCGGGGGCTCACAGGAGCCCCGGGGCCATCCTGGCAGGGATCTGGGAGCAGGCAGGGGGTTGGGGAAGGTCGGGGCGTCCCTGGGGCGCAGGGTGTCAGGGGTGAGGGAGTTGGCAGTGTGAGTCAACCCGACGTGTCCCGCTGACACAGCCGGGCCATCTGATTCAGAGCGGCTGCGGGAGAGGAAGGGCTTCCGGGGCCAGGCCACCCACGCGGGACGGGTGCGCGGGCGCTCTGTGACTCAGCCTGCAGCCTCTGCCCCGGCGTCCAGCACGGGCAGCCGCTCGGGTTGCCCCATGAGCCAGGGCGGGCAGCTGGTCCCAGCACCCATCTCTCCCTGCCCCAAGCTCAGGGTCCCCACGGGGCTGGGCTGGGCCACCGATGCCGCAGGGCTGAGCCCCAGGGGGCTGTGCGCGGCCAGGCGAGCGCAGACCTGGCTGTGGTGCCCAGTGCCGGGCAGGGCTGCTGTGACGGGGCCGGGACAAGGCAGTGGCGTCCCGGCAGTGGCTCGTGCTCATAGCAGTGGGGGTGCTGCCCTTGGGCGCTATCGCGGCTGTGCACGGTTCACTGCGGTGCAGTGCTGTGTGTGTCTGACGGCGTGGGGAGAGCCGAATCCAGCCCTGGCAGCTCCGTGTGGGCAGCGTGGCCGAGGTGCGCAGCTGGGGCAGTGGTGCTGAGCAGAGGGGCCAGGAGCGAGCTGTGGTGCGGGGGCCCCAGGGGGTCGGGTGCTGACCCGCGTGGGCTGCGCGAGGCTGATGCCTGTCACTCTGCCTCCCCAGACTCGGCCGAGCGGGTCGTGCAGCGGTTCGAGGTGCCCGGCGTGTCCAACTACACGGCCCTGCTACTGAGCCCGGATGGCAGCACCCTCTACTTGGGGGCGCGTGAGCTGCTCATCGCCGTCAACACCAGCCATTTCCAGCCCGGGGCACCAGCTCGCAGGGTGAGCCCGCGGATGGGGGCCGAGCCCCGTGAAGGACCACAGAGCCCCTGGGGCTGGGCTGCCCTCGGGGAGGGAAGGGGGCACCGAGCCAGCTCTGGTGCAGGGGTTCCCCTCCCCAGCAGCATCTGGGCTCTGTGTAAGCTGCCACACATTCAGGAGCCACTCAGGACAGTGTGGAGGCAGGTGTCGCGGCAGGGTGCTTGGCCCCAGTCAGTGGTTGCCTCACCAGTGTGATTGAGGTGGGGAGGACATTGATGCTGGGGGCGAGCTCTGCCAGCCCAAGGCGGGTGGTGTGTGGGGACCAGCCGGTGATGGGGGGCTCCCAGTGACTATCCCCTCTCTGCAGCTGCCGTGGAGTGCTGATGATGAGAAGAAGAGGCAGTGCGTGTTCAAGGGCAAGGACCCCCAGGTGAGCCCCGCTGCTGGTGGGCGTCTGGGGGCTGCAGCAGGAGTGGGCAGTGCCCCGTGCTGGGGTGGGCGCGGGCAGGAGGGCTGAGCCAGGTCCTCTCGCCCCTGCAGAGAGACTGTCACAACTACATCAAGATGCTGCTGCAGCTGAACAGCACCCACCTCTACACCTGTGGGACCTGCGCCTTCAGCCCGGCCTGCGCCTACATCGTGAGCACGGGGACGGGGTCCAGGGGTCCCGCTGGGGATGCGGCTCCTCCTCCGCCATCGGGGCCCTGCAGTGGGGGTCCTGGGTGCTGGGACGGGCGCTGGCGGTGCTGCCAGCTCACAGCCCGGTCCCGTTGCAGAATGTGCAGCGCTTCAGCCTGGAGCGGGACGTGTCGGGGAAGGTGCTGCTGGAGGACGGGAAGGGACGTTGCCCCTTTGACCCCGAGTACCGGTCCACGGCCGTCATGGTCGGTAAGGCACACCGCCGCGGGACCCTCGCCCGCTCTGCAGCCAGGCTGAACTGGGGTCAGGCCACCGTGGACCCCAGCGGGGGAGCAGAGCTGTGCCGGGTGGCGTGTGCTGGGTCCCAGCAGGAGTGTCTCTTTGGCAGACGGCGAGCTCTACGCTGGGACTGTCAGCAACTTCCAGGGCAACGAGCCGACCATCTACCGCAGCCAGGAGAGCCGCATTGCCCTCAAGACAGAGAACTCCCTCAACTGGCTGCAGGGTGAGAGCTGTGGCTGGCATGGCGGGTCGGGGTCCCCATCCCCCGCAATGGGGGAGGCGTGGGGTTGGGGGGGCCAGCCCCGGCAGCGGGGCGATGCTGAGGGTGCCTGCGTCCCCAGACCCGGTCTTCGTGGGCTCAGCCTACCTGCGGGAGAGCCTACCTGCCGGCAACCCTGAAGGCGATGACGACAAGGTCTACTTCTTCTTCAGCGAGACGGGCAAGGAGTTCGACTACTTCGAGAACACCATCGTCTCCCGCATCGCACGTGTGTGCAAGGTGGGCACAGGGGGGTGGGGGTGTGCGCGGGGGGTTGTGCTCAGGATGTCATTCACCGCTGGGGTGGGGGGGATGTGGGCCCACCCTGCACGTCTACATCCCCAGGTTCCTGGACACCCCAGCGCCTGTGGGAGACCCCTCTGGGGCAGTTATGGCTCTCAAGTGCCTGCCCCGGGGCTGTGGCTCGAGCCTGCTGCTCCTGCCAGCCCCATTGGTGGCAGCAACCCTTCCCCATCTCCTCTGCCCCTTGGCAGAGGGGACACAAGCCCTGTCCTCCTCTCAGGTCGTGTTTCCCTTCCCCTGGGCGCCTCAGACACTGCTTGGCTTGTGTGTCCCCAGCACTGGGGCTGCTCCACTGGGGCCTTGGCACTGCTGCGTGGATGGACAGACCCCTGCTCCGCTCGCCCAGCCCCGTGGGGCTCCCCACTGCTGGGCGGCCATAGCATCGTGCCCTGACCCACTGTGTCATGCAGGGGGACCAGGGAGGGGAGCGCGTGCTGCAGCGGCGATGGACGACCTTCCTGAAGGCACAGCTGCTCTGCTCGCACCCCGAGGACGGCTTCCCCTTCAACGTGCTGCAGGATGTCTTCGTGCTCACGCCAGGGGAGCTGCGCTGGAGGGAGACACTATTCTATGGGGTCTTCACCTCGCAGTGGTGAGTGGCAGGTGGGGGACCCAGGAGAGCACTCTGTGATGCCGTGGGGTGGTCATGGAGGTGCGGGCCATGCTCAGGTTCCTGGGGTGGTGCGGGGGACTCGGCGGAGCCGGGGTGCCTGATCTTGCCATGGCTTTGCCTGTCCCCTGCCAGGAACAAGGGTGGCCTGGGCAGCTCGGCCGTGTGCGCCTTCCCCATGCGCAGCGTGCAGCGAGCCTTCGGCGGGCTCTACAAGGAGGTGAACCGCGAGACACAGCAGTGGTACACGGACACTGGCCCCGTGCCGGAGCCCCGGCCAGGCACGGTAGGTGCCTCCTCGGTACTTGCCCGAGTGCAGGATGTGGGGCAGCCCCTCACAGTCTCCCAGTCCCGCCGGCTACCACAGCACAGCCACCCACCCGCCCACTGCGCCGTGCCCTGGCCAAGCTCCTTCCTCTTTCCCCAGTGCATCACCAGCCACACGCGGCACCTGAAGATCAACTCATCGCTCCAGATGCCAGACCGAGTGCTGAACTTCATCAAGGACCACTTCCTGATGGACAGCCCCGTGCGCAGCCAGCCGCTGCTGCTGCAGAGCCGCCTGCGGTACCAGCAGATCGGCGTCCACCGCGCACAGGGCCTCCACAGCACCTACGACGTCCTCTTCCTGGGCACGGGTGGGTGCAGCTGCGGGCTGCCGGTGGGGCGGGTACTGGTGTGCTGTGTACCCCCGGCCCCACTTAGCACAGCCCTTGCGTTTGCAGATGACGGACGGTTGCACAAGGCTGTGCGCGTGAACCACGGGGTGCACATCATCGAGGAGATCCGCCTCTTCCCCGCTGGCCAGCCCGTTCTCCAGCTGCTGCTGGACCAGGACCAGGCAGGAGCTGGGCACAGGCGCACTGGGGCTGGGGCAAGGCGGGGGGATGCTGTGGGCTCAGCCTGCATTGGGCAGGTCTTGTTCGTGGGCTGGGGGCCAGGGAGCCTGGGAGGGCAGGGCTGTGCGGGGGCCGACCCTGCTGCATGGCTCTGGGGCTGGGGCTCCCTGCTGACCCCGCTGTGCCCCCTCCCATAGGGCCTGGTCTATGCAGCCACCTACACGGCAGTGGCTCAGGTGCCCTTCGCCAACTGCAGCCTGTACCGCAGCTGCGGCGAGTGCGTGCTGGCGCGAGACCCCTTCTGTGCCTGGAGCCGGGGTGCCTGCCGCAAGACCGGCCTGCACCCCCCAGCACACCCCCAGTAAGTGCTGCACCCCCTCTCCATCCCCCTGCCCACCACAGCGCCCTACAGCACCCCGCTGCCCTGAGCCCTCTCTGTCCCCAGGCTCTGGGCACAGGACATCGAGGACGCTGACACGGAGCGGCTCTGCCAGCTGGCCAACACCTCCCAGCCCCGGCCCCGCGTCCTCCTGCCCCCAGGTGAGCTCCTGCAGGTGCTGCCATGCCAGCCCAGGGTGTCCTGGGGGCTGCCACATGCCCCAGGCTCCTGCTCGGCAGCCCCCTTCACCCTCACACCTACCGCTGGGGTTCCCACGGCCTCGCTGACTTCCCCGTGGGTTGTCTCCCTGCAGCCTCGGGCGCCTCATGCCAGCGGATCCAACTGCCACCCAACGCGGTACGGCCGCTGCCGTGCCGGCTGCTCTCCAACCTGGCCTCGCGGCGCTGGCTGCACAATGGGGCGCCCGTCAACGCCTCCTACCTGGTGCTGCCCGATGGGGCCCTCATCCTGGTGGGCAGCCCGGAGCGGGCAGGTACCTATGAGTGCTGGTCGCTGGAGGAGGGCTTCCGCAAGCTGATGGCCAGCTACTGTGTGAGTGTGCAGGAGCCAGCCCGTGGGCTGCCGGACCCCAACAGGAAGGTGGCCGCTGGCCGGGACGCCCTGGAGACTGTCAGCACGTCCCGGAGCACCTCAGCGGTGGGCAGCGCCGCAGCCCGGTTGGACGGCAAGACCTACTGGACTGAATTCCTGGTGATGTGCGTGCTCTTTGCTGCCGCTGTCTTTGTGCTGGCCCTCTTCCTCCTGCACCGGCACCGTGATGGCATGAAAGCCTTGCTGGAGCCCGGTGACCCCGGCCGGCACCAGAAGCCGCCCCGCAAGCCGGTGGAGAGCCTGCCCCTGAATGGCAGCAGCCTGCCCAACACGGCATCTGAGCACAAGGGCTACCAGGCTCTGCAGGACAACTACATCGTCAGCACCCCTGTGCACGAGCCCCCAGGCCCCCCACGCGCCTTCTCCGAGTCGGAGAAGAGGCCCCTCCACGTCCGGGACAGCTTTGTGGAGGTGTCTCCCGCCTGCCAAAGACCCCGGGTGCGCCTGGGCTCTGAGATCCAGGACTCGGTGGTGTGACGGGGACAAGAGCCGAGCCCTCACCCACGACCGCCTCTGCTCTGCTGAGCCTCGCCGGACCGCAGCGCTGCAGCTGGGGTCCGTCTTGTCTGTGTGTGCATGCCTGGAGCCCGTGCCCTGCTGTGGCACCCACCCAGCCGCTGGGGCCGGCCCCACCTTGTCCCATTGGGGCTCGGCTCCTCCAGGAGGTCCCCGGGCGTCATCTCGGCTGCTCCGGCCCCGCTCCTCAGGACGGTGCTGGCAGCTCCAGGTGTGAGGGGTGCTGCGTGCCTTCCAGGGACGTGCGGGACTTTTTCCCCAGCCCAGTGTCCCCGCTGCGGGGATGGACACGGTGCCCAGCTCAGGCTGCTGGGGCGGCCCCCGGCTCTGACGGCTCTGTGGGGCCGCAGCCCCCTCTATGCAGAGGGCAGGAGGGGGCAGCCGCAGCCCCCTCGTGCCCTGACTCACTGTGACGTCCCACTGTGGGACCCAGAGCCACGTGTGCGACCGGGCGGTGCCGGTGCAGCAACCCCGCGGCATGTGCTGTGTGTCTGTGCTTGGTTTGTTTTTAATACGTCGAAAATGTGAATTGTGTCCCGGGGAGGGTACGGGGAGCGGCGCTCGCCCCGCACCGGGCTGGGCAGCGACTCACCCCCATGTCCCCATGTGCGTGTGCAGAAACGTTTGTGGTTTTTATATAAAGTCCAAGTGTCTCCTTTAGACATGTGTGTGCAGCTGTGGCAGGGCTGGGCACCTTCCCGGGGCTGACTGTGGCCAGGACCATCCTGGCGGCTCTGTGGAAGGGAACTGTGTCTGGCTCTCGCTGTGGTTAGGGGGAAAACCTGCCCATGGCCGGCTGCTCCTTGCCCAGGTGGGGACAGACAGGGCAGGAGGGTTGTGCTTGCGGTCAGATTTCCTGCAGTCTGCAGTGTCCCCATGTGCTTGCCCAAGCATTGGGCTGGGGCACACAGGGCCCCACAGGGCGCTGGCTGTGTACCCATGCAGTGATGCTGCCCAGGGCTGGTGCGAGAGAGTCCCTGTGACCCCGCTGTCAGGGTGTCGTGCATCCACAGCAGCGAGCTCAGGCAGCACTCAGCTGTTTTGGGGCTGTACATGGAGGTGCATGCTGCGGTGGGCAGTCTGGTGGGGGCAGAGCAGAGTGGCCCCCACAGTGGTGGAGGTGGGGAAGCTGCAGAGCAATGGGGTGATGCCGTCCCAGCACCACAAGACGTGGAGGAAGGCAGAGGTGACCGGGAGGAAGAAAAGTGAGTGCCTGGGGCTGTGGCAGGCCGCTTCCCTGGGACCATGGTGTTGTGCTGCATGTGGGACCCCACTGCCAGCCCAGGGTGCAGGCAGCTCCGCATCCCCATCCTGCACAGCTGCAGGCAGACCCCAGCCGCTTTGCCAGCAGGACCTGACTCCATGGGAGTCAGGACCAGGACCAGGACCTACGCTATGGCACTGCTCGTGAGTCCTCATGCACCTTCGTGCCTGGGAAGCGCCAGCAGCACGAGCATGGGGCTGGGGGAAGCGGTGAGCTCCACACCAAGCTGGCGTGTCAGGGCAGGCTTTCCCCCAGGGACCAGCACTACCTCGCTCCCGGCTGGACCAGCGCACCAAACTTCCTGCCCAGCCTGTTCTGGGACATCAAAAAAGCCACCGGAGGCGTTGGCTGGTGCTGTGCCAGCAGACACGGCCCCCGGGGCCGCAGGGGCACAGGCTGTGGCGGGCAGATACCATCAGCACCGTGGGGCACCAAGCTGGAAGGGCCAGCACCGCCGGGGTACGTGAGAAAGAGCCGCGCCGGCACCCCGAGACAGCCATCAGCCGCTCCACCCCGGTGCTCCCGCAGGGCGAGCCGGACCCCAGGCACCATGCTGGCCCCACCCGGCACACGGTGCTGCAGCCCGGACACGGTCTTGCAGAGCGGCTCCGGCGTGGAGGCTTGCCGGCATGGTGGGAGCGCTGCTGGGGTGGTGGGGCTGGCCAGGGGCTCGCTGCAAAGCGCAGACAGGGCTGTTGCCTGTGGCTGGCAGCGGGCCAGGCCAAAGCCTGATGGATGAACAGACACAAAGGGCTCCGGCACTGCCCGCAGCAAAGGTAGCTGCTCGCCTGCCCTGGATTTCCCTTTGTGGCTCTTGCTCGAGAGCTGAGCTCTTTGTGCTGCTGAGAACAATCCCCGGTTTTGGAGGAGGGAGGCGGCCCACGGAAAGGGCTGTCACCGAGCAGGACGTGGGACCCGTCCCCTGGAGCTGTGGCTGGCGTGCAGGCAGAGGGGCCCGGCAGGAGGCTGTGTCCCCAGCACCCCTCATGGCACGGGTCCCGCAGCACTGCCGGAGCAGCCCCCTCCGCCGTCCCCACGGCGAGACAAAGGCTGCACAGAGCACAGGGTGAAACCAGAGCCCTTTATTTGTGTCCTTGCCGGAGCAGAGGGAGGAAGAGGCCAAGGGAGGCAGAGCAGCTGCTGAGCCTGAGCCAGAGGAGGGGGCAGAGAGGAAAAGAGGAGGAAAAAGAGAGCAGGCCCCAAGCATGGTCAGTGCCGAGGCAGCGAGGGGTGAGCCTGGCTGCCCACAGGGCTGTGCTGCGCCGGTCAGGGGAGGAAGGTGTCTTGTGCAGCTGTGGCAGGACAGCTCTGCTGCCAGGATGGCACATCTACAGTGCCACTTGGGTTATTGCTTAGAGAAACGGATCCGCGTTTGGGTTATTGCTTAGAGAAACGGATCCACATTGGGTTATTGCTTAGAGAAACATATCCACGTTGCAGCAGGGAGGCCCCCAGGGAAGACGGGAGAGCCAGGCAGGGACTTAGAGAGGGGAGGCAGCTCCCTGCCTGCTAGTGGAAGGCACGAATTGGTACTGAGGGCAGAGAGGAGCTGTGCTTGGTGCAGTGTGGACCCCAGCCAGGACCACCTCTGTGCACCTCCCCCCACCCACAGAGCTGCCCTTGGTTTGCATAAGAAGTTAAAATCCAATCCTGGGAGAGCAGAGTGGCTGCAAGCAAGGCAGCTTCCCAGGGCCCCACCGCTGCAGGCTGCAGAGACATCTGCCATCTCGCCTGTCGGGCATGAATGGGGAGCAGGAGGGTGTCCTGCCTAAGGCACTGTGTGGCACTGCCAGGCTGGTGAGGAGTGGGGGCCTCTGCTGCTCACTGAAAGAAGAAACGTCTGCGACCACGAAGAGCTGCAACAGCCGGAGGAGCCATCCTGCTGGAGAGCTGCAGGGCTCTCACAGGACAATCTTGAAGGAGCTGCAAAAGACATGGCAGGTTCCGCACCTTCTCACTGGGTCACACACAAGCGGTTTGCAAGCACCCAGTGCTACAGGGACGCAGCGTTGCCCTGTGCAGGAGAGGCTCTCTGCAGAGCTAGCAGGAAATCCAGTTCCCTCTGCTGTTACGGGAGACCTCGTACAGGGTAGCCTTGCCTTACTGCCACCGAGAGCTCTGCCCCAGTGCCAGCACAGTGATCGGGGTGGATGAACCCCCCAGACAGGCCCCCCAGGACAAGCTGTGCCGCTGGAGACCACTGTACCTGGCAAAGTCTGGGGAGCGGGAGACAATGTGCTGGAACTCGGCGAGGTTGATGGTACCATCCTTGTCGATGTCGGACTCCTCCAGGATCTGGAGGGGAGGGAAAGGCGAGTGGTGAGCTGTGTGGCCAGGACTGTGCAGCAGCCTGTGCCCTGCCTGACAGTCCTCACATTTCGGATGAGCTGTTCCATCTCTGTGTTGCTCAGCCGGGACTCCTCGCCTTGCCCTGTCAGACAGTTTACCAGTTTCTCCAGGTCCTTTCTGTCCAGAGTCCCATCATCATCAAAGTCTGTGGGGAGAGGAAAGTTACGTTTTGGTAGGGCTGCACTGACCCCAGAGAGTCATGAGCACCCATGCTCAGAGAGGAGAGGGCCTGGGTGACCTCAGGACACGGCAGGCTCCATGCCACACTTCCCGGTGCACATTATTACACCAAACCAGCAGTTCCCAAAAGCTGCCATCCCTGTAGGTGCTCCAAGGGCACTGCCAGCCCTCCTGAACATGGATTCATCCCTGCCCCCCACCTTGAGGTGGAGGGACCCCCGAACATGGCATCTGCCCCCAGCCTTACCAAAGATGCGGAAGGCATAGTAGGATTTGATGTCTGATGTAGCAGAGTCGCTGAAGACGCTCAGCATATCAAGGAAGTCTTCAAAGGACATGCTGTCATCCCTGTCATCTGAGGTGGAGAACACCCGGCAGATCCGGTGCTGGAAGGGGTTTGCCTGCCAACACAGGAATGGCTCAGGGCAGGGCTGGGCAGTGCCAGGCTGTCTCCCTCACAGTAGAGACTGGCCACAGGCTGGTGCCAACCCTGCGGACGAGTGGGTACCCCACTCTGCTGCTGGTCTGTTGTGCACAGCACGACCGTGCCAGTCCTGTGCCTCCCCAGGACAGCAGCCTCACGCAGCAGGGATCTCCGGGCTCCTCCACGGCAGGGCGGGGATGAGGAAGTTGTTTGTTGGCACAGCTGACGTACGGTAAGTGAACAGCTTCCCCAGGTGACTGTTGGAGCAGCACGTCGAGGGCAGAGCACTGGCACCACGGCAGGTAAACATGGCCCTGCCCAAACACGTCCAGACCCAGGGAGCAGCAGCGAGTCCCGCTGGCTGCCAGGCACCCTACCCGCAGCTCTGGCAACGTCAGGATCTGGCTCTTGGGAACCCGTGCGGAGCAGGCATTCTCCCTCTCCTCCTTTGGCAGCAGTTCACTGAACCTCTTGTAGGCACTTGAAGAGGCAAGAACAAGAGATGCTCTGTGGCGTGAGGGGCGCAGGAGGCAGCCCTCTGGGCACGGGCAGTGCAGGCAGCTCTGCCCAGCGCTGCACCGAGGCGGACGGCCCGTTTCCCACAGCTCCCTGCCAGCTGTGCGCAGAGCCGGCCCGGGGGGGTCCCCCCACGGCAGTGTCTCCCCCCCACCTGCTCCCGGGACCCCGAGGACCAGCAGCGAGGGGAAAGGAGCCAGCCCTGCTGCCTGCCCACCCAGACGACTGGCACTTCCGAGGGGGAGAGAGCCGCCGCCGGGCCGGCCCCGCAGCACCCGCAGACCTTCGCTCCCTCCCCCCGCCGAAGCCCCGCCGGTGGGCGAGGGCCAGGCTCCGGTCGCGGACCCTCCGGTCTCCTGCCTGGCGTCGAGGGGAAGGGAAGTCCCCGCGGCGGGGCCGGGGCCTTCCACGCCCCCACGGCCGAGGCGAATCCCCTCATGGGGGCCGAGGGGAGCGGGTTGGCCCCGGAGGTATGGGGGGCCCGGGGCCAGCACCCCCGCCCCAGCAGTCAGGGCCGGGTGCCCGCGCCCCCCGGTACCACTTACAGCAGGATCTCCTGCTTGCTCAAGAACGTCAGCTCCTGCGGGGAGAGCGCAGGTCAGCCCTGGGGCCGCGGCACCCCCCCGTTCCCGTCCCGTCCCCCGTTCCCGGTGCCCCCGCACCTGGTACTCGCCCAGCGTCTCCCGCGGCAGCAGGCTGGCCGAACCCCCCATAGCGGCCCGCGCCGCTTCCGCCTCGCACGTCCCAAGGCAACGCCCCGCCCCGGGGCGGGACCTCCCCGCCCACCTGCACACCGCCCCGCCCCGGGGCGGGATCGCCCCGCCCACCTGCACACCGCCCCGCCCCGGGGCGGGATCGCCACGCCCCGGGGCGGTGACTGACAGCAGCGCGGCGAAGCCGAGGAGAGACCGGCTCCCGGCATGGCGGCGGCGAGCGAGGTGCCGGGCGACCCCAGCCCCCAGGACTTCGTCTACGGGGAGGAGGACTTTGTCTTGCAGGGAACCGGCTGGGGGGGCGAGCCGGGCTCCGCGCCCTCCCGCTTCGACCGGGCGCTGCTGGAGGGCTGGAGCGACAGGATGGAGCGGGGCTTGTTCCGGTACCGGCTGGGGCCGCTGCCCACCCGCGTCCTGCCCGGCCCCATGAGCCTGGTGGCCCAGCTCAACGTCCAGCGCGGCACCGAGCGCCGCCCGCCGCAGGCCGTCCTCAGCCTCCGGCAGCCCTTCGACCCCCGGGCCTTCAACTTCACACGGATGCGGCCCGGCGAGGTGCTGCTCCGCCTGCGCAGGGCGGTGGACGAAGGAGGAGGAGGAGGGGGCGGGGGTGCCGCGGCCCCCGACTACCTCCTGGTGGCCATCAACGTCAGCCCGCTGGAGCAGGGCCACGTCCTGCTGCTGCCGGAGCCGGGCCGGGGGCTGCCGCAGGCCCTCACCGCCCCGCTGCTCCGCGGGGGGCTGGAGGCGGCGCTCCTCAGCGCCCACCCCGGCTTCCGCCTGGGCTTCAACGGGCTGGGGGCCTGCGCCTCCCTCAACCACCTCCACCTGCACGCCTTCTACTTGGCCCGGCCGCTGCTGGTGGAGTCGGCGCCCGCCCAGCCCCTCTGCCCGGCCCGCGGCCTCAGCCTGCTGCGGGACGTCCCGGCGCCCGCCTTCCTCTTCTACGCCGCCGGCCCCGCCGGCCTGGAGGCGCTGGCGCGGGACGTCTGCCGGGCGGCGGAGCACCTGACAGACACCGGCCTGGCCTACAACGTCTTCGTCACCCGCGGCGACCCGCCGGAGGGGGCCGGGGCCGGGCGGGGGCTGCGGGTGCTGCTGTGGGCGCGCAGGCCCAGCTTCGGCGCCAAGGCGGGCGCGGCCTTCAACGTGGCGCTCTGCGAGCTGGCGGGCTACCTGCCGCTGCCGGCGGCGCCGCTCTTCCGGGACATCACCGAGGCCGAGGCCCTGCGCGCCATCCGCGAGCACCTCCTGCCGGAGCCGCAGCTGCTGCGTCTCGGCGAGGACCTGGCGCGGCTCCTGGCGGGCTGACCGGGGCCGGGGCCGGCACCGGCACGGGCGCGCCTGCCTCCGCGCCGTCCGCCAGGAGGCGCTGCGCGGCGGCGGGCCCGGCGGAGGCGCGCGAGGCCGCTCTGGCTGGCGGCGCCGGCGTCTCTATGGCCGGTGAGGAGGGGGCGGGCGGGGGGGGTCCCCGCGCCGGCCCCGCCCCCGCGCCGGCCCCGCCCGGCGAGTGCGTCCCCGTCGCCATGGGAACGGGGCGACCCTGGCAGTCGGTGCGATGGAGGCGGGCGGCGGCGGGAGGCCGGCCCCGGGACCCCCCCCGGGCCTATCCGCTGCCCCCAACGGCCCCCCCGGTCCCGATCCGCGGAACAGGCGGAGGAAGCGCAGGCGAGTGCGGCGGACGGGAGGCGGCCCCCCACCCCCACCCCACCCCCGGCAGGGCCCGCCCGCGCGCTCCCGGGCCGTTGCGCCCGTGTTCCGCCGGGACCTCGGGGAGCCTGTCCGCCCGTCTGTCCGCCCGACTGTCCGCCCCTCTGCCGTTAGCGTGGGGCGGTGCCGCCGCCGGGCCCTGCCTGCTCCCCCCCCGCCGTACAGACCGGCGGACTCGCGTTCGTTCCCGGGCGCGGTGGCAGAGCCCGGCGGGACGCAGCCCCGGGGCTGCGGGAGCGAGGGCCCGGCCCTGCCTGACGCCGAGGGGCAATGCTGAGCTGGGCCCTCTGGTCCTTGGCCCCAGAGAGGCTTTCCGGGGACCTTCTGAATCGGAAAATAAACGCTCTTTCCCCTAAATTGTCCCAATAATCCCAAGCGTGACATGTCCGAGGAAAGACCCTGCATTCAGGACCCCTCTTTGCCCTGTTGCCTCGCAGCTTGCTGAGCTCGCGTTGGCTCCAGATCAGATCTGCCCGTTAGCTCTGTGGAGCGCAAGTTGCCTGTGTGCGTGCAAGAAGGTGGTTGTCTCCCTCCCTCCCACGCGCCCGTGCCCGGGACGGGGCCCCGGTTCCTCGCTGAGCAGCTGTTCTGTCCTCTCTTTCAATTCCAGTGTTCCCTCCATCAATCTGACCAGCTGCAAGTACGAGAGTGGTAAGTCTGAGATGCTGCAGGGTGTCCGTTCAGATCAGCCCACCGACAGATGGCAAGCTTTATGGGTGTCTGCTCAGCCAGGGAGGAGTGCTGCTACCGAATTTCCACTGCACAGTTGCTTTTGGTTTAGGTATTTAGTGGTTGCAAGCGACTTGGGCCCCTGTGAAAAGTACAGTTTCTCACACTTTGGACTGAGGTGCCCTCTGGTTTAAAGAAACAGAAAATGTGCAACAACAGTGCAAGCCCTCGACCCTCCCCATACATCTGCATTTGCCAAACATCTGCTAAGATTGGCGAGAAGGGTTTAGTTAGGGGCAGTTACAATGCAAGATCGGTACCTGTGCTTGGGGAAATGACATGAGAGGTCTCAACTGTTTAACATAAGGCCAGTGATGGAACAGGCAGGATTGGTACCTGGAACCTCTCCCTTTGCTGTCTGTCTCCTGTGACATGCTCCAGGGAGCTGGTCCCCTCTCCTGTCTTGCTCTTCTTTGCTGCCACAAGCTGTATCTTAAAAGAACAGACTCCTAGCAGTTGATGGATGTTGTTAGCCTATTTGCTAACAACTGTCATAGCAGTGCAACTGCATTGGCATTGTTGAAGGTCACAGCCTGGTCAGCTGTGCGAGGAACACAGTTTTTATACAGAGGGACAGGTGCTGTGCTTTTTACCTAAGGCCGTGCTTGGGCAGTGTGGTGACAGGAGGTGGATGGGCACCCGCAGCAGGAGGTGGTGTGGCAGCACAGGTGCCACAGGAACCAGAACCGTTTCACAATGGTGCCTAACGTGTGTTGACCTTCATCGCCTCCCCAGCCCTGTGAGAGGCCAAATTCAGAACTGGCACTTACACAAACCATCCTGGCAGCAACCTTCTGCTCCAGAGCTTGTGTGTTCTGCTGCCAAATAACTTTTGATTTTGAAGATGACACTCATACCCTCAGAAGATTTGTATCTGCCCGTGTGGCGTCAGACCCACAGCGGATTCAAGCCTGCTGTGGTTCAGGAAGTGCTCTGGGACTGTGGACTTACAGGGCTGATAGCTCCCAGTACACTTGCAGCCAGAGGCTGGGGGTGAGTTTAGCTGGGTAAAGCTTGTGTTTCTGACACCTCCTGAAGGGTCCCGCCAACACCTTGCATCTCTGAGAGTAGAATTGCAGCCTGGAGATCTTTGTTTCACACTCCGTCCCTGGTTATTTTGGGGATTTAACAACCCCTGGTACTTACATCCTCTGCCGGGCCCCTTGTCATGTGCTTGCTTTGGTACAGTGCGGCGGGCAGCACTATGCTGCGGGCTGAAAGAAGCAGGAGAGAATGAGGAGTGGACAGTGTATTGGACAGACTACTCAGTCTCTCTGGAGCGCGTCATGGAAATGAAGCGGTTTCAGGTAAATACTCCCATGCAAAGGCTGCCCAGTCGGAAGAGCTCGGGAGGGAGGGTGAGACAGGGGCTGTTAGTGGAACAGCGTGTTGCAGAAGGAAACAGCAGTGTCCCAGCTAGCACCTGCGCCCCTTCTCTGCATCAGTTGCAGAGGGCGCAGGTTCACAAGCCTTTACTTCTGTTGTGTCTCTGATACGGTGCCATTGGCAATGCTTTGGCAGTAGTGTGAATTGGAAAGCCGCCAACCCCTTTAATGTAGCATGAAATAAATGGTTCTTGATGACAAATGGCTCCCTGAAGCTGCCATGTTTTAGCGAGGGAGAGCTTCAGGGCTGAGATGGAACAAGCAGATAAATCACATGGGTGAAGTTCAGATAAAGCAGCTGTAGCGTAATCTTGTCCCTCAGCAGATGTTCAAGGCAACTGCAGGCCCAGCTTCCTGTTCTGCAGGCCAGTTTCTCCATACGCGGGCTTTCCTCAGGTCTCAAGGAGGATCCCTGCTGTTCCTTTGCTGATTCTGTTTTTTGTCTGCACCTCTTTCAGAAAATCAACCATTTTCCAGGCATGATAGAGATCTGCCGTAAGGACTTGTTGGCTCGCAACCTTAACCGCATGCTCAGGCTCTTCCCCAAGGAGTACAATATATTTCCCCGCACTTGGTGCTTGCCAGCTGAGTGAGTGATACGCATTAATGCAGCTGAGAACAGGGCTATGAAATTAGGTAGTGGGAACCACTATGCTTGACAGCCAGGGCAGGGATGGGGCGCCTCTCTGAGATCTCATCGCTTGGCCTGGGCCTTTATAACCTTCCCTCGAAGGGAATGGGGTGTTGAGACACGTTTCTAGTTTCACACATCCTTAATTGCAATTAGATTGAATTAGCCCATGGAATGGTGTCCTCTGTGCTGTGTGGCTTGCTGCTGGGCAGACCGCATGCCAAAGGGCTAAATCTGGGGAGAAGGACCCACCCGGAAAGCCAAAGGGCAGCAGGCGAGTGGGAAGTGTAAACTGGTGTTTCGGTGGAAGGGCTCTCAGCAGCTCAGGGCAAATGGGAGAGGCAACTGCAGGGCAGCGCGGCAGGCTCCCTTCCCCACCGGGTGGGTCAGTGCCCGTCGCTCACCTAGGGAGGGCACAGAACTGGAGCATGAGGCAGTTCTACGCCACCGACTGTGACGCCTGTCTTCACAGCCCCCTGCACCTCTGCCATCCGCTGCAGTGGAGCACACTGATGGCAGAGGGTAGTGGGACGGCACAGGTCACTATGCTAGTACATATACAGTTAGACATAAACCATCACCGAATTACTCAAGCTTTGGGGCAGAAGGCCTGGCTTCTCTGATCATATACAGGCAAGCAATGATAGAAACATAGCTGAAAGAGACCAAAGAGCACTTGGAGTTTGGGTGGTTGCAAGGAGACAAGATACCCAGTCTTAGACAGATTTTATTCTTACTGTTTCCTGAAGATCTCGAAGTTGGGCTCCTGTCACCTGTTCTGTAGCTGAACTTTCCTCATGGTCAGAATGATTTTCTTAGTATCTGACCTAAAGTATCTTTGCTGAAGTATCAGCATTTACTACTTCTCCTGTTTGCACTGGCCTTGGAGAACAGCAGTTTGCTGCATTTTGCTAATAGCTTGTCATGTGCAGGAAGGTGATTGCCATGTGTGCTCCCAGTCTTCCCATTTCTGGAGAAGACAGACCTAGTTCTCTCATCTTTCTCTTCCAGGCTGCATTTCCTGGACTCGGATTGCTCTTGGCGCTGTTTTCAGGGATTTGTCCTGTTTGCCTCTCTCTTCCCCTAAATGTGGTGCCCACTAGAGAGACGGTGGGCTAGGGCCCACCTAGGGCCAATTTGTAACTCATATAGATCAGGAATAGGTCTACTATTCCTCTGCTGCAGAAGTTTGGTCTGTACTGGCCCACAGCACCATAGTTTGAGTACCTAACTGTTATGAGAGAGAAGAGAGGCTGGTTTTTGCAGCTTGTAACAGTTACCCCTTCCTTGCACAGCTATGGAGATTTCCAGGCCTACAGACGTGCGAGGAAAACCAGAACATTCATCTGCAAGCCAGACAGTGGCTGCCAAGGGAGAGGTATCTTCATAACGCATAATCCAGAGGAGATCAAACATGGAGAGCATATGATCTGTCAGCAGTATATCTCTAAGGTAATGGGGACAGTCTCGAAAATACAGGTGGAGGATTGCAACTTCCATCTCTTCCAGCATCCCACATCCTCCTTCTGTCCTTTGCCCTTTGTCCCTTGTCTTCCTGGATCTGCCAGGGGCACCGGGGTGGCTGCAGCACAGCAGAGGCATGGCAAAAGCTTGCCTTTCTCCTCACTGCTGAGCTGCCAAGGAAGCAACGCAGATAGAGCAGCCAACCTTAAGGAATCGGCAGCATGCCTAGCAATGTTTGCTCATGCTTGCTCCTGCCTTTTTTCTCACAGCCTTTCCTCATTGATGGCTTTAAATTTGACATGCGTATCTATGTGCTGGTCACATCTTGTGACCCGCTGAGGATTTTTGTCTACAAGGAGGGTCTGGCCCGGTTTGCCACCATGAGGTACATCGATCCCAGCAGCAGAAACCTGGTAAAAAAGGGAAGTTTCCAAAGAATTCGCATAGTATCTGTAGGTGTTAGTCCCTAATTCGTCGTAGGGGCATCCCAGACCTTAAAAAGGCAGGGACTGGTAGGTTTCATGGGACCCAGCTTTCTTCTTTCCTGTTCTCCCCTTCCTCTATACCTCCTCCTCCTCCTCCTCACAGGAGGTATTTCAGGAGTGCCTGAAGTAGATCTGCTCCCAGGCCCCACATGTGGGCTGTTTACTGGCATTATCACAGAATCATGGAATTGTTTCGCTTGGAAGGAACCTTGGAAGGTCTCGAGTCCAACATTCTGCTCAAAACTGGGTCAACAATAAATTCAGATCTGTTTTCTTGGGGGTTTCACTCAGTCAGGTGTTGAAAACCTGCAAGGATGGAGATCCCATGGTGTGTCTGGGCAACATTCCTACTGCTTCTTGCCTTTATGAGCATTCTCAAGTCCACACCGTTCCTTGCCTGCCTGCTCTTCAGGCAGAAAAGAGGGACCTGGGGATTATCTGGTGGTAGTGGAACAGCCTAGGAGAGACAGGGAGGGGAAGGAATTGGGAAGGGAAGGTGCCAGAGTATGGCCATGCCCACCTCCAAGCAGGGGTCTGTAACCTGTAAAATCCCAACAGAGGATGGACTGTAGTGTTGGATTGCTGTGCTACAGTCATGGGCTGCCCTGAGATACCCCAGGCTTCTGGTTATCTGCCTGCTTGTCCCAGAGCTGCATATGTATATGCCCTCTCTCACTCCACTACATGCATGTCTTGGAGACGTCTTTTGCTTTGGGTGAGTGAAAGAAGAGGAAGAATCTGCAGAAATTTGCTGCAGCTTCTGTCCTGAGGAGTCCTTTGTTTGGCAGTGAGGCCACAGTTGGAATGGCATTTGTGGAGCTGACTCCTGTGCTCTCCCACAGAGATAAGGGCAGAGGAGCAGAGAGGGTAGAGCTCTTTTAGCTCTAACTTCTGGCTAGAGAGGGCATCACCAGCATGATTAACTCTTTGCTGCAAGTCACCGCCACAGACAAGAGGCAGAAGCAGGCGAAGTTGGTGGCTAGACTAGTGCTAATGGGGCTGTTTCTATTTATGCTCTGTGGTTAAGAGTAAATGAAAATATCTTGCCATTCCTCCCTCAGGATGATATCTGCATGCATTTGACCAATTATGCTATCAACAAACATAATGAAAACTTTGTCCAGGATGACATGACGGGCAGTAAGAGGTATTGTCTTGTCCATGTACCCCAATGCCCTGTGCACATCCTGCAGGAAAGCTGCACTTGGGACACTGGTTTACTTCCATCTTTCCTGGGGCAAACATGCTATCACAGGTCAGTTCTTATAATCTCCTGTCCTCCACACAGGAAACTGTCCACCCTGAATGCCTGGATGACAGATAACAGCTACAACACAACAAAACTCTGGGAAGATATTGAAGATATTATTATAAAGACTCTTATTTCAGCTCATCCTGTTGTGAAGCACAATTACCAAAGCTGCTTTCCGAACCACACGACTGGCTGTGCCTGCTTTGAGATACTGGGTTTTGACATTTTGGTAGACAGAAAGTTGAAGCCCTGGCTGCTAGAGGTGAGGAAGGAGTCTCCTCCTGTGTTGAAGCAACTCTGGAAGCAGCAGACAGCCAAGACAGCTTGTCTGGGGGATGCTCCAGAACAAGGGGTGGTGGGAGGGACAGAACTCGTTTGATTAAAAAGGGCCACCTCATTCACAAAATTGAACAGGCTATGAAGACAAGTAGCCAAGCAACCTGCTGTAGGCTAAGTGGGATCTAACAGCCTGTTCCCTGTACACCCTCTCTAACAGCAGGGAGTTTCCTGAACCTTAGGACTCCTTGACCTGTAACAAGCGTCTTGAATTTATGATAGCTGCCCCATGCCTATAGTCCTGTGGGGTGTGGGATTTAAATGACCTGTGGCACAGATGGGCATTACATTGCAGAAGGACAGAACCAGCTTCTGCCTGCAGCCTCCTGCTTTCTCTTGCTGTTACAGGGAAGAACATCCATGGAAAGTGTGTGGGGGAGCAGACTGGGGCCAGCAAGCTGGCTGCTGGCAGCACTTTCTGGGAGCTGGGACTTGCCAGGTTAGATTAGCTGCTTGTTTTGGCAGGTGAACCACTCTCCCAGCTTCACCACAGACTCTCCCCTAGACCGTGAGGTGAAGGATGCTCTTCTCTGTGATACCATCAACCTGATAAATGTGCATGCCTGTAACAAAAGGAAGGTGCTGGAGGAAGACAAACAGCGGGCAAAGGAACGGCTCCTCCAGGGCCATCAGACTCTCCGTGCATCCAGGTATTGCTCTTCCCCACAGTGCTGCACATCCCCAGTGAGAAAGTATGGGGCATGGCAGAGCAGGATAAAACCAAGGCTGACTGTCTCCAAATTAGAGCTCCCAGAGGCCGTGGCACTATACAGCCTCTGGGAAGAGCTCTCACAAGCCATCTGCATCCTGCAAGGAAGAGCCAGGGCTCGTCTCTTGGTGCTAGGAGATCTGAGACACCTGGTGCTCTGGGCCCTGTACAGAGTCATCCCCATTGAGCTGCGTCTTGCTTGTCACATCTGTCAGTGCCGATGGGCAGTGCCAGCATCCATGGGCTCTCAGTGAAGCTCACAGGATGGACAGCAGCACTGCTTCAGGGACCAAGAGCACCTGGGGGCACGGGGCCCTTCTCCAGAGCAGGGTTCCTTTCTCAGGGCTGAGGGTTTTCCCCCCGTTCTCTGGCTGCATGTCCTTTCATGAGGCCATGTTAGATTAGCCTGCTGCCCGGGCTTTTCCTGCCATGCAGGGTGAGGCAGGAACTGCCTACAGCTCCCATTTCAATTAGGAGACCTGAGATCACTCTGGGCTGGAGATGCTGAGTGTGTTAGCCCTGGGTTGTGCCTGCCCCTGCAGCCTCGGCTGCTCTGAGCTCCCTGCTAGCGAGGAAAGCTCCCAGCAGCATGCAGGGTGGCAGATACACCTTGAATAGGCCCATTTTAACTGAACTTCCCTTGTAACTGGGTTAGTTGGGTGAAAAGGCTGAGGGGCAGGGTGTGAGCCTGGGTGGCAGGGGAGAGATCTGTAAATGCTTCACCAGCACTCTACAGGGAGAAGATGAAGAAGTGTGGGTTGTCTTGGTTCCTTGCAGTGCACCCATGTGAAACAGGCTCCCAAACGGGGAAAGACAGGGGAAGGTGCTAGCTAGGCCCTTGTCCCTCAGCCAGGACAGCACCTGGATCCTCCTATCGCAGCTCCCTGCCTGTGCTTTCTCCCGGTTTGCAGACGCGAGGAGTTAGAGAGCAACCAGGCTGCCTGGCTGTCCCAGGCAGAAAAGTACGAGAACTCACACCTGGGCAGTTACCGGCGCATTTATCCAGCATGTGGAACAGAGAAGTATGAGCCGTTTTTCAAGCAGAGTGGCTCCCTCTTCCAGGAAACAGCGTCATCCAAAGCACGAGAGGATTGTGCCAGGTACACTGCCCCTGTGGAAAACCCACTCCTCATAGGGCTGGCATAGAGACTGCTTGCTTATGATCCCTTCTTAGGAGCAACTCTGCTGCTTACAGATGTAAGCAAGCTAGTAAGAGGTGGAAGGGAAGGAGTCTGCATGTGCTGTGTCACCATAGCAAAGCAACTTCCTTTTGCATGTAGCCTTGAGAGGCAAATGCAATATTCCATTGACTTTTGGACTCTGGCAGCACCATATCACAAGTGTCCTCCACCCTTCTGGCCAGCACAGCCTAATTCAAGGGCATTTCTCACAGCGGTGAGAGTCTCTTTTAAAAGCACTCCTGGCCTATTTCTTGGCACGCTTCTATTATAGGCTATTCCCTACAGAACTTCTGACTGCAGTAAAATGTCCTCAGATTGAAGGCTTTGTAATAGCCTTTTGCTATTATGGCTCTTCTCGTACCAGTGACTAAGACTACTGTTGTATGGCAGGCAGCAACTGGAGGAAATTCGCCTGAAAAAAGAAAAGTTGGAAGCCATTACCAGGAAGAAGAAAACAGAGAGGAAAGACCTGCATGGAGAGTCAGCTGGGGACAAATCCCAGATCCGTAATAAAACCACAGCTCCTATGACCCGCCTCACATATAGAAGCACCAGGACGTGGGATAGAAAGGTACCTTGCTTTGTCAGTGGCTGTTCACGGGGCTCTCAAAGGCAATAACATGGCTCTGGGAACAGTGCTGGGCCGTGGGTGTCTCCCAAGGAACAGGACTACGAGGTTGGACTCCTCTTCATGAAGTCCAGAGAGTTGGCAGCTTGTGCTGGGAGGTACTTGCAAGCACCACTGTTGTCCCCTCCCTGCTGTGGCTCCCACCAGGATCTTCATCCCACTCCACCTCAAAGTCTGTAATTCTCCTTAGGGCTCAGAGCAGTCTGTGGCTTTGTCTCCCTTGCACATTACTACAGCTTCAACTTTGCTGTAACTTAGGTGTTTCCTTCCTAAGCTACGGCGCATGCAGTACAACTCTATGCAACCCCAGGATATTGTGGAAGATGAGGAGAAGAAAAGAGTAAATGCTCTTAAGCAACGTGAGAACCTTATCCGAGGCCTGGGCATCATAGATCAGCTCTCCCAGCTGCTCCCCACAACTGACAGACCAGCTGACACCCAGCAATCCTGCACTGTTATCCCCAAGCACCAGGTAACTGAAGATTGCCCAGATCCATCCTGCAAGGCCAACACAGGAGAAAGTCATTCACGGGAGGATCCCGAGGAATGAGCCATGGGCATTGAGCATCTCCGGTGTGGCTCAGTTAAATGAGATCCAATGTAGCATCTGGGTCTGTGGGTTTTCATACAGTTACTGACTTTTTCCCTTTCCAGTGGGTGCACTGGGGCTGTGCCAGTCAGCTGTGTAGAGCCCCTGAACACCCTTCCCCGGAAGACCCCTCTCCCCAGTATTCCAAAGAACAGACCACAGTGATACTGCATTTTGGACACTGCTGTCCCCAGCACACAGCTTAGTGTGAGCTGCTGCTTCAGGGCAGTAGTGCGATTCTCCTAGCTGAATAAAATGAATTCCTGGGTAGGCTAGGAGCATGGTAAAGGAGCGCACGCAGCAAAGAGGGCCTGAAGGGAAGCGTGGGGATGTCTTAAAAAAAAAAAATAATCACTAAGTGAATTCTGCACTGCAAACAACGCCTCTCCCTAAACATCTTGCCTTCTACATTACACCATTCCCCACATGGGGAAGGTGACCAGTTAGTGCATGTGCCTGAAACCCCAGAGGGCTCAGCCCTCAGTCTGGGGCTCCCCCTTCAGAGTCATCCTTGCTCTGCCAGAGCACGCTACAGTGTAAACCTTCAGCACTGCTGCTGCTGCATCCCAGACAGTCTCAAGGCACACAGCTGAGGAAAGCTGGGCTTCACAGAGAATTACACCAGGGGAACCAGGGTTGGGACCTAAAGGAGATCTGCATGGTTGTCTCAAACTGAGTCTTGGCTGCCACGCCAATTCCCAAACCGGGCTACTGGTCTAAAACCAGACGAGGAAGCCCACAGTCTGTTATCTTTGGGCTCCATTGGGTGACAAGGGCTGTTCTGGAGCACTGAGGGTGGCTGTCGCCTGCTGTGTCGGGGATGGGCTACTTCTGGACCTGCGATTCATTAAAAACTGCGCAAGGTCCATTGCATCTTCCAGTGGCACCCCATCTGTTTCCAGAAAGGGGGCCTGCTCCTGGCTGGAAGGGTGACGTACCTCAGGGGGATGCAGACAAAGTCAAGGCACTAGAGCTGTAGGAATTATTCAGGACCTAGGAGTCTTCTAGTACCTTAGGAGAAATTGGAAATAGTCCATTTAATTTAACAAACGAAGTCTAAGATGGGATTTGATCTGTAAGAACTAATGGCAGCTGCCTTTTCCTCTACCAAAGCAGAACAGAACATGAAACCCAAACTCTGCCTAAAATCTTGCTAATTTTTTCAACAGTGAAGGATTATTTGGGAGTGGGTCAGATCCTTTATCGCTGAGTCTTCCCAGCCTGCTCTGGCATGTCTTTACACAAACCCTGCTCCACCTCAGCCCACTGTTATGGGCAGAGGATGAGTATCTCAGCACTGCTGCAGGCAGATCAGGCAGGCAGCTGCTGTGACCCCTTAGATGATGTTAATCTGGGACGGTGACTGTGCCGTGCCTGGGAAGAAAGTGCAGGGTGATGCTTTACTGAGTGACCGTAGATAACTAGAGAAGACTTTTCCTTCCTGTCTCTTGCCAAGGCCTCCAGAGCTAAGCCGCAGCTGCTTTCTTTCCTTCCAGCCACAGTTTCTCTGGGAGGCACCTGGGGGCCAGGAGACCCACTGCTTAACAACACACAACTCCCTCTCGCTCCTGGGAGGTCCAGTCCGATCTTCGGGACAGCAGTTCATACACAATGCCAGAGCCAACGCCGAGCTGCCAGCTGTCCCAGGCTCGGATCCTGCTGCCGCAGGCACCCTCTCCATTCGAGGCCAGAGCATCCCTTGCCACAAGCGGGGCCTCCGGGCGCAGGACACAGGCTGGCTGCAGGGCCAGACAGCACGGATGGCAGCAGTTACCCAGCCCTGCATCAAACCCAAGAGGCTGCAGGCAGGAGGCCAGTGGCTCCCTGGCACTGGAAACAAGGCTGAAGGCTGTGAGTATGCATTACCTTCCTTTGGCTCCAAGTGGCTGCCTCATGGAGGCTCAAGTCAGTGAGCTGGAGCCATGGGCAGACACTTGGGAGCTGTGGATGTTCCTGGCCTTGCTGGGGTGGGAGGAATGGGTGGGATGGATAGAACTCAGAGTCCCTGGGGTGCTCAGACCCTGTGGAGGTGACACCGCACTCTTCTCTGGGAACTGGTGACCGCTGGAAGTCTCTGCCCGAGGCCGGTAGCATCCCATTTGCCAGGGCAAGGAAGAAAGTAGGTGGTTTCCCAGGACCAAGGGTTGATATGCTGGGATGGGGGAACGCGAGAAGCCCAGAAGTACTTGAGAGTCGGGTCAGAAACGCAGCAGACAGGACAGCCAAAGGGGCACGTTAGCTGTGGGATATATGGAGGAGACACTTGGTGACACAGCATGGCCCCCAGCCTCTCCCCACGCCTCCCTCCCTCCCTCCCTCCCTGCTGCTCCCTGCTGCCCACGCCCCCTCCAGAACTACACCCACGCTCCCACCACCCACACCTTCACCCAGCTCTGCCCACCTCCCCCCCTGCTCCCCCACCATTGGCTTAGGCTGTTCGCAGCCTTAGGAGCAGGGAGGAGCAGGGGCAGGGCCCAGCACCATCACAGAGGGTGGCAGCAGGCTGCTGACACACAGAGCTGCCGGTGTGTGCCTGCCCCCCACATCTGCTTGTGCTCTTCCAGGTGAAGGTGGTAGGCTGTCCTTCCACACAGACAGCTGTCACCCGGGGTCCCCAGCCAGCACGGGGAATGCCACAGCCAACGGCACCTTCACCCGGGGTCCCCAGCCAGCACGGGGAATGCCACATCCGATGGCACCTTCAGCTGTGCTGCAGTCCAGGAGTAAACCATCTCCTCCGCCACCCATGTGCAGCACACGTGTGCCTCGCACCGTGCTGGTGCGTCGCACGCTTGCAGCGTGAAAAGCACAGGTAACGTGGCAGAGGGGATGCCCACGCTCGGCCTTACTCCCTGCGGGTGCTCGCCAAAGAACCACGGCTGCTGGACGGGGAGGGTTGTCCCGGCCCGGGGCCGGTTGTCTGCACCCCCTGACCGGACTCTGGGCCCCAGCCAGGCTCCCACTGCTGCGCGCCCCCGGGCAGCACAGCAGCTTTACCGCTGCCAAGCCGTGGGCTGGCACCCCCCTCGGCAGCAGCCGAGCCCCCCGGGAGGCTGCCCCGCTGCCTGCCCGCCCGCCGTGGGCCCCTCGTCCCTCCGACCACCCGCCCGGCACCGGGACCCCCGGGGCGGCCGCGCCGGGCACCCCCATGGCGCGGGGCCGAGACCCCCGCCGGGCCCCCGCGCCTCCCCCGCCGGGCCGAGCCCGGCCCGCCCCGCCGCCGGCCCCGCCTGGTTCCCGGTCCCCGGCCATGGCGGCGCTGCTGCGGCGCGGGTTGCGGGCGGCCGCGCTCCTCGCCGGAGCCCCGCGGCGGGCGGCGGCGGCGTGGACCGGGAAACGGGAGCCACCGGACCGGGCGCTGGAGGGGGCCGAAAGGTGCGGGGCGGCCGGACCGGGGGTCGGGGACCGGGGGCCGGGCCGCTCATCTCTCTCCCCCGCAGGGCACGGCGGCGGGCGGCGGCGCGGCTGCGGCGGCTGCAGCGGGAGCTGGGCGGGGGGCGCGGAGCCCCCGAGCGCACCCTGACCTGGCAGGCGATGGAGCAGATGCGGTGAGCGGCGGGGCCGGGCCGGGCGGGGTCGGGTCCCGGTGCCCGCGCCCCGCTGACCGTGCCCGTACCCGCAGGTTCCTGCGGCAGGAGCAGCCCGAGGAGTGGCCGCCGGAGCGCCTGGCCCAGGGCTTCGGCGTCAGCCCCGACGTGGTGCGGCGAGTGCTGCGGGGCCGAGGCTGTCCCCCGCCGCGCCGCCGCCTGCGGCAGGACGAGAGGGCCCTGAGCGCGGCACCGGCCACCGGCCATGAGGTGCGCGCCCCCGACGGCACGCTGCTGTACCGGTTGCCCCGGGGCGGGCCGGGACCCGGGGCGCAATAAACGGCTGTAGGGGACCCGCCTCCGCCCGCCCCCGCTTCCTCCGCGCCAGCCATGGGCTCCGACGCGGCGCGGCTGCTGGAGGCGGCCGACTTCGCGGCCGGGAAGCACAAGGAGCAGCGGCGGAAGGACCCCGAGGGCACCCCCTTCATCAACCACCCCATCGGTGCGGAGCCCCGCCCGTCCCGGGACAGCCCCGGCACCCGCGTCCCGCTCGCGGGGCCCCTTCTGCCCCCCAGCGCTGCCCGTCCCCAGGATCTCCCCTCCTGCACCGAAGCATCGCCCGTCCCCGGGACCCCCCCCCCGCCCCCGGGACCCCTCCGCCCCGGCCCTTGGAGAGAGCCACGTCCCTGCCACCCGGCGGGGCTCTGAGCCCCCCAGGGCACTGCCCGCCCCCGGGCCCCCACCCTCCACCGCTCCCGCCCCGTGTTCGGCTGCGGGAGCTCTCTCCTCCCGCCCTCCCCCGCCGTCGCTCCGCCGTGGACAGGGCCCCCGGCCCCTACAGCCCCCGCACCCGCCCGGCCTGCGGGCAGCGCCCGCCCCGCGGGGCTATCAGCCCGCGGGGGCGTCCCCGCCTGCTCCGGTACAAGGCTTTCAGCCCCAGGACGTGCCCGCGGGGAGTGTCCGTCCCCGCCGCCCCGGGCACTGCCCGCCTCCCGGGGGAACCCCCTCCCCGCCCCCTGCCCTGGCCCGGTGCTCCCCCCTCCCCGCGCCCCCCTCCCCACCTCTCCGCTCTGCGCCGCAGCCGTAGCCAGGATCCTGGCCAGCGAGGCCGGCGTGACCGACATCGTCGTGCTGCAGGTAACGCCCCTGCCCGCTCCCCGCTGCGGCGGGGGCCCGGTCCCGCACCCCCGACCGTCCCCCCTCCCTCCTCCTCCTCCTCCTCCTCCTCCTCCCAGGCCGCGCTCCTCCACGACACGGTGGAAGACACGGACACCGCCTTCTCCGAGATCGAGGAGCGGTTCGGGGAGGAGGTGAGGCGCGTCGTGGAGGAGGTGACGGACGACAAGGCGCTGCCCAAAGCGGAGCGGAAGCGGCTGCAGATCGAGCGGGCCCCCGCCAGCAGCCCCCGCGCCAAACTGGTCAAACTGGCCGACAAGCTGCACAACCTGCGGGACCTCAACCGCTGCACCCCGCAAGGTGCAGCAACGCGCCGGGGGTCCCCCGTGCCCCCCGGCCCGCCCCGCTGTCCTGGGCCGGGCCCCCCCTCAGCCCCCTCCTTCCCGGAGGTGACGCAGGCCGCGCGCGTGTCCCCGCAGGGTGGTCGCCGCAGCGCGTGCAGGAGTACTTCCAGTGGGCGGCGCGGGTGGTGGCCGGTCTGCGCGGGACGAGCCCGCCGCTGGAGGCCGCGCTGCAGCGGCTCTTCGAGGAGCGCGGCGTGGCCTCGGCGCCGCCGGGGCCTGACACCGGCACCGAGACCGGCGGGGCCTGGGAGGACCGGGAGCCGCGGGCGGGGCGCGGCGGCCAATAAACGTGCGCCGAGCTGAGAGTCCCGCCTCCCTGTGTTGCCGTGACGCCGGGCACTTCCGCCGGGGGGTTCCGCCGCGGGGTTCCGGCGGGCGGCGCGTCCGCCTTCGGGCGTTCCGGGCGCCGCGTCGCTCCCCGCCGCCCCCCGCCGCCCCGCCATGGCCTTCGCCGGCCGCCGCGACGTGCCCGAGCCGCCCGACTTCGGTATCCTGAAGCGGCTGGCGCGGGACCAGCTCATCTATCTGCTGGAGCAGGTCCGGGCCGGGGCGGCGTCCGGCGGGGGCCGCTCGGGGATGACCGCGGGTGGCGGGGTCGAGGACCGGGGGGGCGGCGGGGCGGGGGCGAGGCCGGGCCCCGCACCGGGCGGGGGGGGATCCCGCACCGGTGGCTGGGGCTGGGGAGGCGGCGGGATCGGGGTCGGCCCCGGGCGGGAGAAGGTGGGGAGGGGTCGGTGCGGCCGGCCCGGCACCGGCAGGGGAGGGGGCTCGGCCCCGGGGCGGCCGGTGGGGCGCCGGCCCCACGGCCCGCCTGCCCTCAGCTCCCCGGGAAGAAGGACCTGTTCATCGAGGCCGACCTGATGAGCCCTCTGGACCGCATCGCCAACGTCTCCATCCTGAAGGTACCGCGGGGGCTGGGGCTGGTGGCTGCCCGCTGCCTGCGCTGCCCGCACTGCCTGCCCACGCCCCGGCCTCTCCCTGCAGCAGCACGAGGTGGACAAGCTGTACAAGGTGGAGAGCCGGCCGGTCATCAGCGCCAGTGACCAGTGAGTCCCCTGCTGTGGTGGCACTGGGGCTGCCCAGCCGGCCTGCAGCCACCCCACAGCCGGGCCAGGCCAGAGGGGTGCGCGGATCTGGGGGCAAGAGGCAGGGTCAGGCGGGGGGGGCAGGTGCCTCTTCCAGCTCAGAATTTGTCACCGCTGGACTGGATGGGTCCCACAGCAGAGCTGCTGAGGAGATGGGCTGGGCACAAGGGGCCTCTCACTCCCCTCCATTGCTCTGTGATGGCAGGTTCTGCTTCCTCGTCCGGCCACGGATCAAGACGATGAGGTACATCGCCGGTGAGTGCAAGCAGCTGAGGGGCAGTTGTCCGTCACCCGCTGTTGATGGGTGACACCTTGGCCCCACACTGAAGCTTGGGCTGCAGCTGCCTCATGGGGAGCATCCTGCACTGCCTGGGCTGGGCTCGGTGCTCTGGGCTGCCAGTGTTGAGTGGGCTTGAAGAAGTGCTTTCAGCAGGTCTGCAGCCTTGGCAGATGGGCCTCATGCCCAGTTTTTTTTTTTTTCTCTGCCTGAGGTATTTCGGGTCCTGTGAAGTGTGGGACCCTGGACCTCATCAAACAAGAGGAGTTGTGCTGATTCAGGGGGGTGGGCAGCCTTTGCAGAGTTGGCGCGATTTTTGTTCACAGATATTGTCAATGCTGACAAGATGTCAGGGAGGAGCAGGAAGTACAAGATTATCTTCAGCCCCCAAAAGGTCAGTTTGACCACACTCTGCTGCCAGTTACCCTGTCGTTCTGTGTCTGTGTGGCCTTCGTGCCTTCCACCCCTTCTACGGACACCACAAGTTCTTTGTTTCTAACCCAGAAATGTTTAATTAAAACCAAATGTTGTGATGCCTGGGAATGACCTGGTGCCGTCCGTCGCCAGATCTTTTCTGCTCGCTTGAAGCCTGACTGGGCCCTGAGGGTCCCTCCTTCTCTTCCAGTTTTATGCTTGTGAGATGGTGCTGGAGGAAGAAGGAGTCTTTGGTGGTGAGTGGAGCTGTGGCGCCTGCCTCTTCCCCCGCCCCGAGGGCTGGCTCGTGGTAACTCTGATGCCACAGAATCCCAGTTGAATCCCAGTACTGGGATCCCTGTGCTGGGAGGGATGGGAGTGCAAGCAGGAACCACGGGTTCCCTTGAGCCTGGGTGCCTGCCTACGGGCAGGCATGTGCATGCTACAGCATCCGTGCCTCTTCTTTGTCTTCTGAGAGGAGAGAGGGTCCTGCCATGAATCCCTGTGGAAAGACCCCTTCTCTCTGCTCCCCACACCCGTTTGTGGGGCTGTCGCGGTTCTTGGGGCTGTTTCTCCTGGGGGCTGGGTAACTGTCATCTTTCCTTGTCCCAAACTCAGACGTCACCTGCGATGAATGGTCCTTCTACCTGCTCCCCCTGGACGAAGACATCATCAGCATGGAGCTGCCCGAGTTCTTTCGCGACTACTTCTTGGTCAGTGGGACACTCCCGCTGGGACGCTGCCCTGCAGGGTGGCAGCCTTTCCCTCGCTCATCTGCTGGGCTCGGGACAGAAGAGCTTTGTTCAGAGAGCTGATGCATGACGTCCTGCTCAGTCCCCTCGCCGCAGGCCCTTGTTTTCTGTCTCAGGGTGGCTTTTACCAGGGGTGGCTGCTCTGATGGGCTGTGATGCCTCCCCTCCTCCACACACCTCTCCCTGTGCTGGCCCCTCCTCTGCTCCCTCCCAAGCAGCTTCGGGGCATCCCAGCATGTTCCTGTGCATGTTCCTCCTGGAAGCACCAAGCCCAGGACCCACTCCATCCCCAGTCCATCTCCAGCCAAGTCCCCCAGTGTGGCAGTTGTTTCCCAGCCAGCCTGCCCTGACTCACTCCCCCATGTCGTCTTGTCCGTGCAGGAAGGAGATCACCGGTGGATCAACTCAGTCGCTCGAGCCCTGCAGTTACTGAACTCCCTGTACGGGCCTTTCGGCAAGGCCTACGGGATTGGCAGGTGTGCCAAGGTATGGTCCGCGCTCCTGCGCTCGGCTAGCACATGGGGAGGCCTCTCTGATCCTGTAAGGACTACCACTCACAGGGAATCAAACCCCATCAGCCGTGTGGCATTGTGTCACCGCAGAGGTGGCACCGTGTTGCTGCTTCTTCCCAGGTGGGGAAGCAGCAGCACATAAGGGGCCAGTGCTGGGGCAGGCTGCGGCCCTCGGTGGGAGCCTGGGGGTGCTCCCCTGGGCCCTGGCACGCTCTGCCTGTCACAGATGAGCTACGAGCTGTGGCGGGACCTGGAGGAGGAGAGCGAGGCTGATGGCCAGGGCAGGAAGCCCGAGATTGGCAACGTCTTCCTCATGGACAGAGGTAGGCTGGAGCAAGGAGGGCAGCAGGCAAGGGCCAGGCAAGGAGGAGCAGTTTGGGCCGGCAGCTTGCCCAGAGGGGCAGGGAGAGCGTGTTCCGGCTGCAGGGAGCAGCAGGAGTACAGGGTGGCTGGCTGCAGCAGTCGAGGTCGGGCAGGGCTGTGGCAGGCAAGGAGGGTGGGCAAGGGAGAAGTGTGAGGGCAGCCTGGGCAGTGGCTCTCGTTGCAGACACGGACTATGTGACAGCGCTGTGCTCCCAGGTGGTGTACGAGGGGCTGGTGGATGACACCTTCCGCATCAAGTGTGGTAGGTCACCGGGGGAAGGCAACAGGGCGGCTCGGGGCTCCGTGCATGTGTAGCAAGAGTCTCGGGTTTGTGCCCAGCATCATCAGACGCAGGGCTTGTGTGCTGCAGCCTGAGCCTGTTCCCCACGGGGACAGTCCTGGTGTGGGGTGCTGCTGGAGTCTGTCCACGAGGACAGCCCTTGGGCTGGGCGGGCGTCCCCTGTCTCTGCTGCCTTTTGCAGCAGGGCCAACACGTGCGGGGATGTCGCTAGCCCTGGGGCAAAGCAGCATTTCATCCTTCTCTGCAGGGAGTGTGGATTTTGGGCCAGACGTCACCTCTTCTGACAAGAGTATTAAGGTGCTGCTTAATGCCCAGGACAAAGTGAGTCCTGCTTATGTGCCTCAGGGAAAGGGGGTCCCCCCGTCCTCCATGCCCAGGTGGCACCAGGAGGAGGCTGAGCCAGGCATTTCCTCCCCTAAGCCTGAGCAGGGAGCGGCCAGGTGCTGCTGGGTCTCAGAGCACAGGTTGGGAAGGGTCGGGGCACAGAGACCAGAAAAACGTGGTCTGCAGGCACAGCTTGGCTCTTGTAGTTGTCAGAGTCCCTGTGTGCAGGGGTGTGTTGTGCCAGCCAGTCAGTATTTTGGGGCACTGACTGCCCCAGTGGGGATACCACCTTGTCAGGCTGCTGGCAAGCGTCAGCTCCAGTTGCTGCCATGCTGGGGGCTGTGGCTGGGCTGGCCCCATGCTGGCACAGGGGAGCATGGGGCCCGGCATCGACTGCTGCGTTGCTCTCTGCAGGTCTTCAGCCAGATTCGGAACGAGCACTTCTCCAGCGTGTTTGGCTTCCTGAGCCAGAAGTCGCGTAACCTGCAGGCACAGTATGACGTGAGTATCGCCCCAGTGTGTGGGACACCCACGGTGCCATCCCTCCGCATCCAGGTCACCTCCCCAGGTGCTCTTTCTTCCACAGCGGCGCCGTGGCATGGACATCAAGCAGATGAAGAACTTTGTCTCTCAGGAACTGAAGGGACTAAAGCAAGAGCATCGCCTGCTGAGCCTGCGTAGGAGCTGGGGCTGGGATGGCAGGGAGGGAGAGGCCCTCGGCTGCTGCAGCGGGTGCCTGGGCTCCTGGGGAAAGGGGCAGGGGCTGAAGGGCCCTGCTAGTCCCCAGGAGGGGCAGATGATCTGAGCAGTGGGCAGGATTACAGAGGCCATTAGTATGTGCAAGAGTCTGTAGTGGGGCTGGGGCGGGCAGGACAAGCAATATGCAGAGCTTGTTATGCCTCCAAAGTGGCCCTCTCTCTTGGCTGTGCAGATATTGGTGCCTGCGAGTCCATCATGAAAAAGAAGACCAAGCAGGACTTCCAGGAGATGATCAAGGCTGAACATTGTGAGTACTCTTCTCTGTCCCGCATCTGTTGCTGCTCCTATCCCAATCCTCCCTTCCCTGCCCTCCACTCCGACCCAGTTGCCCCAGCCCTGGGCAGCCTCACACCTGGGTGCCCCCTGCGTGACCACAGTCCTTCCAGACCGTTTGCATTGGCGTGGGTCTTGAGGTCCTAGATAGGGTCAAGCCACATCCTCAGAGGGCTGGCGTGTGGTGGGGTAGGAGGCCCAGCATCTCAAGCCTGCCCCATTCCCTGGGGCTCAGGGAGGGAGGCTGAGCCCATACTCCAGCTCGGTTAGCTGGTGAGAGCGCTGGGGGTGGGTGAAGTGATGCTGCCTCTTCCCCGCCATAGCTCTGCTGGAGGGCTTCGACATCCGTGAGAGCACCAGCTTCATAGAGGAGCACATTGACCGGCAGGTGAGACCACACTGAGCCGGAAGGATGGGCTGCTCTGGCCGCCCCATCCCACTGCGTGGACGTGGGGGCTGCAGGCAGCTCACCGCCTGCTCCCACACAGGTGTCCCCCATCGAGAGCCTGCGCCTGATGTGCCTCCTGTCCATCACAGAGAACGGTGAGGTGTTTGGCCGCACTGGGCAGGGAGGGGCGGCACCAGGGCCCTCCAGCCTTGGCGCAGAGCTCACCCTGGTGCTCCCCACAGGTCTCATCCCCAAAGACTACCGCTCCCTGAAAACCCAGTACCTGCAGGTGAGGGACTGGGGGCTCACCGCAGAGCAAGTGTTGTGTTGGACAGGGCTTCCCCTTCCTGCCTGCTGCTTGCTGCAAGGCACTGGGCAGCAGCACTATCCAGGGGTGCTCAGGCTGTCTCTGCTGGATGGCCCTTGCCTCCATGGGCTCTGCATGAGCCCTGAGCTCTGCCTGCCCCTGCCCTTTGCCTGCGGGGTTGCTCTAAGCAGAATCCCCCATGGAGGTGGCACCCTGCCACCTTCCCATGCTTGCAGCTGGGGCTCCGTGCTGATCCAGCTGCCCCCTTCCCCAGAGCTACGGACCTGAGCACTTGCTGACCTTCCACAACCTCAAGCGCATCGGGCTGCTCACCGAGCAGTCAGCTGGAGAGACTCTGACTGCTGTGGAGAGCAAAGTCAGCAAGCTGGTGACGGACCGTGCTGCAGGTGAGAGCCTGCCCTTTGTCCCATGAGTCCCTTGGGAGCCTGGGCTGTAAGGAGCCCTGGAGTTGGGAGCTGCTGCTTCAGAGCTGGCTGGAAGCATGTGGCAAACGTGGACACTGCAGGCACAGAGCACGTCCCCAGAGATGGTGCTGCCTCTGCCCACGGGCCACAGGGCTGGCAGGCACTGCTGCCAGTTCTCTTCTAGAGCCAGGAGCTCTGCACATCCCTCTGCCCAGCCTGTGGCTGTGATTGATCCAGAGACTCCAGGCCTCTCCTTCAAGGCCGTTTCTCCTTATCTTGTTTTCCAGGAAAGATCACTGATGCGTTTAATTCTTTGGCCAGGAAGAGCAATTTTCGAGCCATAAGCAAGAAGCTGGGGTTGGTATGTCCTTGCAGGGCTGCTGGCCTGCCGCTCTGCCCATGTGCCCACTGGTGCCAGAAGACCTCTGGTCAGTCTGTGCCCATGCCTGCCTCTCCAGGCTCAGCATCCCCAGGGACATGCACTGCATGGGGCCAGAGCTGCGGCCGCTGCTCCAGGCAGTGGAGGAGCTTCTCCCCTAGACAGGAGGTCACTGCGGGCTTCCCAGTCTGCCCTGACTCTGGGCCCCACCGGCTTGGTGAAGGGCCGTGTGCTCCGGCTGTGCAGGGGCTGGGGCTCACCTCGCTGCCTGCAAATGCTCTGGCCCAGCTCCAGCAGCAGCGCTGGCTTTGTGCAGCTGCCTGCCACTGGAGGGGGGGCAGCTCTATGGCCGTGGTCCTAGGAGGGGGTGGAGAGGTGACATTTCTGTCCCTGGCCCTCCAATGCTCAGCCTGCCCAGGCCATGTGTTTGCTGGCCCTGGCCCGAAGGTAGCGGGGCAGGAGGTGGGGGCAGAGGCTTGCTCTGAGCGTCTGTCCCTCCTCACCCGCCTGCACCTCTAAGGGGGTTGGTGAAGCCCCGAGCAGGCTGGTCCTGTACCCTGAGTATTGCACATCTCTGCAGATCCCCCGGGTGGATGGAGAGTACGACTTGAAGATGCCTCGGGACATGGCTTACGTTTTCAGTGGGGCCTACGTCCCCCTGAGCTGCAAGATCATTGAGCAGGTGAGCCCACCTGCTGCTGGGGAGCACTGCGTGCATCTCCTCTGAGCCCTGACCTCCTCCTGGGGGGTCTGGTGGGGGTCCTTCTGCCCGGGGCTGGGGCTGGCAGTGCTCAGCTGCTGGTCGGTGCTTCCCTCCGCTGAGCCGTGCCCAGCACCTGCAGCCCAGCCCCACTGGGCCTGAGCCTGACCCCCTGCCCCGTCCCCCAGGTGCTGGAGCGCCGGGGCTGGCTGGGCCTGGAGGAGGTTGTGCGGCTGCTCAACGGCAACGAGTTTTCAGTCTCAGGTAGCACCAGCACTGGGCTGAGGGTGGGTGGGCCTGGGGCTGGTGGGGCCGACAGCGTTCTGCCTCATCCAGACAGCGCCGTGGAGGACAACCCCGCCTGGGATTCCCAGCGCGTCATCCTTGCCGTCTTCCTGGGGGGCTGCACCTTCTCAGAAATTGCCGCTCTTCGGTTTCTGGGGAAGGAGAGAGGTAGGAGCTGCAGCGGGGCGCGGGGGGGAGAGGGCAAAAGCTCGGGGCACCCAGCAATCACGGCATAAAGCCGAGCAGCGGCCATGCTTGGCATTGGTGGTGGCTAGAGCCAGCGGGGAAGGGGGTGGCGAGATCCATGGGCCCTCCTGGCGAACTCTCCCATGCCCGCTCTGCCCCACGGCACGGCCGGGGCTGGCAGGGCACTAGCGGGGCCTCTCCCCCCCCAGGGTGCAAGTTCATCTTCCTGACCACGGCCATCACCAACAGCGCCCGTATGATGGAGGCCATGATCGAGGCCAAGGCGTGAGGCCCGGCCGGGGCTGGGGGGGGGGGGGGCTCTGCCGCCCTCCGTGCCCCCCTTGTCAATAAACATCTCTCCTGGCACAGCTCCGGCTCGGCCTGGCGCTGGGGGCGGGCGGGGGCCCGGCGGAGGCCCCTGTGTGGTGGGGGCCGGGGGCGAGACCGGGGCGGGGCGGGGGGAGGGTGGAACTGCGAGGGCGGTGCAGCGCATGCGCAGTGGCGGTCGGGCACCGCCCCGGGTGGGGGCGTCCGCGCGAGGTCACGTGGTTTGCTGTCAAATCCTGAGGGCGCGCGCCCAGCGCCTTGCGAGGGAGTGCCGTTACCCGTGACACAGCGGCGCCGCTCTCGCTTGTGATTGGCTAGAAGCCCTGAAGGCTTTTCGCTGCTATTGGCTGGCGGCCGGCTTGGGGCGGTACCGGTCGCGAGAGCGGCGGGTAGGAAGAGAAGGCTGACGGAGAGGGCGTGGCCCGAGTGGCGGTTGTGGGCGGGGCGTGTGGTGATGCGGTCGCCCGCGGCAGCCAATGAGCGCGTCCGGGAGGCGAGTTTGAATCCGCGGAGCGAGCGGTGGATGCAGAGCGGAGTGGTCGCCATGAGGAAGAGGTGCGGGACGGGGACAGGGGGCTGGGGCGGCAGGGACAGGGACAGGGACGCGGGCGGCGGGGACCGGGGCAGGGGGACGGGCGGCCGGGGACACGGGACCGGGAGGGCGGGCGGGCGGCTGGCTGGCTGCTGATGTCTGGCGGACCCCGGTGCCCTCAGTGAGGTGCTGGCGGCCGAGGCCGTGTCGTGCCTGAACCGAGCCATGGCGGCGCTGCGGGACATATGGGAGGAGATCGGCATCCCCGAGGAGCAGCGCCTGGAGCGTACCGAGGTTGTCAAGAAGCACATCAAGGTGAGCGCTGAGGGTGGGGATCCCCGGCGGCCGGGACAGGGCTGTCCCCGGGCCCGCTGTTGAGTCTCACGCTCGCTGTTTGGCCTGCGGCTGCAGCGAGAGCCCCCCCCCCCGACCTGGCCTGGGGCCAGGGCAGCTTGGCAGCAGCTCGCCCAGAGGGGCTCTGTCGGGGCCCTCCGAACCAGGCTGCGAGTACAGGGCCAGCCAGGTCTAGCAGAAGCACCCGGAGGTCCCTGCTTGGGTTGGGGGCACCCGGGGATGTCGCTGTGCCTCTGCCCTTGCCCTGTGTGGCCTGGTCCTGCTGGGCACCCCGTGCTGCCTGCCCTTCTGCTGGCCCTTTCTTTGCTGACCCCTAGCAGCAGTTCTCTAGCTGTGGTCCCAGTGGCTTGCCCTGTCTCCCATCATGCTCCCTTCTCACTCTCCATCCCCGGGACTCGCTTCTCTAACCGTGCTTGTGCCACAGAGTCTCCTGGACATGATGGTTGCAGAGGAGGAGAGCCTGAAGGAGCGCCTCTTGAAGAGCATTGCTCTGTGTCGGAAGGAGCTTGACACCCTCTGCAGGGAGCTCCAGCTGGACCCCTTTGAGGTAAGGTATTGTTTTTTGCTCCTGGGATCCTGCTGGCAACACTCTTCTGCTGCCTGGCCTCTGCCCCAGTGCCTCAGTGAGGCTGGAGCTTGCAAGGCAAGCATCTGTTCAAAACCACTTTTCCTGACATTTGGTAGAGCCAAAGGCTTTGTGGCTTCTCACAGGTTGGGCGCTGAGCGATGGTTGTGAGGAGGCCAGGTGTCTTGCAGCATCTCACTTTGAGCACTGCTGCTGTGTTTGCACCTTCCTGGGGAACATCTTGCTTGGAACAAGGGCTTGTGTCCCAGGTCTTTGTTTAAGAAGCCTAAATATATGAGTCAGGTCTACAAGAGCTGTGGAGAAAAGCACTGATTTCTGTACTCTTCTAGGCAGAGGAAGAAAGTACTATTCTGCAGATGGAGAAGAATTTGCGCACCCGTGTGGAAGTGATGTTAAAGCAGAAAAGGGACAGGAAGCAGGAGCTCAAAACCCTGCAAGAACAAGATCGAGACTTGTGTGACATCCTCTGCACAACCCCGTTCTGCATTGACAGTACTGCCGTGCCCAGCCTGGAGGACCTGGATCGTTACAGGCGCCACTTGGCCTCCCTGACCGCTGAGAAGGTAAGCAGAGAGGGGGTGAGGATCTCGCCGAGGGTGGCACGCAAGGTGCTCACTGGTTTCTAATGCTGCTCATCACCTCCAGGAGCAAAGGCGAGAAGAGTTTGTCAGCAGCAAGCGGCAAATCATCCTCCTTATGGAGGAGCTGGACCACACTCCAGACACAAGCTTTGAGCGGGATGTGGTGTGCGAGGACGAGGAAGCCTTCTGTTTGTCCATGGACAACATTGCTGCCCTCCAGAATCTGCTGCAGCAGGTATGTTGGCACACTGAGGCAGTGTTGCTTGCTGTGGAGGCTGTCAATGGGTCCTGGCAGCAGTTGGCATCGCAATGTAAAGAGCAACGGCTCGGTTTTCAGCAAGACTGTGTGTTAGAACATCCTTTTGGGAGCTTTTGCAAGATCTTGGAAGATGAGCGAGTGGCTTTGCTAGGTGCAGTAGAGCAAATGGCGTACTCCTGCCCCTTGGGCTACGCTGTGCTGGTGCTGAGCCTGTGCTTTACCTTCTGTAGCTGGAAGCCCGGCGATCCCTGAATGAAGCTGTGTGCACAGAGCTGCGCTCCAGAATCGTTGCACTTTGGGAAAGGCTGCAGGTTCCTGTGGAGGAGAGAGAGTCTTCTGCAGTACACATGACTGGGTCCAGAGCCAAAACCAGGAAAGCTGTAAGGACCCTCCTGTGCCCTTGGAGGGGGAGGGCTGGGGAGCAGCAACTCTGGGTTTCACGCTCCTGTTTGGTCAGCTAGAATGGAGGAGCTGCTTCTAGCAGTCGGGTGCGAGGTGAGCAGGCCAAATCCTGCCCTCGCAGGTAGAGGAGCTGGGAGTTGGTGCTGGTGACTGCCTATCTTAGAAAGTAGCTTAGGCAGAATATAAATCCTGTTCTGCTCCTTTTCTTCTCATGCTGTCTTCTCTGAGTCTGTGCTCTGATCTTGTTGACAGCTGCAGTTGGAAGTGGACCGTCTGGAGGAGCTGAAGCTGCAGAACATGAAATCCGTGATTCAGGCAATCCGGGCAGAGCTGGCTGACTACTGGGACAAATGCTTCTACAGTCAGGAGCAGAGGGAAGGCTTCAGCCCCTATTACGATGGTGGGTGTTGGCTCTTCCTGCTCATTGACTCCCCTGTGGGAGCTGCAAGCTGCCTGCTGGCAGGCCAGCTGCTGAGAAAGACTGCCCTCAGCTCACAGGGGTGTGGGGATCCCGGGTGCCTCCTGAGCGTGCTGTTGTATCCTCTCCAGAGGACTATACAGAGACCCTGCTTGAGCTCCACGATGCTGAGGTGGGGAAGATGAAGAGCTACTATGAAACACACAAAGATCTGTTTGAGGCTGTCCAGAAGTGGGAGGAGAACTGGAAGCTGTTCCTGGAGCTGGAGGTATTGTCTGGGCAGGAACGTGCTCCTCTTGGCTCAGTGCTAGGTCACCGAGCAGTGCGTGCCTCTGCTGCCATGTGCAAAGTGCTCTTGGGAAAGACCAGGGAGGCACTAGGAAACCACAGTGGGTCAGTGAGGGGATGGGGTGCTGTATGTAGAGCACTGATATGGTTTGTGATGGGGGGCTGTGCAGCAGGCACGGCTTCCTCCAAGGCCTTTATTCTGTGGGGTGTATCTTGGGCTGTGAGACTGGGTAGTGTGTTTGGTTCTCTCCTGACCTCCCTTCTGTACTAGAGGAAAGCAACTGACCCCAGTCGCTTTGCCAACCGTGGGGGGAATCTGCTGAAAGAAGAGAAGCAGCGTGCAAAGCTGCAGAAGACACTTTCAAAGGTAGGTTCAGCCCTGGAGAAGAAACTGTAGTCCCAGATAGCACTGACTGAGGAAAAGCACAGCACTTAGAGCCAGCAAGGGATATCTCTGGGTGTGGAGATGCCCACGTTCAGGAGGGCAGCCTCTCTACACTGCCGTTGTGTGCTGATCAGCTGCAGGAGGAGCTGGAGAGCAGGGTCCAGGCCTGGAAGCAGGAGCATGAGGGGAGCTTCCTGGTGAAGGGGCAGCAGTTCATGGAGTACGTGATGGAGCAGTGGCAGCTATACCGCCTGGAGAAAGAGAAGGAGAAGCAGGAGCGGGTGAGTGCGAAGCTAAGTGTGCTGCCTCCTGACCTGGAGGAGCCTCTGCTGCATTGAACACAGGCCCTGCTCTGCATGGGTGGGGGAACTGCCCCAGATGCTGCCTGGGGTTCTGTGTCTCCTCACTCTCTGCCTGGAAGCAGCTCTGCATGCAGTCACCTTTTATTGATGGTGGGACTGATGTCCATCGCTATCAGTGTCTGTGTGTTGAGCCCCTTTCTTGGCCCCAGCTGTGCCAGAACTGCAGCTTGGTTCCGGATACCTGTAAACCTCTGTTGAAATACCTGCTGCTTGGCCATGCCACAGATTGTGCGCAGGGCACTGCCTGCTGGCAGAAGCCTGCCCTCCCCCTGGCAGCCAGTGGAAAGCAGGTGCTCCACAGCTCTGCACAGCTGTTGTGCTTGGGTTTGTAAGTGCAGATCTCTCACACAGCACCTGAAGAAAAGCCGCCAGATTGAGGCAGAGATGATGTATGGAAGCACCCCACGGACACCCATCAAGCGCCGGGTGCTCGGCCCCCACACGCCTGGCAAAGTAAGGAAGGTAAACTGTCTGTGCGAAGCAGTGTAGATGTGCTGGACCCCAAGTGCTTGGCTGGGACCCTGCTGGGAGCTGAGTGCTGTCGCTAGGCTAGAGCTGTGCCTTGTCTTGGACTGTCCTTGGTCCCATGCAGAGATGCAGGGAAGGCTCAGGGTGCTGTGGCAGTGTAACGGATGCAGAGAAAGGCCCCAGGCCGCAGGCACCTCTGTTCTCCCTGGGGACAACTGGGTCTGTTGCACTGTGGTGCTCTGGAGGCAGAAGGCTCTGTGCAGCTGGGACTTCCACCTTGGTTTCCCTGGCATGGTGCAGCCGCTGGCTTCCTCCCAATGTAACATGTGCTCTGCTTTTCCCCTCAGCTCAATGGCACTTCCATCTCCAGTGCCACACCCAACAGCACCGTTCGTTCAGCTTTTGGGGGAACCATCTACCACTCACCAACTTCTCGGTTGCCACCTTCTGGAGGGAAGGTAAGGAGCTTTCCAGGGCGTCCCTGGCCAGCAGGATGAGCTGGGGAGGAGATGAGTGAGCTGGAATGGCACAGCTCTGACTGCTGTCACGCTGTGCTTCGCTGCCTCCCCTGCCAAGCTCTTGGGGTGCAAAAGCCCTTGTTTGTCCATAGACTGCTGTGTTAGGCTGCTGTGATCCTGGCAGGATATTTCTGGGACCTGAGGGAGGAGTAGGGTAGTACCAGCATTCAGGAAATCTTCCTCCAGCCCAGATTTCTAGTGTACCTCGGTTCCTCTGTGGCTGAGCCTGCAGCTTGGGGGACCTTCAAAACGGGTGTGGTGTTGTATGTTTCTGAGATCAGAATTGGGCCCTAGACCCTGGAGGGCTCCTGGAGCTTGAAACTACTCTGGCACTGCAGAGTGACAGGCAGCGAAGCCAGCACAGCTCCCCTAGCTCTACTTAATTCTTGTGTCCTGTCTAACTGTCACTTTTTCCTGTAGTTTGGCCAGGCTCGGACCCCCATCCGTGCAGTTGCAAAGCCCCCCCGTCCTGGATACAGGGAACGGAACAAGGAGAACGTGTCCCAGCTGAATGGAACCACCCTGAGCGGTGGGTGCACCCCCACAGCCCCTGCCCAGCGTAACCACAGCGTTAATTCTGTTGCCAGCACCTATTCTGAGTTTGCGGTAATTGACCTCTTCTAAACCCACCTCCCCTCACTGGGCAGCACAGGGGGTGTGCTCCCCCTCTCCCAGAGCACCCCAAGGGACTCAGCTCTGCACAGCCCTCCTGGTGTCCCTGTGCAGAGGGGCTGTTCCTGCTAGTGCCTGTGACAGCAGATCTGTCAGCCCTGCATCGAAAACTTAAAATTGAGGTTTGGTGGCTGAGGCCAAGCACTGCTCAGGTCACACAAAGGCCCTGAGCAGCCCAGTGGAGAACAAACACAAGAGAAATGCTGACGTTGGAGGCATCTCCCAGCCCTGTGCAGGGGCAAAGCTGTACATGGCCCAGGCCCCCTGGAACAGCCCTGCTGCAGTGATGCAGCCACTCTCCTGAGGTGGGTCTGTCTCCAGCTGCTTGAGCAAGCAGCTTGACCACCCCTGGTCACTTGTTGCAGCATGTTCTGGGGGTGATGATGCTCCCCAGCCTGTCCGAGGGGCTGCAGTATGGTGGCCAGGGCAGCTGGCAGCAGCAGCACTCTCACTGTCCTAACCTGGTCAGTGAGAAAGGGGAGGGAGGGTCTCCTGACCCCCCAAGGGGGGGAAGCCTTTTCCTGCTGCCTGCATGTACTCACGGACACTGCTTGCTGTCCCCCCTGAGCTGAGCCTGCAAAGGGACCCTGGCATCTGTCCCACCTTTTCTGCTGGTCTTTCTCTGGTGTGCTGGGTGAGCAAAGCCTGGGGAGCTGCCCCATCTGCTGAAGAAGGTACTCTCTGCTGATGGACAGGACTTTGCTGTCTCTGGCTGGCTGTAGGTCCCTTAGCCTCTGCCCTTCGATTAGGATGGGCTGAGCCCAAGCTTTAACATCTTCTGACACTAGAAAGCCACGAGCATCTCTTCCTTGTGGCAGCTAAGCTGGCGTGTGGTGCACCCTGTGTGTCCCTGGGGCTGTGCTGAGGATTTCCCTGCAGCAGGACTGTGATTCCAGGCTTGTGCACAGCCTCAGGGCCAGGAGGGTACTGGTTTGTGATGGAGGCAGATTCCTGCTAGGTATTCCCTTCCTCCAGCAGCTGGGCATGGCTGTCCCTGTCCTCCTGCATGCCCTCCCTTTGCCAAGGGGCAGCCTATTTGCTTTCTACTGATCTGGCAGTGCTTTCCAGGACAGACAGCCTGCTGCAGGAGAGAGGGATGTGGTTCCTAGCCTGGGGCTGTCTGGGTAACGGGTACTCCTGCTTCTGGGAGGCTGACAGGCTCCTAGTTCTTTCTCAGCTACTTGATGCTAATGTTTTCCTGTCCTCTTCTGAAGCAAGAGAGGGGCGAGGGGGCGGGGGGGGAAGGAGCTCAAACAAACAAGCAGGAGCACCCTGGCCTGCCCTTCTTGCCAGCCTGGAGCTGCTCCTGCTTTCCCACAAAGCAACAGTACTGTCCCTGCTGCCATCTGCACAGCTGCCCTCTCTGTCCTCTCATCCCTGTCTCCTGCTTCTTGTTTCCACAGCGCGAACTTTCAAAGGCTTCCAGGTCTGACAGTACTTCCCGCATCCTGAACTCCACCACCACCAATGCCTTCTGCTGAGCTGCTGCCTGCCAGGCTCCAGCTGATCGTAGTCATAGTGAGTCGCTGCTCGGGCGGAGTGTTACACAGCTCTCCCTGTGCCCAAAGCATCCCATGCTCTAGGTTTAACTTTTACCTGGGTCCCAGGTGTTACTCCAGCCAGCCTGGTGCTCTGTGGGGCGGGGGGGTGTTTCTGCCTAATGGGGTAGGGTGTGAAAAGTACACTTTTTAAAACTTGCTTTTATTTAGGGAATTCTTGCAATTGTTTATGATTAAAGATTGTGTTAGGGTAGCGCAGCAATGGGTGCTGGCTCCTGCCGTAGCCTGGCTGGCTGGGGTGAACATTGGTGCTCAGTCACAGGGGCTCTGCCTTGCTGAGCATGCTCTGGGACAGACAGGACCTATGGCTTTGGTGCCTTTCGTCAGAGGCTTTTTTACCCTCCATATTGCTGTAGCTATTGTCCATAAGCATCTTCCTTTCTCAACATCACAGCAGGCTTGTTTTAGTGGGGGCTTGCTTTAGCTCAGGTTCCATTAGCAGACTTTGCTTGACCCCTTGTATCCTGCTGCTCCCTCTGCCCCCTCCCCAAGCAGTGGAGAGGCAGAGCTTGTGGCAGTGAGTGCCTGAGCACACATTACTAGCAAGGAAGTGAGCTACAGTGGGACAAGGCCTTCTTCCCTGCCCTTGGGAAGGAGACCAGCTTGTCCTACCCCAGGACCTGCTCTGCACCGTCCAGTGCTGCCCTCTGCCCTCCCTCGCACTTCGATCTAGCAGAGGACAGCAAGCCGAGTGCTTTGGCAGTATGACACAGCCCTGGGCACAGCTTGGGGGGGCCTGTTTGCACTTTTGTTAACAAAGCTCTGTATGTATGTGTCTGTCCCTGATCATGACTAGTTTGCACCTTGTTATCACTACAGTCCCCCACTTGCTGTTATTTATTCTCCAGGTTCTGTGCCCTTGTTCTGTAACTCTGTATATACTGTTCAATGGAATAATATGTATATGTTTATATAGCTGCTGCTGTTTGTGTATCTGTGGGGTGACTGAAGGCTCCCCCGCTGTGGCCTTGCAGCTGGGGAGGGTTGGGCATAGCTTTTAGCTGGGGCTGGGACCGGGACAGTCTTTTGTATGCAACAGGAAGCACCACCACAGCCATTAGTGTGGTAGTAATGTAGATGTAATGAAAGTAGTAAAGTAAATGTAGAGTAATGAGTAGTAAAGTAGATGTAATGTAGAGTAATGAAAAGTAGATATAATAAATATGTTCAGCCTTTCCCTTGGTTGTCTTCAGCACTTGTGCAGCTGCAGCCTGGGCAGGGTCAGGTGCCAGTCCAGTTCCAGTGTGTGAGTTCAGTTCCCTATGGGCTAAACCTGGCCCGATCCTGTCTTGGGGCATCGCCTGCCCATCTCTGAGGGCAGAGTGGTGCTGGGGCTGGTCCTAGCAGCGGCACGCAGGAGCAGAGCTTGCCTGTGTCTTCCTTACTGCAGACAGCTGGGGGACAGCGGGGGGCTTTGGGGCCCTCATGGCTCCAGCACACAGATGTAGGTGGTCCAGGGCCCACACACCACCTCCTCTGCCCGCAACCCTTCGGCCACCAGGTACTCAACACGGCGTGGCTGGTCAGAGCTGGCATTGTCCTTGTGTCCCAACTGCCCATATTTACCTGCAGACACCACAGTCGTCGTCACCATTACAGGGTGAGGGTTCCCCGGCCTTGCAGGGGCAGGGAGGAAATGTGAGAGCAGCGCCTCCCCATACAACTGGCTCCAGCCAGGAACCTGTGGCACTGCTCTGCTGTGAGACCTCACCCTGATAAAATGACTCGTTATACAAGTAATAGCAGCCAACGGTAAGGAAGCAGAAACCAAAGGCTGTTCCTGGGGGGTGCTGCACCATCCCAGAGCAAAGCCATCACTTACCCCAGCCCCAGGTGTAGAGCTCGCCACCTCCTGCAAACAGGACAGCACCCATCAGACAGCACCCACCTCTGCCCCAACGGGTCCTGGTGAGCCCCAGGCTGTGTTAGCCACCCCCCTGCTCCTGGGCAGCACCGAAAGCAGGGGTGCTGCCCGCCTCCCCACCAGCAAGAGCCAGGCACTCACGTGTGATGATGGCCGTGTGCCGGGACCCACAGCTGACCTTGCTGACCTCCAGGTCCTGGGGCAGATCCAGCAATGCCGGGAACGCCTGGATGGAAATGAATGCGGTGTCCTCAGCAGCCAGCTGCTCCTGATGGGGCGTCAGCTCAGCGTCCCCTGGGGAAGAACTGACCCTCAGCTCCCGGGAACGACCGGGCCCTGCCAACATCATCAGCAGGCTGGAACCACACCAGCCTCACACCTAGCTGCTGGCACTGCTTGTGGTCCTGGCACCACCTGCTGTCCCTGGCCCAACCAGCCGCACCCTCACCTGCTCCCGGGTCCTCGTCCTGTGCCCGCTCTTCCGCCAGCGCTTTGGAGGGCAGAGCCAGCTGGCCGGACTCATTCCAGCCCCACATGTAGAGGTCTCCTGTCTCTGCGGGGTGGGAGGGAGCACATCAGGGATGTCCCTGGAGCAGAGCTCAGCCCTGAACCCCTGGCAGTGGCTGAGTGCTCTGGGGGCACCAGCACCGACCGTGCATGGCACAGGGCAGCAGTACGAGGTACTGGTCCTGCCGGGGCCATACGCTGCCACTGGCCGCCCTGACCACCTGCACCCAGCACAGCCCCTCACCGCTAACGCTGGCCGAATGCCACCCGCCAGCCGCCACCGCCTGCATCGGCACACCGGCCAACGCCTCCACCAGCCGCGGCTGCAGCTCTGACTCCAGGGTCCCGTGGCCGAGCTGCCCGTGCCTGTGGGGAGACACACATGGACAGACAGACACACACCCCCCACACCTCACTGCCCTCCAGCCCTCGCACCTCCCAGCCCCGCCATGAGCCCACGGTCCTGACCGAGCCCCTCCTGCCTGCTGCTGCCCACGACCCGGCCCCCCAGGACCCCCCATGGCGGGGAGGGTGCAGAGGGGGCACAGGGCCCAGCCTCAGGGGGAAGGAGGGTGCCCCTGCACCCTGGTGCCAGGCCATGGGAGGCTGGCAGAGGCTCTGGGGCCCAGAGAGCGGGTTGCAGCACGCAAGGCTGTGGGTCAGTAGCAGCTGCACAACGCGAGACAGGGGTCCATGTCATCGTGCAATCGCTGTGCAACGGTGCGGCGAATGACACAAGTCTGAACTGATAAATGTGTTTACGAGTCAGTCCATTGCTCAGCTAACTGATTGCTGAGCTCACTTGGGCTGTGCTGAGCCACCAATCAACAGCGCAGTGGTGGCAATCAGTTTGGCCCCCAAGTCTGAAAGCGAAAGTGGGGGGAAATCCCACGAGGAGACAAGCTGGGGCTCATCGGGGGGTTGGGTGGCACCAATTGCCATGACAAGCGTTTCACATAGCGGGCACACAAAGGAGGGCAGGCCCATGTGGGCTACACAGGGCAGGACTCAGACACACATGCTGTGGGGGAGCTGCCCCACATGAAAAAATCCACCCTGCGTGGGCGAGCTGTGCCATCACTGGCACTGACAGCAGCGCCAAGGACACAAACAACCCCGGGGGCAGCAGCCATGGCCGAAAGCAATGAGATGTGGCTTCTGGCACCATTCAGGGTGGCAGAGCCTGAGCTGCTGAAGGAATCGCCACGGCTGAGAGGAGGAGCTGAGTCCAGAAATAGGGAAAAGCCGAGTGCCGGTGGGAGGACGATGCCCAGTGCAGGCAACCTGCGCACAGGACTGGAACCGTGACAGTTACAGACTGGGAGGGTTGGTGGCGAGCAAGTGGAATATAACACACCAGTGGCTTTAATTGTCAAAGCTGTTGAAAAAGCTGAGAGTTGGAAAGGTAAAATAAACAGCTCAGCTGCACAGAGCAGATGAGTCTTGGGGATCGTCAAAGTGTCGGAACAGGATGCCAAAAACTGTGCTAATGCAACAACACTGGAAAGTATTTTTGCTCTCCTTCACAGGGAAATCTGCAGAAAGCCAGGGCAAAGAGAGGCACCCAGCAGGGCTAGACACAGGGCTGGTTCTTGGCTGGCCCCAAGCTCAGCTGCAGGCACTGAGCAGCAGCTCAGAGTGCCGACAAGCAGGGAAGCGTTTGCAGCAGTGGGGAAAGGGGGCTCCTGGCCCGAGCAGGCAAAGGCAACCACAGCCTGCAGAAAGAAAGGGGCTACGAAGGCTTGAGCAGGGCCAGCGCCGAGCCATTATAGAGAAGAGCTGGGACACTGTGGGACACGGCATAGGGACATGCTGGAGGATTCTCAGCCATGGAGAGAAGCTTAACCATGGCATTAGTTTTCTTTCAAAAATGTTAATCCTAAAATACATGTTCACAAGTGTAGAAACCTTTCCTCTGAGGGGAAGCAAGAAGGACAAGATAATACAATGTCTGCAAATGCAACAACTGCTGATTTAAACTGAGTTTTAGGTTTGCTGTGAGGACCAGCTGGCCAAGACCCCAGCCAGCAGTGAACAGAGAATGGGGGAACAAAATGCTCCTGAGCCCATCATATACACTGAGGGAGGGCGATGGGCCAAGTCACACAGCTCTGCTGAGTACAACCATCAGTCTTTGGTGGTTTTGTTTTCCATAAGTAGCAAAGAAAGAGGAACACATAATCCCTTCCACCCTATGGCTATTAACAACTAATAGTTACTGTGCCCAGAGTTGATCACGCACCGGCATCCCAACACGGTGCCTCACATGTACATCTGTGGTACTGGGGATGTACAGATGCAAACCAACGGATTTACCAAGCGGGGGGGGTGGTGGTGGGGTGGTGTCAGAGCGTGACAAGACCCAGTGATGCCTCAGCTACGCCCAGAAACGAGCCCTACAGTAACGGGGCTTTAACGGCCCACGGCTCCCAGCACATCTTTGCAGCTCTGGGACTGAGAGGATGCATCCCTGTGTGCTGCGGCCCCGGGGGCATTTAGCCCACTGTGCCAGAACTGATGGTGCTGGACAGGGCAGGAACTCGGAGCAGCTGCAGCCGTGAGGGCTGCAATGCTGCGTACAAGCGACACAAACAGTGGCACAGGTAGGAGCCGGCAACTTGTGTTGCCAAATGCGTAACCACACCTCAGCCTTGGAGCAAAGGGAGAAGCAGGAATCCCTTGGCAGGCACCAGGCAGTAGAAATCACGCGATCCAGAGAAGGGATGGCCTGGAGCTGCGCCCTCCATCATCTTCTGGGAAAATGTTACTGGATGTGGGGCAGCCAGGGCAGCATGTGCAAAAGCAAACCCTGAGCTAACAGAGAACACCTTTAAGAGACTAAACCGAACAATCCTGCTGGCTATTTATTGCACCCAAGTGCAACTGCTGGCAAGTGAAAGGGCATCAGGGGTTGATGCTTCTCCCAAGGGGTTTACTCCTCTCCCTAGCAGAGGGATCTTGTACTGAAGTGCTAACAGACATGTGGTACCACTGTCCATCTCAGAAACAAACTGATCTTTGACTGCAGGTGGCTGCCTTTGTGACATGTTATAGAGGAGCAGGAGCAGAGGGAGCTGAACCTTACACTGATTTGAAGCAGCCAAAGGGTGAAGGATAAGGCAGAGCACAGACGCGGTACCTGGCCGTCACTCGCCCACAGGAAAGAGAGATTTGTGCTGAGCTGATGCACCAACAACCTCAGCCAGGGACCCAGCCAGCCTGATGCCGTGAAACATCCCAACATCACTGCAGCACCCAGAGAGAAGCTGAGAGTGGAAAACCAACAGGCCTAGCAAGTGCATTAGAGAATAAAAACCTTTCAAATGGGGACTGAGAGTGAACTGCCAATTGTACGTCACTGGTGTGACAGGTTTATGGGACAGTCCCCAAAACTTGTGGCTGTGTTATACTTGATACTGCATCCTGTGGTTGTGCCGATAGTGCTGCAACAACCTTCCTTTATCATCCTGCACGCATAGGGCCAGGCACCACAGGAGCAGTGCTGCAGGACCAGACAGGAGGGTACGTGGCCTGGTACCATGAAAACCACAGCAGACTCAGCAAGAAGGGACCGCAGGGACATCAGGGGTCATGCAGAGACCTGAGTGGTCTCAGAGGCCACCCTGACAGGGCCACAAGCCAGTGGCCCCACAGAAACCACAGCCGCAGCACCCACAGAGGAGACAGGGCCAGCGAGGGGGGGGACCCAGCGGGGATGGGAGCGCAGGCAGGGTGGGCACAGCAGGGCCAGCGCTCCCCAAAAGCCATGAGCCAGGCTGCCTGTGCCAGGGGGGACGTGCTGGTGCTCAGCAGGACCTGGCTTGGGCGAATGCCAGATCCCATCAGCACAGGGGTGAACACTGTGCAGCAGGAAGGAGGCGGGCAGCCAGGTGCGGGGGGGGGGAGCACCCTTCACGGAGAGCACACCCGCTACATCAGCAATGATGTACAGGGCTGAGATTGCTTAGTGATAGTGTGAGCAATGCCAAATTCGGGTAGAAGTAGCAAAACTGGGACCAGCAGGGAAGAGCATGGGGGTGACCCACCGGCCCCCCTCCATCACACTGCTGGCCTGAAGACGTGGAGTGGGAGAGCTAAGCCTAGAGGGGTGGACTAACGCCAAGTGACGTGGGAGGGTAAGGAGGGATGGGCTTACACCCCAATACCTTTGAACCTGCTGCACCCACACACCCTAACCCTGAGCCACCCCCAGCTGTAGCAGCAAGCAGCATGGAAAGGTAAGGAGGGACAGACTTGCACCCTAACCCCACGCACTGCAGGAGGGTGGAGGGAAAGGAGAAAGGGCTGTAACTCAACAGCAGTTGTATATCATCAAGAGGACTTAAGACTTCTTAACTGGAGCTCAGTAATTATGCGCAACACCACACAGAATAACAGGGTGATGAAGTAATGAGCAGTGTGTTTACTAGTCAATTAGTTTACTGATCGCGTAATCACTTTATTAGATTATTTTACCACATTGACTAATCAATCAACACTACACAGACTCCAACCGGTCCGTCTTAAGCCTGCGGGCTCACGGGGAGAGCTCAGACCCTGGGGTGACATCCCCCCCCCGCCCCCAACATCCTCTCACCTGCATCCTCCCTGGCATCCCTTTCGTACCCCCTCATCACGCTCAGCATCCCTTCCCGCATCACCTCCCCCTCTATGTCCTTCATCCCACAACCCCCTCCCGCCGCAGCCCTCCTAACCGCCCGGCAAACCCGCTGCCACCCTCCTCCTGCACCCCCCTGCGCCCCCCCCATCCCCTTCTCACCTCGGTACCACCTCCCCGCGTCCCTCCCCTGCACCCCACCCTGTCCCTCGCACCCTTCCCGCGGGGCCGGGCGCACCCACGCCTGCACCCACCCCCTCGACCCCCCCCCCCCCGGCGCTCACCTTCCACCGCCCCAGGCGTAGGCTTCCCCGGCGGCGCCCAGCGCCAGGACGTGCTCCTGCCCCAGGGCCAGCCGGCGGACCCGCACCCCCCCGGGCAGAGCGGCGAAGAAGGGCGGCCGCGGGGTGGCGAAGCCGCCGGGCAGCAGCGGCAGCGGCGGCGGGCGGCGGGGCCCCGGCGGCGGCAGGGCCCGGCTCCAGGCGGCCGCTTCCCGCAGCTCTCCCCGCAGCGCCGCCGCCCGCGGCCAGGCCCGGGCCGCCGCCGGTCCCCGCAGCACCAGGTGGGTTTCGGAGGGCAGCGCCTCGGTCCAGCCCGGCGGCAGCCGCCGCCGCAGCCCCGCGCTCCGCACCTCCAGCCCCGCGCCTGCCGCAGCGGGACCGTCAGCGCCGGGAGGCGGGGGGACACACACATCCCGGGGGACCGGCGCTGGGAGGGGGACATCCCGGGGACCGGCGCTTGGCGGGGGGAAGGGGACACCCCGGGGGGACGGGCGCTGGGCGGGGGGGACGGGGACACCCCGGGGGGACCGGGGCTTGGGGAGGGAAGGGGACACCCCGGGGGGGACCGGCGCTGAGACGGGGTACGGGGACATGGCAGGGGGACCGGCGCTTGGCGGGGAGAAGGGGACACCCCGGGGGGACCGGCGCTGGGAGGGGGGGACGGGGACTCCCCGGGGGGACCGGCGCTTGGGGAGGAAGGGGACATCCCGAGGGACCGGCGCCGTGGGAGGGTGAGGGTTTCCATTCCGGGGGTTTGGCGTCAGGGGACGCAGCGGACAGCACCGACCGAGGGGACCGGCGCCGCGGGGAACGGAGACCCCGCCGTCCCGGTGCAGCGCGGGGAGCGCGGAAGGGGGAACCGGGCGCCAAGCCGGCCCAGGGCAGCACGGGCACCGCGGCAGGAACGGGGACCCGGGGCACCGGCCCGGGGGGGGGCGCTCACCGGTCTCCACGACCACGTAGCTCCAGGCGGGCCAGACGCGGCGGATCCCCTCGGGACCCGACTCCAGGCGGCGCGGCCCCGGGCCCGGCCCCGGTTCCCCCGCTGCCTCCTCGGTGCTGAAGCCGAAGACGAGCCAGGCGCGGCGCGGAGCCGCCATGGCGGGGTGGGGCGGGGCGGGGCGGGGCCTGCACGGGGCGGGAGGGGGCGGGGCGGCGGCAGGGAGGGACGGAGACCGGGCCGTGGTCCAAGAGCAGCTTTAGTGCGGTGTCACCGGGCGGGCCCGCCGCCGTGCAGGGCCCCGGCCCCCCCGGTTAAGGCAGACGGTGGCAGAGGCAGCGGCGAGCCCCGTCCTCCCCCTCGCCCCGGGGGCACCGGGCGGACCCAGCCGCGGCCCCGGGGCAGCAGTGTGCCAGCCCCAGCGGGCAGCCGGGACCCCCCCCCCCGGGCAGCCCCCCCACCGGGGCAGTGAGCGAGCGCCAGCCCGAAGCAGCGTGTGCGGGCAGCCCCCCGCCAGGCCCTCACTCCTGGCCGGGGTTGGGCTTGATCAGGCCATAAGCCACCGCCTGCGCCAGGCTCTCCTTGGCCGCCTGGGCCACGCGCGGCTTGTCCTTGTCCTTGGCGAGCACCGAGAGGATCTCCAGCATCTCGCTGGCCATAAGCTGCTCGGCCACCTCCCGCTCGGCTGCCATCATGTTCATCACCACCACGGCCCCGCGGTGCTGCAGCTCCGTGCTGGGGCTCAGCAGCAGGGCCTGCAGGATCTCCAGCCAGTGCACCGTCTGCGGGGGGAGCAGGGCCATGCTCAGCACTGCCCCCCGCAAGAGGGGGGGCCAGCTCCCCACAGCCCTGCTGGCCCCCAACACCCCCAGCCCTGGCTCAGAATCAGCCTCAGGTCAGGATAGGTTCCCCCATCTCCCAGGGCCAGCACTGGGATACAGCTCCAGGACAGGAGTGGGAGGGAATATGGGACACTGGGTGCTGTCCCAGGGGGTGCCAGGTGCCCCCACCCCACTGCCAGGCACTCACCACCTGAGGGATCCGCTTGCAGATGGCGGGGTGCAGGGCGGTCAGCATGGCCAGGGTCCCTGAGGCTGCCCGCCGCAGCTTCTCATCCTCCTCCCCACTGTACAGGACCATCAGCTTCAGCCGGTCACTGTCCTCGGCCAGAAACAGCTCCTGCACCTGCAGAGGAGGAGGAGGAGGAGGAGGAGGAGGAGGAGGAGGAGGGTGGGGGGCTCTGGGAGGCTGGGAGCCCAGCGCAGACGCCCAGCCCACCCTGGCTCAGCCCTCACCTCCTTGCTCATGGCCATGTTGCACATGCACTCTGTCGCAGCCAGCCGGATCAGCTCGTGCTCCTCAAACATGTACCCCTCGATCATGGGCACAGCCTTCTCCTTCAGGATCTTCTGCCTGTGGCGGGGTGTGCATGAGCACTCCCTGCCCAGGGCAGCACACCTCCAGGCCAGAGCCCTCTCTCCCCCCACCTGGTCCAGCTCCTTGCTGGCCCCACTGCCCCTACCGCAGCCTCTCGCTGATGCCAGCCAGGTTGGTTAACGCCATCAGCCCCTCAAAGTTCTCCAGGCCTGTGCGCTGAAGGTGCAGAAGGCTTACCAGGGGTCGGACCACCTCATAGATCTGTGGAGATGGCAGTGCAGGGCTCAAACCCTGAGCGAGGGGCAGGGACTCTGCACCCTGTGGAGAAGGGGGCACAGGGAGCCCTGAGCCCAGACTAAAGGCAGAACTGCTCCCACGGTCAGGCCTCAACCATTGGGCCTTTGTGGGGAACACCAGGGGTCTTGCCACCTCCCACACCCCAGGGAAGGGGAAACCCATGCTGGCAGTTCCTGCAGCGCAGATCCCACCTTAGCTCACCAGCCCTGTGGCTTTCAGCCCCAGCTGCAGCCACGTCCCTGCTGCTGCTCCCATGCGAGCCCCTGTGCAGCCCTGACTGCAGCAGCCCTGCTTGGCAGACCCCCAGCCCACAGCGGTGACACTCACCCGCTCTCCAGGGAACGCCATCTCTGGGTTGGAGGTGATGGTGATCTTTGCCAGGGCCTGAGCTGCCTTGGTCTGCCCCACCTCGGTGCCCTCCAGGGACAGTGGGATAAGAGCCTGCATGCAGAGACACAGCAGCCAGTCCTGCGACCAGGTCACAGCAGCGCCAGCTTCCCCAAGTCTCCTGTACGAGGAAGCCAGTGCGATCCTTGCCAAACAAGAGCCACCCCTGCAGAGTCCCAGCCCTCCCCAGAGCCCGCTACGTGGCGGAGGCCAGCAGCACAGCAGGGCCTGTACCCTCACCTTGCCTCCTCCCTGCGCAACCACACCGCCCCGGTCCTCCGCCTCCTCCACCAGCGCCAAGAACACCCTAGGGACAAAGCAGGAGCACCTGGAGTCAGGGACATACCGCAGTGGGTCCCAGCAGCACCCAGACACCCGCAGTGGGCGCAGGCTATGCCAGACTCCCAGACACCCCCTTTCTGCTCTTGGGAGCTTGCATTCACCACAGGCACATAAGTGCACCAGCAGCCTCAGAACCCGGCTCCCTCCCTGCCACACCCCCAGCACGCCCATACCTGGAGATCAGCTCCCGGCAGGAGTTGGTGAGTGCTGGGTTCTCGCTCTTCACCATGCAGGCCAGAGCTGACACCACACCAGCCGTCAGCAGCTTCCGCACCCGGCGCTTCACAAAGTCCGGCTTGTCCTGTCCCAGAAGCAGGTCATTGCTCGGCTCAGTGCCACCAGCCTGCCACCTGCTGCCATCCACTGCGAGGTCTCTGACCTCACCCTGAAGGCCCCAGGGACGCCCTGTCCCCACTTGGGACCGGAGGCTCTGCCCACCCACGTGCTCTCCTCTGGGGCCAGGGGTCCTAGCAGCTCCTGAGAACAGCCGTGCCCTGCTTACCTTGGGGTGCTGCTCTGGAATGTGCTGCTTGGCGTACTTGGCCAGCTCCAGCATCTGGGGGTCTGGCTCCTCATGGTCATAGCTGTTGGTGCAGTTCACTAATGTGGAGGCAACGGCGTAGAGCACGCTCCTGTCCTCTGACTGCAGCGATAACAGGGCACCCATCACACCCACGATGGAGAGAACAGGCCAGAGCTCAAGCCCACCCAGCACCACTGGGCGCCTTGCGCACACCCCAGCCCCACAGTGTGAGCCCCACAACCCCCTCCAGCACATTTCCCTAGTGCCATGGTGCTCACCACCCAGGGCCGCCGCCACGGCGCTCAGCACACACCTTCGCCAGGTGGAACATGGCCTGCATCGCTGCCTTGTCCTCCACAAACTCCTCCTTGACATCCGCATCGAAGGTGAGGTAGGCCAGGCCCTCCACTGCCCAGCGCCGTGTGCCCGCATCGATTGTCTCATTGCAGAGCCACCTGGGAGAGGGGCCCCATGAGCCCAGGCTGTGGGGCACCCTGCCTGGCTCCCCTGTGCCCCACAGCCAGCAGCACTCACTTGCGGCACTGCTTGGCCAATTTCATTGTGGAGCCCTCAGCAAACTGCTTCATGCTGAAGTCGGTGCCTCCGGCAGACCCCAGCTTGCAGAGTCCCTGCAGTCAGGAGCAGGGCGTCAGAGCAGGAATGGCCACGGTCACCCCAAGGTGCCTCTGAGACACCCCCAGCAGGGAGAGGACAGCGCTGTAGGCCCTGCAGCCACAGCCCACCCAGCACCACCCAAGGGCTCAGCACAGCTGCTGCTCCTCCCATCCCACCATGCTCCCGGTGCGCTCACCACCAGCGCCCGGATGCGGATGCTGTCTCTCTCGCTGTGCTTGTAGATCTCCTTGAGCAGGCTGACACCGTTGGCGGTGATGAAGGAGGCGCGCTTAGCTTTGTCAGCAGCGTGGATCAGCGCCTCCACTGCTACCAGCTGGTGGGCCTCGCAGACGGAGGCGCAGAGGGACAGCACGCTGTCCATGATCCCCTCCAGCTCCAGCACCCTGTTTCCAGCATCCGAGGGGCCCTGCAGCAGGCACGACACCGTCTGGATGGCCCGCAGCTTCCCAGCCAGCTCGTGCCCCTCAAACCAGCTCCTGCAGGGGAAGACCACCAGGAAGGATAAGGCTGAGCCCACTCACAGCCTTCAGCCACACACGGCCCCCTCCGCTGAAGCCCACCATGGCGGGTCTCTGGTGGGTCTGCAATCTGCTTTTATCACTAAGAATGAAAAGGTCTGGGGATAGGGGAGCTGCTACTTCCCCAGAAGGCTGCTGGCTGTACGAGACTGAACCCCCGCTCTGCCCCCATGGACGCCTTGGGTCACCTCACGTAGTCCTCGCACAAGTGGTGGAAGTTCTCCCTCTCGGCATCGCATTTCAGGTCATCATAAAGCTTGCTCAGCAGAACCGAGGCACTCATCCGGCTGTTCTCTGTCACGGGCAGGCTGCCCGGGGTGCCACACACTGTACTTCCCACCTCCAGGATCTTCTTCAGGCCTAGGAGGACATGGAGATCAAACACCCAGTTAAGAGCAAAACGGGGTGCACAGGTGGAACCGAGGCACACAGCACCCTGAGGCAGAGAGGCACGATGCCCCAGCGGGACACTGCAGGCTGTTCTGCTCACCCTGGTCGATCACCCAGAGGCTCATGCTGTTGTTGGTCTCCTTCGGTGACTTCCTGGGCACCACCTTGATGAGCAGGTTGAGGGCGTTGTCACGGCCATGCGCAGAAGCCCCTTCCAGCGCTAGCAGCTCCAGAAGGTGCTTGATCAACAGTTTCAGGTCCTTGGAAGAATCTTCCAGAAGAGACAGTGCCCAGGAGTCAGCACCCTGGGCACAGGCCTCAACCTTGCCATGGTAAGGCTGGCAGGAGCTGCTACCATGACAAGGGGCTCCTGCCTCCCAGCTCAATCTCATATTAGCCCTGGACCAGAGCCCTGGCTCCGCGGCAGGGAGCAGTGACAAAGGCGGGCAGCAGGAGACTAACCCGCTGCAGCTCAGCGCCTCCCCAGAGTGCTCTCCCCACCCCACGCCAGCCAGCCAGGGTGGCAGGCACTCACCCAGCACCACCGCATCCTCCTTGCCACGGAAGTCCTTCTGCAGCCCTTCCTTCAGGGAATCGAACATCACATGCAGAAGGTTGCAGGCAGCCAGGGAAACCTGCTCGTGCTCCACACCCAGCACCGCTGAGAGACGAGGGGCCCCCAGCTCTGCCAGGATGGCCATGGTCTGCAGGTACAAGCACAACTGTCTGCTGGAGACTTTGGGGAAGCCTTGGCACTTCCCAGCACCTTATCGGGATGGTTCCCTGTCACAACAAGGCTCTCACAAACTCAGACCTGGCAGGTGACAGCTCAGAACTCCTCTGCTCAGCGGGGCTGCAGCCAGCCGCAGGCAGAAGCCAGCAACACTCCCCTGCCTGACACGCTTCGCAGCCTCCCCAGCATCGATTTCCCCTGGGCCAGGCCCTGTCACACATGAGAGCTGGGCTACGGCAGGACCTACCCGGGAGCGGTGCCCAGAGCACAGCCCCACCAGGGTGCGCAGGGCCGCCAGCATGAGGTCAGCCTTAACTGTGTCGAGCAGCTGCATCAGCAGCCGCACACCATCGCTTTGGAAGATTTTCTCTGCTCCGGCCTCCTCTCGTGCCAGCACAATCAGGTTCTGTGCAGCCTGGGAAAGAAGAGTCTCGTCTGGGTCACCTGCCCGCCAGAACGCAGCCCACCATGCACAGGGAACCCCCCAGCAGGAGCCAGCTGGGCAGCCAGCATGGCTGCAGGCACCTGCCTTCTGCCCCCAGTCTCCAGGAAGCACATTCTGCTGGCAGGAGGCCCGGCCTCTGCTGGGCAGCACCGTTCAAGCCAGCGGTGCTGACCTGGGAATACCGTTCCTCCCCTCCTTGCCTTCCAACCAAGCCACGTTGCCCTCCTCTCCCAAGTTCAGACCTTTTGCTTCTTGTCTGCATCCTTTTCTTCAGGATCCAGCAAGATCTGGAACATCTGCGCCACCTTCGAGTCCGTGCAGGACATGGTCTTCATCTGAGAGAGAGCAGAAAGAGTGGTTCAGCCCTTACCACCTTCCTCAGTCCACCACATGCACAGGGGGGCCACAGCAGCCCCCAGTCCCCACGCTGCCTCCCCGCTCACCTTCTCGTGCATGCTGCTCCCCAGGGCGCGCAGGGCCTCCTGGAAGGCCTTGTTCTTGGGCTCCAGACTCACGCACCGCTGCAGGTCGCTGACAGCCTGGTCCAGGCGGCCCAGCTTCTGCAGCGCCTGACTCCGGCGGAACAGTGCCTTCATGTCCCGGCCATCGGCTTCAATGGCTGCGGACGAGCAGGGGATCTATTGCAAAGCCCCTCGACTGCTCTGGTCTGCCCGGATGGGCAGTGCACAGAGGCCGGTCCCCTGCCAGCCACCACTGACATTACCTTTAGATGCATCAGCCTCTGCCTTGGCGTAGTCCTCCTACAGAGAGAGAGAGAGAGGCAGCGAGAGGGAAACACCTGATGTGCTGCCCATGCAGGCCTCGCTCAGCCCAGCCTGCTGCAGGCAGAGGCAGCACCTACTGCTTTAGAAAGGAGGGCAGGGAAAAGGACTGTGCGGTTTGAGGATGGGAACAGCATCACTGAGGACAGCAAGCCAGCCCAGAGGACATCTTGTCCTTCCCAAAACGCAACCCTCATGGGGTCCCTGAGGAGCCCTAGGGTCCCCGATGCTTTTCAAGTGCTCTCGGTCTACTTGAGCCCCTGAAGTTCCTTGTGTTCCCCCTTGCCTCAGAAACAGTTCCACGGTGGGAGATCAGAGACGCTGTGACTGCCTGGGGAACAGCCCCAGTGCATACACACAGCCCAGGCAGGGATGGCAGTGCCCTGGCCCCGGCAGTCCACCCAAGAGGTGAGGCAGCACGGGACAGCGGTCAGGGACAGGAGAAAAGGTGCACGGAGGAAACACGGGACCGACTGCGCCCTGCCCGGGGACCGACAGGGCCTCCCAGCGCAGCCGGCGAAGGCGGATGGGCCGGGGCAGGCGCCAGCAGCACAGCCCCAGCAGGCCGGGGCAGCCGGGCAGGTTCCCGCAGGAACCCCGCGGTGAGACACCCGCCCCGTTCTCACCAGCTTCAGGTAGCAGGCGGCCCGGTTGCGGTGCAGCACGGCTCGCTCCGGTCCGCCGTCGCAGAGGCTCAGCGCCTGCGTGTAGGCGGCGAGGGCCGCGGCGTGGTCCCCCGCCTGGAAGAGCGCGTTGCCCCGCTCCCGCAGCTGCCCCGCCGTCACCTGCCGACGGGCACCGGCTGGGACACGCGTGCCGGGGGGGGTGGGACCTGGGCACGGCCCTGACCCGACCCCCCAAGCGGCCGCCCCGGGGATGGGCCCCTGGGACAGGGGTCCTGCCACCCCCGGGACGGACGCTGAGCACCGGCCACCCGTCACGCCCGGCCCCGGCCCCGGCCCCGGCCCGCCCGGCGCTCACTCCCCACCTCCTCCATCGCGCCTCTCTCGCCGCGCCCGCGACGTCACCGGCGATCGCCCGGGGAACCTGGACGCCACCGCCCGCGTCACGTGAGGAGGGCGGGAGCCTCCAGCGCCGCCTCACGGCCCGGCGGTGCCGGCACCGGCCACGTGCGACCTCGTGTTTGTGCGTGCCCGCCCGCCCCCCCCCCCGTGCCCCGCTGCAGCCCCGGCCGGGGAGACCCGACCCGGCCCAGCCCAGCCCCCCCCGCCCCCCCCACCCCCCGGGCCCCCGCCCCGCCCTGCCCGCGGCCCCCCCTCAGCAAGCCCGGCCGGGGGGCGGCGGCGAGAGCCCCCCGGGGGCGCGGGGACCGCAGGGCGGCCGGGAGCGGGGCTGGCGCCTCCCCGGGGGTCTGCAAGGCGGGCGGCAGGCGCGGGGCAGGAGGCGGCCGAGGCGGCAGCGGCGGGTCCGGTAGAAGTGGAAGAGGTCAACAGCCATGAGGAGGAGGATGAGGAGCCCGTAGAGCCCCACAAAGGGCAGGGCCAGGGGGTTTCTGCGGGGGGGATGGGGGGGGCAGCTCAGGAGGGAGTGACCACGACCCCCCACTGGCACCCCTGCGCCAGGGAGGGCCCACTCAGGGCCAGTTTTGGGCCCTGGGGTGACACCACACCAGCCCCCGGGGCCGTGCGCCGGGAGCCCCTGCCGCCCCTGAGCACCTCCCAGGCACCGTGGCCCCGAGCGCCACAGCCAGGCTGCCACCCGCTCACCGGAGAAGGCCCGGACTGGCCAGGCTGGAGAGGTTCACCCCGGTGATGGCCTCCAGGGCCAGCTGAGAGCAGCAGGACTTGAGGGCGCGCGGGCTGGCACGGCAGCAGTAGCGGTGGCCGGCCGGGTCGGTCAGCCGCGGGCAGTAGAAGCCGGGGTGGTAGCGGCCGTCGGGGCTCGCGTAGCCCTCGCAGAGGTGCAGATTCTGCACCGACACTGGGGCAAGGAGCAGGTGCTTGGCAAGCGCCAGGGCTCAGCCCCCACTGTAGGGTGCCGCAGAGCCCATGAGTGGGGCGCTGGCTGGGCTTCGCCCTTGCATCGAGGCAAGTCAGCGTGCTGGCAGCTGGCGCAGTGCTGCTGGGATGGGCTGCCAGCTCCGGTGAGGTGGCCCTTGCAGGGACGCTGCAGAGCGGAGCCTTCCCCAGCCCCAGCAGCGATGGGCCGGGTGGGGCTGGAAGCACCACGGCGCCATGGGGCCTCGCTGCCACGGCCCAGGAGCCCCCGGCTCGGGCCTCAGAGTGGGCTCCGGTCGCGGCTGGGCTCCAGGCCAACGGGCAGCACCAGCTGAGCACAGACCCACCCACCCATCACTGCCTGCTGGCAGCCCTGGACCCATGTGTGCCGTGACCTCTGGCGCACCCCATCGCCCCGGCAAGGGCAAACATGGGGAAGGAGCATGATGGTGGCAGAGGGGAGGGGAAAGCCCCCAGGCCAGCCCCGATTTCCCCCTGCTGAATGCCCTCCCTGTTCCCCACCACCCCACAGGGACAGCACTTCTCACCCCATAGACATGCTGCAGTGAGACCAGCCCGGGCACCACCACACCTGGGTCCCCATCCCCAGCGCAGACCCCCCCCCAGCCTCCTTCAGGGGCCATTGGGGAGCAGTCCACAAGGGATGAGGCCCCAGCAGGGACACAGAGGACACATTCAGGGAACAGGAGGAGCAAGAACGGGGCTGTACCTGTCCCGAGGAGGCGAGGGCACAGAGCCGTGGCGAGGAGCAGCCAGAGTAGGAGCCCACCCAGCATCTTCCCGGCCGACCCTGGGCAGTGGCAGCTCTGGCTCCGGCAGAGGCAGAAACCACAGCCCCTCCTGCTCCCGCCTCCATCACGGCCCATCAAGAGCCGCTTGGAGCCATTAGAGCCTCCTGCACTCGCTGCCCGCTCCACAGGGACCAGGGCGGGAGGCGGGGAGCATCGCTAATGAGCTTCTCTGGGGCCAAGTGCAGGACAGGAGGCATCTTCCCCTCCTCGCAGTGGGGCATCGGCTGCCAGTCCATGGGCCCTGGTTGGGCACCTCAGCCCATCTGGGGATCCCGGTGTCACGGGCGAGGGCCGCAGGCCAGGCTGGGGTGAGCACCGGGCCGCGGGGCTATGGGCAGGCAGGCTGTGCCGCAGCCCCTCGGCAGCCCAGCCCCAGCGGGCAGCGGGCCCTGTGCCAGTAGCCTGGCCCCCTGCCAGCCATGCCATTAGCTGGCCTCCGCCAGAGCCACCGGTGGCACACAGTGCCAGTGCAGGGCCATGGTCCCCTACTCACGGGCAGAGCCCCGCAGGATGCTCTCATCCCCAGGCATGCACCAGGCCTGGGGTCCTGCCCTGCTGCGCTGCCCCATGCCTGGCCGTCCCTGGGGCAGTGTGAGGGGCCGAACTGCCAGGGCCAGTCCATGCTGGCTCTATGCACTCTGCCCGTTCTTGGGGCCATGGCTGAGCCTGTGGGCAGGAAACAAAGACAGAGCTCAGCTCGCACTATCTCCTCACCCAGCCCTCCCCAGAGGTGGCCATGGCCCTCACTGCTGGCACTCCTTCGCAGTAATTAGCCCCGGGGGAGACAGGAAAGCTCGGCAGCCCTTGCGGTCCCCACAGCAACCGGGAGGATGCTCTTGGGGACATGGCTTCCCCCAGCCCCTGGGGCACACAGCAGACAGGTTGCCCAGGCTCCTGAGATGCCAGAGCACCCTCTGTCACAGCTCTGGCCAGCCCGGCACGGCCAGCAGTGCCCCAGGGCAGCGCCCCACGGCCCTGTGCACAGGAGGAGGGTCTGGCTCCCCCAGCAGCTGCCAGCATTTCAGCCCCGAGAGCAGCCAGCACGCCCCAGCCCCAGGAGACTGCTGTGCCAGGCTCTTGCCCCAGCAGCTCAGGAGTGCACATGCAGGTGCTGCAACAGACGATGTACCCCTATCCCCTCCCTGCTAGGCCAGACCCCCTTCCTGGGGCGCCAGGAGGTCCCCAGTGACTATCAGCACCTGCCCCTCAGCCGCCGGCAGCCCCAGTGGAGACCAGGCTGTCAGGCTCACACTGGAAGGAGGCTAAAGGCACTAAATTTGGGAGACGTCATTCCCATGCTTAACTTGGATGCTGCTGCCTGCACAGGGAGCTGCCTAGCTTCAGTCTGCACCCAGTGCCCCTTGCTCCTGCCAGCACCAGGCGCTGCCTGCCCCCAAGCACGGCTGGGCCTGGCCGTGCCACCGGCCTCTCACAGGTGTCGTGGGGCCCCATGCCTGGCTCAGTCCCTGGAGCACTGGTGGGGCAGGGACCCTATGGGGCAGAGCACGGCACAGCCCCAGCAGCCTGCCCAGCACACCCAGACTGGCCCTGGCCACAGCTCCGAGCCTGCCTCCCCGCTGCCTTGGGTTGCTGCCCCATCTCCCCACTTCCCCACGCAACCAATGTGAGAACCACAAACCAGACACAGAGCAGGGCCCTTGGAAACAGCTTCATGTTTCCTACAAGCTCCAGGCGAGCTCAGTCTCCAGTCCACAGCACCTCCCTGGCCAGGTGCCCCAACCCTGCCAAGCTCCTGGCAGCCCCCCTGCTGCCCTGTGGGTTAGGGGGAGCCCAGGTGCCAGCATGGGCCTCTGCCCCAAGATGCCGGGGTGGGCACCCTCCTGGGCAGCCGTGCGAACGCAGGGCAGGTGTGCCCATCCTGCCAGCAGCAGCAGAACCTGGCCCGCTGCCCCTGCCAGCTGTGCTCTGCTCGGAGCAGTGCCCAGCCTGTGGCCTCTATGCCCAGGCAGCATCCGGCAGCCTCTGCACAGCCCTGCCACAGCAGTTCGCTTCTGAAATCTATCCGAGAACACAGGACTAATAAATTAGAAGGCAGCAGCCTTTGCAAGTCCGGCACCTCCTGCCCAGCGCCCGCCTGCCAGCCACGGGCCTGCTGGCCCAGCCTCTCCCGGGCCATGCTGGTGCTGCTGGGCTACGCAGCTGCTCCCACGCTGCCCAGCCAGTCTGCTTCTCTCCCGCTCCAGGAGACGCTACCCCAGGCGGATGCGGAAAGTGGCAATTTCCATGGGGTCCAGGTGGATGTTGGTGCTGTTGGAGGTTGTGCCCAGCGGGTACATCAAAGTCAGTGAAGTGGGCTGCAGGGAGCCCAGCTCTAGCCCCTGGAACAGGCTGCCCAGGGCCAGCTAGGGAGAGAGGAAGGAGAAGGGTGGGTGGCCCGGAAAAGTGGGATGTGGTGCCTGGCAGCGCAGCACCGTGCACAGGGCAGCCCCACACGCACTGTGCCAGCAGCCAGTTCACAGGCCTCCCATAGCACCCAGGGCACCATGCTGACCCAGCCCAGCCCAGGCTCTGCCCTTCCTCACTGGGGGATGCAGGGCTCGTGGAAGGCTCCAGACCCACTTAGTGAGAAACCAACATCCTCCAGCTTTGCCTGGGCAAGGCACAGAACAGGGCTGCATGCTGCACCGTGGGATTCTTGACCAGCCACAGGTTCTGGGACGCTGGTGCTGGTCAAGTTGGGGCCACCTCCAGCCTCCGTCCTGGCTTGGCACGAGCACAGGATGCAGGAGGCAGGCCTGGCACCAGACGTGCCGGGGGCCCCGGTCTAACTCTGACCCAGCAGTAGGTGGAGGTGGCAGCCCGGTCTTACCTTTCCCTGGCTGGTGGTGCAGTTAAACCCCAGGTTCTTGGCCTCCAGGCTGCAGTCAAAGCCTTTGCGGTGCAGGATCAGGGCTGCCTCAGCTGAGGGTAGTGAGTCATCCTGCTGGGGAACCAGGGTGTGAGGTGCAATGCTGGGGACAGCGGGTGCGATACCCCCCCCTCCGAGAGTCCTGCCCAAGCCATGCCCACCTCGCTTGCGGGGCGCAGCTCACCTCTGCCTGCAGCATCCGCAGGTTAAGGATGTGAAAGTCACAGGGGAGGGTCGTGGAAAGGGGCATGAAGGAGCGCAGGGCTGGTGGGGCCGGCTTCTCCTGGGCCACAGGCATGACCAGGGCCTCAGCATTCAGGTGCATGGAGGTGATGTGGCTCAGCAGGGAGGGGAAGCTGATCGGGCGGCCATCCTGCACCTGCCAAAGAGCACATGGGTCAGCACAGGCCAGGGGAGCAGCAGGGCCAGGCAGAGCCTGGACAGGGCCCATGGGACCTTCCGCTCCTTGCAGCCTCTCCAGCAGCGCCCAGAGAACAGGCACGTGCCAGCATAGGGCACTCAGAGCTGCACCCACCCAGGCTTGACCCCCTCCCCAGCACCCAAACACAGAGGGCAGCTGCTGGCTGGGCAGCCTGCACAGACCCCAGCTAGCCGTTGGTCAGACTATGGGCCTGCTACAGGGCCTGGCTAGGCTAGTTGCTAGCAGCTAGTGCACGAGACAGGGAGAGACAGTGGGGCCAGGCCGGCTGTTACCTCTGGGCTGCCAGTCCTGGCGCCGGGGAAGCCCAAGGCTTTAAACACGGAGGCCAGTTTGGAAAAGAAGCTGGAGCTCTGAACGGGTGACATGGCGCATGCATAGAGAGCAGCAAGGGGACGGGACAAAAACACGGCGATTATGAGGGCAGCGTGGCTCTGCACCCCATCTGAGGGACAAACCCCGCTCCATGGTCCCACCCTCCCCACACCCCCATGTTCCAGGCACAGCACGACCCTGTGCAGTGCCACGATGGCCGGACGGCCATGGGGCGGGAGGGGAGAAGACCCTGCATCCATCTCATGCGTGGCTTTCTGCAGACACCTCCACCCTACTCCATCCCAAGGCAGGGCTGGGCTCTCTGGGCGAACGGCACTGCACCCGACCCCCGTCCTGCGGCCTCACAGCCCATGCACCTTGTTGGCAGTGGCACGGTGCTCCAGGAGAAGGCGGAACCGGTTGCAGGTGCGCTTGTTGTCCTTTAGCCCTTGGCCCAGGCCCCGGTTGTCATCCTGCATGAGGCGCCGGTCCAGGATCACCTCCAGCTGACCTGCAGAGAGCAGGTCCCAGTGCCCTGGGCTTTAACAGGAGCCAGCCACCTCTGCTGCCACAGATGGAAATGCTCCCACAGGACTGGGGGCAGCCGGGGAGCCCCCAGAGACAGCAGGACCATGGCACCCTGTGCCCAGCCCACAGCACCCTCCTCCCCAGCATCCCATGCCAAGAGCAGCCCCAGTTCTGCAGCAGACCCCCCGAGGCACAGCCCCGCAGCCCCAGCTCACCACTGCTGAGGCTGGAGACCCCCAGGGCCTGGGCTGTGTGCAGCGTCAGGCGGCTCTGCATGTCCTGAATGTAGGCCATGGCGGGCATGGGGTAAAAGTTGGCCTGCAGTGGCAGCTTCCGCTGGTACCTGCGGGGCTGGATCTGCCGAGGGAAAGAGGTCAGCAGCTGGAGGTGGCTCCCACGGTGGCCGGTGCCAGGTGGCAGGGCACTGTCCCCCCGTGGGCAGCTGCTGTCCCTCCCCAAGCTGTCGGATACCTGGAAGCCATTGAGGTCTGTGAAGAAGGTGTCATCGCTCTCGATGTCAGTGCTGAAGCGCAGGGCCAGCTCCTTGTTGATGTGGTCACGGATGTCCACCAGGCAAGACACGTCCAGGGACAGGCCCTCCACCCCTGCGGGCAGGCAGTGAGGGGCTGGGCCTCATGGGCAGCATTGCCCAGCACCCCTGGGCCAGTGACCTTCCTGGCACAGCCTCGCACTGTCTCACCTGGCACGTTGTAAAGCCGCACCACGGTCTGGACATGCTGGTAGTAGCTGACGACCTCTGAGAAGAGGGGTCCCTCCGTCACCCGCACTACTGGGGGGTCCTTGGGGGCGTAGGGCTGTGGGGGAAGGAGGGCTGCGCTGAGGCTGCTGCCTGCAGGACTGTTAGATGGCCGTGGGCACGGCTGCCAGCTGGCTCGCAGAGGTGGTGCCTGTACCTTGGCCTCGCCATCAGGCAGAAAGAGGTAGGCTCCGCTTTTGTCCTTGGAGGTCCTGGTGCCGTAGACGAGAAACTCACTGCTCACCCTTTGCTCCCGCTCCTCCCCAGCTTGGCGGATGCTCTGTGGGGTGTGGGCCAGCACAGCAGTGAGCACGTCTTGCATGAGGCAGTGCTGTGTCCCCCTCCCCTCCTTGACCCCCACACCACCCATGAGACCCCTGCACTCGCCTGCAGCAAGCCTGAGCGTCCCGAGAAGCAGGCCTGCAGGTGCTGGTTCTCCAGGCAGAAGTCTTCGGCGGTGGCCGGGAAGACGTGCACGGGTACAGCCTCCTGCTTGCGCACAGCCAAGTCCCGGCCATGCAAGTACAGGCGCACGGAGGACTTCAGCGCACCATGGCTGTTGAAGGACTTATGCAGCTGCAGCACACGCAGCCCCAACGCAGGCAGGCGGGCCAGGACAGATACCTGTGGGCAGCACGGAGACCTGAGCCAGCCTCTCCGCAGGAAAGCAGCCAGAACGTGGGGATCTGCTGGCTGTCAGCAGGGCAAAGACCCCGGCTCAGCACTTCTGGGGCTCCTGCTGAGGGGGGACGTGCACATGGGCCTGGGGGTTCACAAGCAGTGGGAGCTTGTGTTGTGGTGTGGGAACACTTGTTGCCACAGAGAAGGGCTCACAGGGTGTTCTGGCCATGGGGCGAGGGCGGGAGGCTGGCACACATGGGCTGAGCAAGCTGAGGATGGGGGCGGGCAGTGGCACTAGGGCACCCCATACCTGGTAGATGTCAGGCACCGTGTCAGTGGCGGAGCCCCAGTGCGCACTGAGCTGGGAAGGCAGTGGCTGCCCCTCCTCGGAGAGCACACGCACGTGTGGGGAGTCCACCAGCACCGGCACGACGCTCAGGCGCTCCTGCTCCAGCGGGTTGAACACCACCAGGTACCTGCAGGGTGGGGTCACACAGAGATGGTGACCCCAGCCCCATGGCATCCTGGGTGCCCCATGGCCCACACCATCCACGGGTCCCATGCACCCACCCACTGCTTCACAGAGTCCCAGGTACCCCCCTCACTGCCCCTCTACAGTCACACAAGCCCCAAGAGCAAGGCAGGCAGCCCCTACCGGGGCGAGGCGTCCAGTTTGACCACTGTTCTCTCTGGGAGGGAGTCCTGGTTGGGGCGCGTGTCATCCTGGGGAGAGATGCAGTCAGAGCTAGAGTGTGCCCACCACCCCTGCCAGCCTGGCTCAGGGACACAGGCACAGGCTGGGACCCTTTCCCTGGGCCCCCACCCAGTACTGAATGGGCAGGCAGGGCTGTGCTCCCTGGGGGGATGAGGATAGCTGCCCCAGCATGGCCCAGTGTGCTGGGGTGCGGGAAGCCAAGGGGCAGGGTGCTGCTCACCGTGCTGAGGAAGGGTGCAGTAGGGTCATGGCGGTAGGTGTCCTTGTCCCCCAGCACGAGGTAATGCGCAGCATTGATGATGACACGCTTGAGGTTCGTGAGGGAGTGGAGCAGCCTGGGGCACAGGCAGAGTGAGCCACCCAGGACTGTCCCCCATTTTCTCTCAGCATCCCCCCAACATCCCTCACGTCCTCCGAGGAGAGGGCCCCCACAGGACCCCCCACGCCCAACCACGGTCCCAGCCCTGTGCCCACCAGCCCCCATCCAAGACAGGCCCCTCAGGGCTGCACCCCAGCCCCCCGCACGCACCGGACTCCATAGTCAACTGCCACAGCCTCCTTGGCGGTGCCGGTGATGGCATCGTGGTGCTGGAAGAGGCCCAGGTTGCGACGGGCATTGCTCAGCAGGGCGTAGTCAGAGAGCGGGTACCTGCCATCAGCGCCAGCACGGCGGGCGTGGGCGAGCGCCAGGCTGTACAGGATCTCTGCCCCCCTGTGCAGGGACAGAGTCACCGAGGGTCCCTGCCCTGGCGCCCCAAAGCTCTGGGCCCAGCAGTGCCAGGACGGAGGACAGAGGGGGAGCAGCCAGCCCAGTCCGCACGCTCTCCATGCACATGGGCCTGGCCTCAGGGAGGGCAGGTGGGGACACGCACTGCCCAGGGGCTGGGCGAGGGTTTGGCACTGCCTGGGCCGTGCCTGGGCCACCCCCAGCACGTTGGCAGCTGGGCACAGACCTGGGGACTGCCAGGGCTCCCAGGTGCTGCCTGGCCAACCCTAGCCTGTGCCCCCCCGCACACAACCCCTGCCCCGGGGCCCAGCCCACTCCCCCTCACCGGAGGTGGGCCTCCAGCACCCGGTCCAGGCTCTTGTAGAAAGGGCGGGAGGTATAGTAGCCTGTCCAGTAGTGATCCTCCCGGTCCGCATAGGAGAAGAAATCCCCGCTCAGCACTGGGAACCCGGGCGGCTTCATCCCCGGCACGATGCCCACCTTCTTGTACAGGGCGTCAAAGTAGTCAGAGAGCGTCCCAAACTGCGCCTGCAGGATGGCACGCGCAGCCCTGAGCGCAATGGCGAGATGCCATGGCTCCCACCAGCCCTCCCAGCACTGCCCACCCTCCAACTGGGCTCTGTGGGTGGCCTCCCCACAACCTCTGTCTGTGAGGCCCTGCTCACCCCAGCCCCCTATGTTGCCCCGGACCATCCTGCACATACTTGGACGTGGAGGTTGGGTTGGGAGTTGAGGAAATCAAAGATGCGCTGGTAGTTGAGGAACTGGGCATCCCACTCTTGTGGCTTGTCATAGCGGAAATCGTCTCCCAGGGGCACCAGCAGCACCTTGCTGCGGTACAGCTTGGACTTCTTGCGGTACTGGTCCAGCAGCAGCTGGGCTCTGCCATGGGGGAACAGGGAGTGAGGCTGGCTCCCAGACAGGGCCATGGGCCTCAGAGCCACTTGCCCCTGCAGCACTCACCGCTCCGCCACGTTGGCATCAGTGATAGCTCGGGGAGGCACCTTCCATGGGCAGTTGATCCGGCCACCTGGCAGCCGCTTGAAGTCAAACTGGCAGCAGATCTTGGGGTCTGGCCCACAGGTGTGGGGCACATCGTAGCTGTAGAAGGGCATCATGTGGCAGAAGATGTCGGTGCTGGCATCTGGATCTGTGGGACCAAGGACAGATGAGCATCAGCAATGGCTCTCCCTTGCCTATCCCTGAGCAGAGGGGCCCATGGGCATGGGGATGGCTGCTCGGGCAGAGCAGACCTGGCACACAAGCTCACCCACTTGGAGCACAGAGAGTACAGCAGCCTCCCCTGGAGGCAGCTGGGGAGTCACCCTGGGGCTGTCCCTCAGGGCAAAACCACTGCAGGGCAGAGACACTGCACCTGGTGCTCAGCTTGCCATCCCCACAGGAAAGTGCTTGGTAGCTGTTCCCTGCTGCCACCCGCCCTGGCAGGGTCCCCTCTGCTGTCACCTCCCAGCAGCCCCTACCCCATGTCTGTCTCCACATGAACTCCAGGTTCTGGGTAGCAGCAAAGTGCTTCTTGATGGCGTAGTGCACACGCTGGATGAGCATGCCCGTCAGGTTGGAGCGCTTCAGCAGGTAGGGCATGGTGGAGCTGTACCCAAAGGGGTCGACAGCCCAGCCCGACCGGGGCGTCACACCTGGAGGCACAGAGACCTGTCAGCCCTGCACTGGGCCCAGCAGCATCGCCTGTGAGGAGGCTCCTGCCAGGGATGTGGGTGCCTGCCAGCGCATCAAGCAGCCCCCCATCCAGCACTCTGCCCCTCCTGCCTGGCATCCCGCCCAGCTCTCACCAATGTTCTTCTCCAGCCACTGGTGCCCCTCGATCAGCTGGTCGATCATGGCAAAGTAGTGGGAATTGGCCTCATCCGGCATTACCCAGCCACCCGTCACCATCTCCAGCTGCCCGTTGCCAACCAGCCTGCAAGGAGGACACACAAGATGCGATCAGCTCCGGGCAGAGCCCTGCGATGAGGTCTGTGTCCATGGCAGAGCCTTCTCCTGCCTTGCAGCCACCTGGGTCCCACCTGCAGCCTCCGCAACCCCTGGCTGCCATGCCCCACTGCCCACCCCGTCCCCATGCGGACAGACATCCCTCCACAGCACCACACTGGCCGAGGCCCCAGCCAGAGCCCATCCCCACACAGGCCAATGCCCTCCGCTGTGTCCTGCAGCCCATGTTCCCTCTGTCCTCCAGTCCCAGCCCTCCGGGGCAGGGGGGCTGACAAGGGGGCCCTCTCCCACCAAACAATCCTGCTTTCCAGGTTACCCACCCCACTGACAGTACCCTAGGCCTTGCAAGGCGCTGGCACTGCTCAGGCTCTGCGGCAGTGCTCACATGCTCAGGGTTACAGCGACGAGAGGGAGTTCCCCAGCCCCATGAGCACAGGGAGCAGTGCAGGGCAAGACCTGCCTCCCACGGCCCCTCAGGACCCCAGTGCTGGCAGCACCCTGGCTCTCACTCTACACTGCTGTGGTTTTGACATCTCGTGGCACCGAGAGGTTGCTGGCAGTGCAAGGCACCCCACAGTGAGCAGTGTGAAGCCCACAGCCTCTGCACTGCAGCCACGGCAGCTGCCTTCTCCCTAGGGCCCTTCCCTCACACACTCCATGCTCACAGCTGGCGACTCCCACAGCACCCTGCCTCCAGGCAGGGACCACACCAGGCAGTCCTACCTCCGCACCGCAGCCCGCTTCTGGGCACTGATGTTGTCCCACCACTTGGAAAAGAAGGAGATCTCAGACCAGATGAAGCGCCGGCGCGGGTCCTCCTGCATCTTTAGCACCATGCTGTTGAGGATGTGCTGCGTCTGGTCATAGTAGTACTTGTCGAAGGTCTTGATCCAGCCTGCCAGCGCAGGTGGGGAGGTCACTGCACGGGGCCCAGCCCTTCTCCGCCAGCAGTGTGGGGCAGCAGTGGCTGGGCTAGCCCTTCCCCTCCCCTGCCCACCTTCGCCTGCTGCTCACCCGGGTCGTTGTGGGAGTGGGGGACCACAAACACCTGCAGGGGCTCAGTGTCCCACTCATTAGGCTCATAGGTGATATCGAAACCCTGCTTCCACACGCCGCCATCCTGGTTGTCAAAGGGCAGCAGGGAGTACACGGCCAGCATCTGCCAGGTAGGAGACAGGGTTCAGGGCCAACACCAGATTGAGAGACCCCCAACAGAGTAGGGCCAGGACCCCATGGATGCCCTGGTATGGATCCCCTCGCACTAGTGGAGATGGGCCCTGAGCCTCTGGGCCGAGATGCCGGCCCCTTACCTGCAGGTCTGGGCTCTGGCCCTTGCCCCCCAGGGCAAACTGGCAGTCCTGTGGGGAGACGGAGAGGAAGCTCGGACGACTCTCAGGGGGCAGCACCCAGGAGCCATTGGGTGTGTGGTGGGGCAGCACTGGCTGCCCCTCTGCATGGGCTGTCAGCTCCAGCACTGAGTCCTTTATGTGGCTGATGATCTCGTGGTTCTCCTCCAGTAGCTGCTCCAGTTGCTCAATGCGGTTCTGCAGCACCGAGATCTGACTCTGGGGACACAGACACCGTGGTGAGAGCCTCCGGTGCTCTTTGCCAGGTGGGTCCTGGTGCCCACGTGCACTGACACCAGCAGGGAACAAGCCCCGGCCCTGGCAACCGAAAGGCCTCAGGCTGTGCTGGCTGGCCCCGAGCAGGCCTGGCCCTGGCCCCCTCGCCCGCTCTGCCATCCCCACAGCCCCACCGCTCACCCTGGGAAAGTTGCCCCCGCTCTGGTGGCGCGTGGGGTCGTGCTGCACCCGGTCCAGCATCAAGTAGAGGGAGAAGACAGCCACGCAGAAGATGGCAGCTCCACACACTGTCACCTGCTTCTTCAGCTTCATCCCGGAGAGCCGCAGGGACAGACCTGCATCAGGACAGAGCGGTTTCGGTGCCCCTGCCAGCCCAGCCACAGGGCCGGGGCCGAGGACGGGACAGGTACAGGGGCAAGAACAGAACGGGGCACCAGGAGACACAGGACGGGACAGGCCCGGGGGGACAGGACAGGATGGGACAGGAGGGACAGTGCCTCCTGCCCTGCGCCCTCGCCCCGGGCTGAGCCCTGCCGCGGGACCTGGGGCCGGGCAGCGCAGCCCGCTGCCCCCATACCCTGCGCCCACCCCTTGCCAACCTGCCCACCGCCGTCCCTCACCGCGACCCCCCCGCTATCCTCCTCCTCGCCCCCGCCGCGTCCTACTTCGCTTAATCCGGCGCCGGGTATTTATAGCCCGGGCTGGAGCTGCACCGGCCCAGGGGCGCCTCGGGCCCGACCCACCGCGGGGCTGGCGCGGGGGGGGCCGGGGCCGGGGCCGGGGCCGGGGCCGAGGCCGGGGCCGGGGCCGGGGCCGGAGCAGGCCGCGGCGGCCCCGCCGGCCCCGCTGAGCCGGGCAGCCCGGGGCCTCTGCGCCACGGCCCGGCGCGGCGCGGGGAGGGAAGGGGAACGGCCCGGGCCGGGCCGGGGAGGGCCAGGGAAGGCCGGGGAGGGCCGGGGCCACCCAATGCGGGACGGCTCCGGGGGCGCGGCCGCTCCGCTCTTACCCTGGGCGGCTCCGCGGCCCGTCCCGGCTCCTCACATCGCCCGCCCCGGGCCCACCGGCTGCCGCGGCCGGGCTGGGCCAGGCCCCGCCCGCCGCCCCGCCCGCCCGGCCCCGGGCCCGGCCCCGGCCCCGGCCCTGCCGGGAGGCGGCTCCGCCGGGCAGCGCAGCGGGGCGGCCGCCGGGGCGCGCCCGACCCGACCCGGCCCGGTCCGGCCGGGACCCCCGAGCTCCCGGGGACGGCCCCGCCACCCCCACCTGGCCCCGGGAACAGGCCCGGGCATCCCCCAGCAGCCCCGGGGCAGCCCCGGTCAACGCTTCGTAGGCCCGGGGACGCACCCGAACGTGCCCCCCCCGTAGCCCTGGGGACAGGCCCAGCCGTCCCCCCACAGCCCCGGGGATGCACCCGGACATGCCTGGCCCCCCATAGCCCCGGGGCTGGGTCAAGGTGCTGGTGTGCTGTCCCGGTGCACCCTGTCCCGGGCGCGTGTCCCCCCGTAGCCCCCACAGACGCGGTGCTGCAGAGCTCGTTTGTTTATTATACAGGATCAAGCCCGGCAGGAGCTATGGGTGCCATGTCCCCGGGGTGCACGGGAGCCCCCTGCCCTGGGCCAGGGTGGGGGCACAGCCCCACCCGGCTGCCCCGCAGCACCTGCTTCCCAGGCAGGCCCTGCCCGAGGGACGGATGCTGCTGGCGGGATGGATCCGGGGCACACGGTGCTGTCCTGATTGGGGGCGGCGGGGCACTGCCCTCGGCCGGTGGTCCCCCTCACCGGTGCCTCTTGCGGATGGTGATGAGGTCCTGATGGATGGTGCTGAAGCTGGGCCGCTTGTGGGGCTCATACTCCCAGCACTGCTGCATCAGCCGGTACACCTCCTCGGGGCACTGCTCGGGGGGGTCCAGCCGCACACCTGGGGGGTGGCAGGGATGGGGACACAGCAGCCCAGGCCACCGGCCCCTCTCTCCCCCCAGCCCCATCCTGCCCATCCCATGGGCATGGCTCCACCCCAGACCCACAGTGCAGGGCCCATGACCCCGCAGTGGCCCTTGAGAGCCAGACCCTGGCTGTGTCCCTTACCCTGCTCCACCGCCTCTCGTGTCTGCTGGTTGCTGAGGTTGGCGTAGGGGACGGCGCCCAGGCTGAAGGCTTCCCACAGCAGGATGCCGAAGCTCCAGACATCGCTCTCCGAGCTGTATCGGCCTGGGGACATGGGGTGGGATGGATGCTGGCAGCTGGGGACACCCATAGCACCACTGCCCTGGCTGTGCTCGTGCTCACGAAGACTGGGGTGCCCCAGCTCTCTCTGCCTCCCTCCCCAGGACCAGGCACATGGGAGCAGGACAATGTGCCCTGGACTCCTGGCTCCCAGCTGTGCCACAGGGCCACCAGGCTGTGCCCAGCTGCATCCCATACCATAATTGAGTGCTTCAGGCGCTGTCCACTTGACAGGGATCTGCTTCATCCCCCCCGTGGAGGCGTAGATGCCATCCTCCTCCTCCCGTGACATCCCAAAGTCGCTGATCTTCAGGGCATTCTTCTCCGTCACCAGGCAGTTGCGAGCGGCCAAGTCCCTGGGACGTCCCAGAGCTGTCAGCCATGCATCTGGCCATCCCCAGGGACTTCCGCCTGGCACAGGATGGGGTGCAGCGAGGGCTCTGGGGTTCACCCTGCGCTGCCCAGTGCCTGTCTGCACTGCCAGACCCCACCTGTGGATGCAGTGCTTGCTCTCCAGGTACTCCATGCCAGCAGCAGCGTTCTCAGTCATCTTGATCAGCTCCTTTACCCGCAGGTGCGGCCCCTCGTTGCGCAGGAAGCTCAGAAAGTCCCCCCCTGCACCCAGGATTGTGGAGCTGGCGTGCAGCTGCCTTGGCACACCGTGGCGAGCTTGCACATGCATGCACCGGCTGCCCCTGCGGCGCAAGGGCTGCAGGATGGGGCTGCTCACCCTGCACCAGCTCCATGACTATGTAAATGGGCTGCTTCTGGGTGCAGACACCGATGAGCCGGACAATGTTAGGATGGTTGTACTGTTTGAGGATCCTGTGCGGACAAGGAAGGGCACCGTGAGTGCATGGGGAGCCTGGCTGTCCCAGGCACAAGGCACCTCTGTGCTGTCCCCAGGACGCTCTGCCCAGCTGGCCTGGGGACACCACCCTCAGCACAAGGATGCTGCAGTCCCTGTGGCGTCTAAACAGCCCCAAGTCCTGAGGATGGACAGACGGTCTGGGACAAGAGTGGCGGATGCACAGACCTGGCTTCCTGCAGGAACCTGGCCTTGAGTTCAGGCGGGAGGGTTTCCCGGCAGGATTTCACAGCAACGGGGGTGTTATCAGCACGCAGCCGGCCACTGAATACCTCCCCGAAGTTACCCTGCCGAAAGACACGGGTGCACCGGCCCAGCTTGCCGCAGCGTGGCCCAAGGCAACCCCTGCCCTCCCACAGACCCTGCACAGGCAGGGACCAGAGCACCAGAGCACTCTGACTCACCCGGCCGATGCGCTCCCCCAGCAGCACATCCTCGTGGTTAAGCACCCATTTGTCCTGCAGCGAGCAGACACTGAAGGCGGTGAGCTGTCCCCCAGCCTGCCCCAGGCCCACATCCACCTGCCCCTGCAGCTCCCTCTCAAGCAGCCCTGGAGGGGGGTTCCCAGCCCTCAGGCCCCCCCAGCAGGCTGGAGAAGCGTGCTTGGGGCTCCCAGTCCCGCCATGGGCAGGAGAAGGGGATGGGCAGGGTTGGCCCGTGCTCAGGGGACTCGTCCCCCTCCCCACTGCCTGCCATCACCTTGGGCACGGCCCTGGTCAGGATGATCCCGCTCTTCCGGGTGATGGGCTGCTTGCTCTGCAGGAGGTGCTCGATGAGCAGCGGGATGGTGGGGAAGCCCTCCCCCTCCAGCCGGTACATGTTCTGTGGGGAGGGGAGGCTGAGGAGCTTTCCTGCACACACACATGGGTGTGCTCACGAGTGCTGGGGTGCATGGCTGTGCACATGTGGATGAGTGTGCATGCACGCACACGGTGCAGGACAGGCATGCACATCGGGCACAGCAAGCACGCGCAAGTAGGCATTCACGTGCACGATGCAGGGCTCACACCCCACGCTCCACACGTGGCCTGTGCAAGGACGGGTGCACGCAACTCATACTGTACACACACGTCCTGTGCACTCACACCAGGGGCCCCATGACTGCAGACCTGCGCAGGGCCACCCCCAGCCGTTCTCCCTGCCTGTGGTCACTCACGTCAGCAGCCTGGATGATGAAGTGCCGGAGCTGCCCATCCCACAGCACACTGAGCACGTACTCCTGCTTGCCCTGGCTCTCCCGCACCAGGAAGTCCCCACTGCAGCTCAGTAGCTCCTGCACTTCTACACGCGGGATGGCCCCGTGGTACCAGACCTGCTGGCACAGCGGCTTCTGCACCTCCGGGATCAGGGGCATGGGGGGTGGCAGCTGGATGGAGACGGGGGTGAGCCCAGCCGTACCCCCGGGTTGTGCCAGAGGTGGGGGCAGCGGCGATGCCTGGAAGCTGTGCCCAGGGCAGGGCGCAGCAGGCAGGGGCGAGCAGAGGCTGGAGGGACTGGAGCACAGAGGGGAGGGGGCTGTAGGGGCAGAGAGGAGAGGGCAGGGGATGCTGAGGGCAGGGAGGCTCGGCAAGGCAGTTGGCTGGGAGGGCAGGGTGGGCAGAGGTGCCTGGGGACTCACCGAGTACTTGGGGCTGAAGATGCCTGAGATGTGGTTCTTGAGGGTCTCCAGTGTGGTGGCCCTGCTCCGCTCCTGCTCCTGGGGAGAGACATGAGCTGTGTGCTGGCTGGGGAGGTGACTCGAGCCCGGCATGCCCTGTCCCTGCAGCTCCCGGGGCACAGTGGGGCAGGACTCACCACAGAGGAGACCGACTGCCGGTCCTCCTGCAGAGGCAGGGCAGGCAGGGGGTCCCCGGCACCCAGCTCTGCCAGCTTCCCGGCCAGCAGGTCCCGCTGCGCCTGCAGCTTGGCCTGTGTGCAGAGGCAGCCCTCGAGCTGCTGCTGCGCCTCCTGCAGCCCCTGCCGCTTGCCCAGCAAGTGCACCCTGAGGACAGGACAGAGCGGTCAGCCTCCACCGCCCCTGGCCCCTCGCCCCCTGCCTGCCACACCTCACCGCTCCCCGAGGCTCTGGCCCTGCTCCGCATCCCGGATCTCCGCCTGCAGCTCCTGCACCCGCTGCTCCTTGCTGCTCACGACCTCCATGGCGGCCGCCAGCTCCTCCTTGACCGATGTCAGGCTGCAAAAGACACAGGTGCCGGATGGCGCTGAGCCATGCTGCTTGTGGCGGTGGCCCCTGCCCGCAGCCCAGCTCCACTCACGAGTGCTGGACACTCTCCACGGTCAGTTCATTCAGCTGCAGCTCCCCCGGTGCCAGGCTCTCCGTCTCCTCCAGCAAGGTCTCATCAAAGGACACGGCCGGCGGCAACTCGGAGCCATACCTGTGGGCATTCAGCATGGCTCTGCCTCCCACCTGCCCTGTGCCAGCACCGGCACCCATGGCCAGCAGGGCTGTGCCTGGCAGAGAGGCTGCAGCCGCGTGGGGCCGTACCTGTGGCTCTGGATGAAGCCGCTGTACTCCGTGGCCGGCTCGATGGCCTGGATCGCGCTGGCAATTTCCCGGTGCACAGCCAGCACGTCCTCCTGCACCAGGCTGCTGATGCTGTAGTACTCTCTGAGGATCTCCTTCCTGTGGGGACGTGGGTGCTGGGGGCTGCCGGGCTCCTGTGCCCCCAGCCCAGGGCCCTTGTGGCCAGGCGCCACCACCCCTGCCCCAGCCCTGGTGTCCAGTCCCCACATGCCGCATGGCGCTGCAGGGCATCACCGTGAGGGCTGCGGCGTGAGGGGCAGGGGGTGTGCAGGGCAGGGAAGATGCACATGGCTGGCGGAGCTCTGGCAGGAGGAGGGAGCACTGCTGGTTCTCAGGGGCCGTGGGGGTGCCCAGGGATGGACAACGGGGTGCGGGACAGGCAGTGGGGCACGGGGCAGGCAGGGCTCTTACAGGACGAGGACCATCTCCTGCTGCAGGCTGTAAAGGGACTGGTGGAGGCTGGGCAGTGCCCGTTGGTAGTGGTGGTGGTGGTGGAGTGTGGCCGCCTGCACGGCCAGCACATACTGGTTGTGCAGGGCATAGAGCTTCCAGAGGCTGCGCACGTACTTCTCCTTCGCCTTGTCCCGCTCCTTGTCTGGGTGGAGAGGCCGCGGAAAACACCCACCGCTGCCACCGTGGCACCGGTCCCAGTGCTACACCACATCCCCCCAAGCAGCCGGCGAGGGGCACAGGCACCCAGTGGGGCTGGGGCAGGGGCCAAGGGAGGTGACAGGGCTGGGAGGGGGTCCCAGGGCAGGCAGGGGGGCCGGGGCAGTCACAGACCTCCCCCAGGGATGCTCTCAACCCGCAGCACAGTATCCCAAAGCTCTAACTTGCAGGAGTTGTGCCCAGCTCCCCCGGGGCGAGGCTAAGCTCTCCCCATGCCACCTGCCCCTGGACCCCCCACCCAGTGCAGGCTGCACTGGGGGTCCCACAGGGCACCGGGTGCTCCGGCCATCCCTGACCCATGAGGGGAGCTGGAGGGGACACAGCGGGATGGGGACGGGGGAGGCAGGGGGCTGGGCTGGCGGGCACCTTTGCTGGCCTCCTGATACTTGCGCTTGGCCTGGGCACTGTCACGTGCCAGGCTGCGGTACTGCGCCTTCAGCTTCTCCATCTCCTGCTGCGTGATCTGGGGAGGCAGATGCTGTCAGGGGAGCGGGGCCGGGCTGTGCCCCCCGCTCCACCCGCCAGGACCCGCGTACCCGGGCATACTCCTGGCTGAGATGCTGCCACTGCTCGCTGAAGGCCTTGCGCAGCTGCTGCTTGTCGCGGATGAGCAGGCTCAGCTTGGCCAGCGGCCCTGCTGCCAGCTCCTCTGCGTGCTGCCGCAGGATCTGGCTCAGCGTCTCCGTCCGGCTTGCCAGCACCCACCAGGACTGCAGGGATGGGGTGTCAGGGACAGTGTGGGGATGGCTGCCCCCCGGTACCACACCGCACCGGGCTCTGCGGGGTGCGCTCCCGCACCAGGGTGTCCCTACCTCCGCGATCTGTCCACCGTGGTCACCAGTGCGGACCTGCCCATGGCCCTCCTGCTTCTCCAGCTGAGAGAACATGTGGTGCAGCATCCCCGCATACTCCCGGTCGCTCTTGGCGCGCTGTGTCATCCACTTCTTCATCAGCTCCAGGAGGCGCAGCTCGCTGTCCTGCAGCCGCAGTAGTGCGCTGTGCCCCTGTGGGCACCACAGCTCTGGCCCAAAGCCCATGGCACCGCCGTCTCCAGCAGGAGGAGGCTGTGGAGCATCAGGAGAGCTTGAGCCACGACTGCTGCCCCGCGCCCCGGGCTGCCCTCAGCAGTGGCTGGGGTCATTTGCATCTCACACCCTCCCACCCCATCGCCCTGTCACCGGGACTTGGTGCCCTGGCCGGCTGGTGGTGAGGGGCAGAGTTCTCCCTGTCCCATGCAATCTGCCTTGCAAAGAGCATTCAAAGCAGGCGGGAGAGCTGAGCACGCCCCAAGCTCCGCAGCAGCTGGGGCCCGGGGAGATGGTGCCAGGGAGGAGGAAGTGTGGGGTCAAGAACAGCAGCGTCACCTCTGCCGTGCACACGAGTCTGCTCCCCAAGGGCAGCGCAGCTGTACCCCCTGCCCAGGTGCAGCCCCGTTCTGCCCATTGGCATGGTGACCCCTGTGCCCGTGGCAGGGGTGGCTGGGCAAACCGGGACAGGGGAGCTCCCGGGGGCCAGGGCACAGGCGGGGAGTCGGCAGGAAGGGGACGGGGCAACGAGCCCCAGAGGAAGGTGCTGAGCCTGGACGCATCCCAGCACCTGGGACTCTGGCACGGCTGTTGGGAGCCAAACTGGTCCCAACCATGGTCCCGGGGTGCCCTGCCCCATGGCAAAGGCACAGCAGGAGCAGGAGGTGCTGGAGCACGTCTCTGTGCAGGGCAGGACAGCCTCTGGCACAGCCCTTGACCCCACAGAAGGCCAGGGCTGAGACACCCCCCCCAGCCCCACAAAAGGGTCCCCTGTCCCTGCCAGTGCCCCACTGGGCCACGGCCCCTCTAACCTGTGTGTGCTGCGAGGTCCCCGCCGTGGGGCTGGCGCTGGTGTCCTCCCAGGGTCAGGGCCGGCGCAGTCTGGACCTGGTGCAGCTCCCGCTCCTGAGGAGGAACAGGAAACCCAGTGCTGACCATACAGCCATTGCGAGATTTCCTGTGCTTCCTCCCCTCCCTGCCAGTCCCCGTGCTTGGGGCTGACGCCGGCACAGAGCGCCGCCATAGCTGGGCAGCCCCCAGCCCCGCTGCCCCTCCCGGCTGCCTTGAATGAAGGCCTGGCGCTGGCAGGATCTGGCCCTGCAGGAGCCCAGGGTTCTTCCTCGCCCTGGCTGTGGTCCATCACCCCTGCGGAGCCTGAACTCAGCCCCATCCCCACAGGGGTTTCACCCAGCAAAGCCCCTTCAGCCATGCCTGGTCCTGCCTGTCCCCCAGCCCCTCTCTGTGCCCCTGCTTCCCTGAGAGGCTGCAGGGACTAGGGCGGTACCCAGGGGGGTCCCCAGGGCTCCGAGCAGCCCTGCTGAAGGAGGACCATCCCGTCACCACCCCTGAGCCTGGCCCTTGTGACCGTGAAAGGCCACAGGACAGAGCATCCACCGCTTGGGCAGCCATGGAGTCGTGCCCCAGCTCTTGTCGCCAGCCCATGCCCACACAGCCAGGACCCCGCTCCCTGAGGCAGCCCCAGGCACTTCCCCGCTCCAAGTGCTCCACTGGTGCCACGGTGAGACCGCTCAGCCCTGGCAGCTGCATCGCAGAAGCAGCTGCCACTGCCGCCACCCAGTGCCGCTGCATGTCCCCGCCGCTGGCGCAGCCTGGCTTGGCTCTGCTCGGCTCAGCCTGGCAACCTCTTGGGTGGTTTGTGCTGAGCCCCCCGTCCTGTGCCTGGCAGGGAGGCCCCGGCCCCAGAGGGGTGTCATGGTCACCTGCAGGACACAAGCGAGCTGATTCCACTTTTAGAGGAAGTTGGGGGGAAAAGTGTGTCAGATGGGAGTTTTGCTGACGCGCCTTCCCACAGCTGAGCAATGCCTGGGTCATCACACCAAGCAGCGGCACAATGGCATGGCATGGAACAGCATGGCACGGAACAGCATGGCACGGCATGGCACAGCGTGGCATGGCACAGCCAGGGGCTGCCACAGTGCCCCAGCCACAGACCTCAAGCAGCACTCCAGCTGTGCTGAGTGAGACAAATCCCCACCCAGACTCACCATGGCCCCCCCTCCAGGCAAGAGGAGCCCAGTTAACAGCCCATTTGCTGCTTGCCCAGATGAGCAATTCGAGAGCTGCCACATGCTGCCGGGGTCTCCAGTTGCCTACCAGCTGGTCACCCCGTAACCAGCCCTGGTCCCCAAGGGGTCCTGCCTGCAGCGGGGGGCCCTGCCTGCCCATCCCCACAGAGTCCTGCCTGCTGGGGAGGGCTCCGCTTTCCCTGTGCCCTATTCAGCCACACCGAGCACTGAGTGCTGCTGACACTCCCTGGCACCACCAGTGTCAGGATCCTGGAAACAGTAATTTTCATGGCACGTTTGAGGGTGACAGCAGCTCTGCTAGCACCAGCACTGCAGCTGCCCCGACCCGCAGCAGATACCAACCTGTCTCCAGCCCCCTCTGCCCCAGCCCTGGAGCCTGCCCAGGAATAGTTTTGTTTTCTGCCTGAGCTGCAGGTCCCACTGGTAGCGGTCACAGGCCCCACCGGTTCCAGAGAGACTTGCAGCATTGTCTCAAGCTTAGCGAGTGTTTCGCAAGCCAGGCCGAGGGGCTGCTTCTCCCTAACCCCAGCATCCTCCAGCACCCCCTGGCACCTCACAGGCGGCGCTGGTCCCCTCCCTGCCTGCACTGGGCTGCACCAGGGACACCGGGCACCTCTGGTGGGAGGTATCCGAGCCTGGGGGCTAGGGGGCCGCCCCCCCCCGCAGTGCTGGGCCAGTCAGGACTGTGCTGCAAGGCTCCGGGTGCGACAGTGAGTGCAGAAGCTCTTGTTCCCTGGAAGCCACAACCGCTGCCTGCAGCAAGAAGGTTGCTGTGAGCCACACCACAGATCACCCAGTTTCACATCCTCCGTCCACCCTCCTGCAGCCTGCAGAGCCTGGTGGGGCTGCGGCCTCTGCCTGCTCCCCTGGCGGGAGCTGTCGCTGCAGCACCCTATGGCCGCAGCCCACCTGCAGCACCCGCCTGTCCACACGTGGCCTGCGAGCTGCCAGCTCTGGCCCACACAGCCCTCGGCAGAGGGCCGGCAGGGACCTGTCCCCCCACCCTGGCTTCATGAAAAAAGGAAAAGCGAGCGGGCCGAGAAGTGCCGGCCGTCGCCTGGACGCCACGGGGAACTCGCTCCTGACCACAGGAAGCCACCACAGCCACAGATGGGGGCAGCGAGGCCGAGGGGCTCTGCAGAGAGGAGCTGCTTCTGCGAGTGAGCGCAGCCCTGACAAAACCTCCTGGGGGGCTGGGACCCTGCGAGGGAGTCGGTGGGGCTGGGGTGGACTCTGCCTGGGGCTTGGCCACGGCATGAGCAGGTCCCAGGTCCAGCCTGGCCATCCCCACCCCCAGGGCTGCCCCGTGGGCATTGTGCTCCGGCTGCAGGGTGGTGCTGGACATGGGCTGCAGCGTGCGAGCTCGGTGGGACCCCAGGCTGCAGCGGAGGGGCTCAAGCCATGTGCTGTGGGAAATGGGTGCAAGTTCCCCAGGCTTTTGCCCCCCACCCCTACTACACCGCATCCGGTTCCCAAATTAGCTTCTCTCGCTGTGGGTTCCTGATAAGCAGCTGCTTCCCATCGCTCAGGTGAAGGGGCTGGTCCCTGCCCAGGTGCCAAGTCCCCACCACATCCCCAAACAGCAGCCCCTGCTCAGCACCAGCTCCTGCCTGCAGCCTGGGCAGGGCAGCCCCTGGATCTAGGGCGTTCTTTACTGCTTGGGGGGCTTCTCTGTCCTGACCAGGGGCTGCAGGGGCACCCGGCGCTGCAGGTTCCTGCAGTCACACTACGGCGGGCAGCACAGCAGCTGGGGCTCCCTGCCTGCAGGGAGACACCACAGCAAGGTGCCCCCAGCCCGGCTGCAGGCAGGGCTGCCGGCAGAGCCTCAGGCCCCCTCCTGCGGCTGTGGAGCAGATACAGGCGCCCCACAGGCCCAGCACAGCAGCACGGGGTGACAGCCCCCAGCTCAGCACCCTCCTGCCCCCAGGGCCAGGCTGCCAGTCCAGGGCAGGGCCACCCATAGCCACGGCACACAGAGCACAGGCAGCGGAGCTGGTTTGCATAGTTCTGAACATTTAATAACTCAGTCTCTCTAGTGTTATATCCACATCCATTAAATTAAAAACAGGCTCAGGAGGCAGCTCCCGGCTGATTAAATTACAAGAAAAAATTACTGTGCACCAAAAAGTTATTATAGAAAAATAGTCCTGTGGCCCCCGGCCGGCGGCTCCGTCCGTGGCAGGCTGGGACTGGCGCTGGCACGGGGCGGGTGGGAGCCCATGCCACAGCCCCGGTGTGCGGCGGCGGACGGTGAAGGGGCTCGCGGCACCGGCCCCCAGCCCGTGGGGAAGGGGCAGCGAGGGCAGGCGGCGCCGGGAAGGGGCTCCGGCAGGGAGCGGAACGGATTGTCACCAAGTGGGGGCAAGGCACGTCGGGGGGGCAGGGGCGCTCTGGGGGCTGGGGCTGCAGGGACGCTGGGCTCTGCCCAGCACAAGCAGGGTGCAGGCAGAGCCAGGGCAGTGCAGGCACCAGCACTGCCCAACTGCCCCGGCCAGCAGCGCACCCAGCCCTGCCGAGGGGCAAAACAAGAGGGGACCCGGGGCAACCCCGGCAGAGCAGGGTCTGTGCGAGGTGGTCCCTGCCCACGCTGGGGGGCTGAGCCTCGGGCACAAGGCAAGGCGCGGCCCTGCCCCGTGCTCTCCGGTGCAGGGGGGCTCCTGTCCACGCTGCAGGCAGCCACAGCCACGGTGGAAGGGGCAGGCAGCGGGCAAGCAGGCAGCAGAGGCTGACGCCTGGCCATTATTGCTGTTGAAGGGCACGGGTGGAGGCAGACAGGCCCTCGGGAGGTGGTGGGGAGCCGGGACACAGTGGGCCGAGCCAGGGACACGGGCAGAGGCCCGGCAGGTGCCAAGGGCGGCAGGGGCAGGGGGATGCCGTGCCGTGGGCTAGGCTCAGGGCACAGCCACTCCTGCCCCGGCCAGCCCAGCCTGAGCAATAACAACCCAGGGACCCCACATGCTGCCCACGCCGGGGGACCTGCATGACCCCCCAGCAGCAGCTCCCACCTCGGGCAGGGGACACGGCTGCCAGTGCAGGGCCAGTGAGCGCCAGGGGCCCCGCTGCCATCAAATACCCCAGCGTAGGGTACAGGATGGACGCGGGGCCAAGAGAGATGGTGCAAGACTGGGACGGTGCCGAGCTGGGGACGGTGCTGGCGGGGCCATGCCCGGCAGCCCAGACCAGGGCCAAGGGACGATGCCGGCGGGTGGGGAGCCCCGGGCTGCTGCGGTGCAGGAGGGGGATGGGGGCAGAGTCCGGGGCCCCTCGGCCTCACCTGCCCCGGCCCCACAGTGCTGGGCAGGGAGGAGGGAGGGGCGGGAGGGCTCATCAAAGGGCACTTTGGTCTCTGATGAAGGCAGTCCTCTCACTGTGGGCCTCGTACTCCTCACCGTCCGACTCGGAGGGGCCCTCTTCCTGCCAGATGTCGGAGGGGAGCCCCTTGTAGGAGATAATCCCGCTGTCCAGAGCATAGACCTTCACACCCCGCAGGCTGAAGCCTGAGCGCGCCTGCAGCACCAGGAAGACGGTGACAAAGATGACGACGATAAGGATGCAGCTGAGACTGGCGATGAGGACAGGCAGGTTGGCTGGAGGGGGGGCCTTGGCCAGCCCCTCGCCGTCTGCCAGGGCAGGGGACGCACGGCTGCTCTGCGTCTGGTGGGAGCAGGAGAGGTCCAGGCTGCTGAAGTGGGAGTGCGCAGGGCAGGTCAGGCACTGGTTGGGGCCAGGCCCCGCGCAAGTGGCGCAGGAGGGGTGGCAGGGCAGGCAGAGGTGGGGCGCGATGGGCTCCACGCTGTTCTCCAGGTTGTAGTGCGTGCTCTGGACACCGGGTGCAAAGCCAGGAGGGCAGCGCTTCAGGCAGCTCTTCTGGTGCAGGTAGTACCCCTCCTCGCAGACTGCGGGAAAGGCAGGGTCAGCGCGTGCAGGGGGAGCCACCTGCACCCCACACCCCCGCCCCCTCCCTGCCAGCCCTGCACTCACCCACACAGGTCTGGCTGGGGGTCAGGGTCTTGCAGCCGCTGCTCTCCAGCTGGTTGGAGAGGCTGGGGGAGTCAGTGGCCGTCCCGTACAGCACAAGTGTGAACTTGGTCAGTGTGCCTGCAACGACATGGGGTGAGGACCACTGACACACCTGTGGGACTGCCTGTGCTTGGGACAGGCACAGAGAGGGGGCTTGCACTGACCCTGCCACAGGCTGCCCATCACCTGGAAGAGTACCCGACGTACGACCATGCCCCTGCACAGGGCTGCCCGCAGGGCAGGGGGGAGCCAGGCCAGCTGTCACAGGGGGCACCTGCTGCCCCAGACCCCCGCAGCCCCAGAGCAGCTGCATCCCCTCCAGCCTCTCCCCAGCCAGGTCACTGCAAAGCATCTGAGGTGTCACTGGCTCTGCTCAAGGGGGCTGGGAGGACACTGGGCACCCACTCTGCTCCCATTCCCACCCCGGGCTAAGAGGGAAGCAATGGTGGGGGCGAGGCCAGTCCAGCCCTACCGTAGTTGTTGGCGTCGCTGGTGTTCTCGATCTCCAGCACCCATTCCCCAGAGGGGTCCTCGTCCCATGAGTGCGTCGTCATGAAGGCCCAGTCATTGAAGCCATCAGCCGAGAAGTCATGGGGCCTGTACGAGGAGGGGAAAGAGGTGGGTGCCAGCGTCCCGCAAACACCTGGGGCCATCCTGGGGCACCCCGCAGCCCAGCACCTACCTGGCAGCCAGGAGGGTGGACCGGGTGCCCATGGGACTGACGAGGTGGATGGCCAAGTCCCCCCGACGGTTGTAGGACAGCGTCAGCCTGGCCTGTGCGTGCTCCAGCCGGCTGATGTAGTTGGCTTTCCCCAGGCAGGCATCCACCTTCCGCCGCACCTCCAGGCGCTTCCCGATGTCCCTGTCAAGGACAGGCAAGAGTGAGCCCAGTCCTAAGCCCTGGGGCATGCGTCAGGGTGCTCCAGCCCCTGCTGCCCACTGCCGGGCTTTGCAGCTGCCCTGGGAACCGGGTGCTGTGTCCCAAGGCAGCTGGAGTGGGAGGCGAGGCAATCCCACTGCAGCTGGCAGCACCTCCTCTCCATTCCCAGACAGGGCACAGGCAGCAGGCAGGCCTGCCCCAGTTCCTAGGCACAGTCGGGTTTGCTCTGCCGAGCACGCGCTGCCTGGTGCCGCCTCCCCGGCCGCCGCTCCATGCCAGCCCTGAATGGGCCCTTTCTTCACCCGCCACCAGGCCAGCTACACCCTGCACGGTGTGGCCAGGGACTGCATGGGCACGGCCATCCCCATCCCGGTGCTTCTGTGCGGCTGTCCCCCTGGCAGTCACCTGTGGCGCCGGCCCTGGTGCCAGCGCAGGATACCGGTTGCAAGAAGTGCCCGCTCTGGATGGGCAGGGGTGGGTCCCAGGGGACCAGGGCAGAGCAGCAGGCACACGCAGGGCCCAGCCCTGGCTTCCTCCCTGCACAGGGATGTCCCCCTCCCTGCTGAGAGCCCCTGGGGAGCGCCCTGGCCGCACATGAGACTCGGCACACATTGCACTGCAGCAATGGGAGCCAAACAGGAATAAAAGGAGCTTCTGTCTGACCCCTGAAAAGCCCCTCTGTCTGGGGATGACTCGTGCCGGCTGCTCCCAAACCGCAGTGCCCCAGCCTGCCTGCACCCCCACGGCGCCCAACCCAGCCTGGCCCCAGCAAGAGCAGGCAGGCTGAGCAGTCGATGTCAGTGCCGGACAGCTGAAGGCGCCCTTCCCGGCTCTCCCCAAGCTCTCACAGGAGGATGGCCTGGGGTCTCAGGGACAGCTCAGCCCTGGACATCATCCCCAATCCCTGCCTTGGACCCAGAGGCGCTCGGGCTCCTGTGTGGGGCCGTGCACTGGGCGGATGCTGGGCAATGCCCTCCTGGGCTCACCGCCCTTACTTCGGCTCCGTGAGGACGTCGATGACGCACTTCCTCTGAGGTCCCACCGTGGTCCAGTTCTTGGCCAGGCTCACCATGGCCCCAGCATCCAGCAGGCCGTAGCCATAGGAGTGGCTGACTGTGGACAGAAAGGGGGTCAGTGCCACTCCTGGGGGTCCCTGGGGGGGGACATGTGCCCGGCTGCACTGCGCAGCTCACCAGGGCCTCCTGCCTCCTTTGTCCCCCAGGGATGCAAGGGTGCTTTGCCCCAGCACCCCCAGGCTAGCGATGCTTGTGGGAATGGTCCATCCCCGGCACCCCGATACCTTTGCGGCCGACGCCGTTGGTGACCCAGTCATTGGCATTGAGGTGAGCCGGCTTTGATGTCTGCACCACCAGGTGCTGCATGTCCCGCCAGGTCAGGTTCTTGCTGCGGGGAGACACGGGGCTCAGGCAGCTGCACCCAGCTCCTCCCAGCCCCAGGCAGGTCCATGCCCAGGTGCCGCTGCCTCATGGGGCTTGTGTGGCCACCCCTAGCCCAGCCCTGCTCTGTGCCCGCCCTTACTTGGCTTCCAGGGCGAGGGCGATGATGCCAGCAGCCAGGGGCGCCGAGGCGGACGTCCCTGTGTGTGATTCGGTGCATTTCTGTCTGAGGTCAGTCGTCACCTGCAAGGAGGAGTGCTTGGGTAGGAGGTGCTGTGGCTACTGGCCACGTCCAGGATCTGGCTCGGGGGCTTGCATCCCCACAAGGGCCGCAGGAGGCGAGGCAGAGCTGCCGCTCCTGGGGCAGCTCATGAGCTTCCCTCCAGAAGCCCTCAACTCATGAGGCCGAGCCCTGGGAGAGACCCGGAGGGCAGTAGCATGGCAGAGTGGGGCCAGCCCTGCTCCCAGCACTGCAGCCCACTCAGGTCCCAGAGGGATGCCCACAGCAGCCACAGCTCACGGCACGTCCCACCGCTCTGAGCCCCCAGCCTGCAGACACCAACAGCCCCAACTCACAATCTGCTTCTCATTCTGGTTGCCGCTGCTGTAGGTGGTGGCAAGGGTGGAGGAGCAGGCCTCGCTGTACCAGGGCACGTTACCATACTGCGTGGTGCTGCTGATGGACAGCGTGTAGATGCTGTTGGTGTAACCGTCACAGTTGCAGCTGTCGTGCTCACGGCCCCCGTTCCCGGACGCCCAGACGAAGATGGAGCCCAGCCCCCCTCGGCCCTAGCAACAGAGGCAGGGTGAGGGCCAGCGCCAGTGTCACCCGCGCTGCTGCAGGGCAGGAAGCCCCAGGCTGGAGCTGGGGACATGCGGACGGTGCCAGCCCCAGGGCTCTTGCAGCCTGAGTGGGAAAGACTGAGCAGATGCAGCTGGGACACTGGGAGACAGCGGGATGCCACCAGTCATGGCCCATGGGCCTGGGCACCCAGCACTGCCATCCCTCACCACCGCCATGCCTACGGAGGGTGCTGGGGCACCTCTGCAGAGGCTATGGGGGCTTCCCCAACAGGCAAGGCACTGGGTGGCAGGAGGCTCTGTCGGAGGAGAGCTTCCAAGAACTGATGTCTTTTTGCACTCGGAAATTACCCAGGCTGACTCTGCCTGTGTGGGATTTGCAGCTGCCTGGCAGCACTGCGGGAGCTCAGCAGAGCAGTCCCAACCGGCTGCTCAGCACCCAAAAGCCACAGCTCCACTCACAGCATGTGTGACAGAGCTGGCATGGCACAGTGAGGCAGGTTTGCCAGCATGCCTTGCACAGCATATGCGTCTCTCCATGCAGGGATTCCCAGACAGAACATGGGGCACAGCTAACTACGTGGGCTGCACCACAGCAATGCCAAGGCACAGGCTGCACTGACAGCACATGGGGACAGCGGGTGGACAGGCAGAGGAAGGGAGGGCGAGCAGCTGGCATGAAACCAGGCAGGGACCAGCACAGGGCTTTGGAGAGCAGGGAGGGACCGTCCCAGCATGGGGCTGCTCAGGAGTCCTCTGAGCAGGGAGGACAGGGCTGCTCAGAAAGGCGAGATAAGTACCCAGCACGGGAGGAGCCCTGACTCAGAGCCATCATGCAGGAAGAACAGGAAAAACCAACAGAGCCTGATCCTGGAGATGGGCTGGAAGACAGCTCATTGCAGGAGGGCTGGGACAACAACCAGGGCAGGCAGAACAAGGAAAACCTGGGGGAAGGGGCAGGAGCTCAGCCAGCACTCCCCCAGCAAACTCTCCTGCTCACCTGGCTGACCCCTCGGAAGAAAGCCTCCTCTGCCAGCCGGGCCGGGCCATCCACAGTCTTGCCATCGTCCTCAGGGCCCCAGCTGGCACTGTAGATGTGGATGTGGTTGGGATTGAGGCCCAGGGAATGGGCCTCCACAGCATCAGTCACCTCCCCATCCAGCATGCGCACGCCTAGGGCCAGAGAGCAGACGTCACGGGTGACGGGATGGGGCAGGGCGGCTGCGTGCCGCAGGGCAGTGGTGCCACTGGTGAGAGCCCTCCCATCCACTGCTGCCGCCCCATGCCATGGGCCGTCACAGGGCTGCCCTGGCCAGCAGTGCCAAGATCCCCAGCACAGCCCACTCCTCCAGCCGCGAGGCACCCACAGAGCCCAGCGCAGGCTTTGCTTTTGGCGCAGGGCAGGGTGGCACCCACCTCCGATCCTGGCGTTGTAAGCCACGCCAACACCACAGATCCCATTGTTTGCCACAGCAGCGACTTCCCCGGCGCAGCGTGTGCCATGTCTGCAGTCAAAACAGGACCAAGCGTGCTCAGATGAGGCACAAGGAGCACAGGGCTGGGCACCAGCCGCAGCTGGAAGGACCAGCACCCAGGCTGTCTCCCGTCCCTCCTGAATCAGGCAGCTGACAAAGGCCCTGCAGGGCTCCTCTGTCTACTCTCCTGCTCCAGAGCAGGGGGACTGAATGGCCTGGACTGGCACTGGGCAGCCCCAAAGGATGCTGGTTGTGTCAGAAAGGGAGGCAGGGGGTTTCTCTGTGGGGCAGAAGCATGCCACCACCGCTGCACCCTCCTGCAGTCCGTGAGGGTTGGCACTGCCACTGAGTCCCTGCTGCAGCTGGGCTCTGCCACCCTCGCCTCTGTCTCCTGCCTCACCTGTTGTCATTCATCTGCGTGTAGCGGGGCTGTGGGTCTGGGTCCTGGTCATTGACATCAAAGCTTGCCCCTGGATCCTGGAAGACAGATCTGGCAGTTAGAGACCATCTACCCCGGCCACCAAGCCCCACCACAGGGGCCATGCCTGTGCTCCATGGCCCTGAGGCTGGGCTGAGCAGAGGGGCAGGCTCCACTCCCACCTCCATCGCTTCTTTCCATGTCCCGCCATGGCAGGCACGAGCCCTGCAGCTCCAGGGCTGCACTGAGCAAACGCAGTCACCCAGACAGGCTCCCACAGCACACCACCCTGCAGCATCGCCCCACACTTACATAGTTGCCCTCCAGGTCAGGGTGGTTCTTCTCAATGCCATCATCCAGGATGGAAACCACGATGCCCTTGCCCGTGTAGCCCTGCTCCCAGGCCTGACGCACATTCAGGTCCCGCTGGTTTGTGTTGTACTGCCGAGAGAAGTGCTGGCAATAGGAACTGCGCCCAGTCACTGGCACTGCAGCTGGGGTGTGCCCGGACCCCTCCCAGGCCCAGCTGTAAGGGCAGGCAAGAGGCAGCCTTCACCTCTCTCTGCTGTGGTGTGGGATGAGGAAACCCCAGAGGACCCAGGCACAGCCGGCACAGCCAAAAGGAGGCTGAGCCCCAGACTGTGTTTGGGGCCCATAAACATGGCTCCCTTTGCAGAGATCAGGCTTGTGCCAGAGTTCAATGACACAGAGAGGCACAGGCACGGACCCTGTTCCTGGGCCAGGCAAAGGGCTGCTCCCCGCTAGTCCAGCCCCAGGCTCTCCCCAGCCCTGCCAGCACCCTGGCAGGGAGCCACAGCTCCACGTGCACAGCCTCTTCCCTGGGGTGTTCCTGGACACACAGCACCAAGTGGTTGCCTCAGGCCTTCCTCCTCCTCCTCCTCCTCCCTGCCAGCCCGGCTGGCAGCAGCAGCAGCCACCTGACAGCCATCCCTCGGATGACACAACCGCATACCCAGAATTTGCATTCGCTGTCACAACTGTGTGGCTCCCTTCCTCGCTTGGCACTGTGCGGCCCCTGCCCAGCACTCACCAGGTACCACTGCTGCGGGAACTTGGGGTCTGTGGGCTCCATGAAAACGTCTCGCTTGGTCCTGCGCTTTGCCACCTGCTGCTCCAGCCACTGCACCTGGGGGCAGAGAGGGCATGGGGCTCCATCACTGCCCCCTTGGCAGCTCTCGCCTGTGCCAGCAGCTCCCCAGGCCCCCTGCCCTCCGGCCAGCAACTTGCCCAGAGGGGCTGTCCCTGGGGAGCTCAGGGCCAGCTGCCAGCATGCTGGCAGAGCATCCAACCCTGCCAGAGCCACCGCAGCACCTAGACCATCCTCCTGGCCTCCCCTGTCCAGCCATGACAGGGCGGCAGTGCCGGGTGTCCCGCAGCAGACTCTGCTCCAGTGGAGCGGGCAGGTCAGAGCGTAGAGCTCTGCAGAGCAGCAGGCTGCCAAGAGCCTGCCAGCTGCCGCGACACGCTGCATGCCCCGCTGCGCTGCCGGCGTGCCAGGCCCCTGGGCTGGAGCCAGGGGCCAGAGGTCACAGCAGCCCTGCCGCACCTCCGCGCTGGGATCTGGCACTGCCGGCACTGCCCTGCACACCTTGCCCTGCGTACAAGGACAGAGAGCCCTGCAGGGAGCAGAGGCTGCCCTGTGCCCTGCGATCACAGCAGCCCACGGGGCGGTGATGCCAGTTCTGTCGCCCCCCTGCCCTTGCCAGCCACGTGCTGGGGTCCCACCTGGCTCTACCATAGGTCTCAGAGCCAGGGGCTGGTTCAAGGCAGCTCAGCCCACTACTGGCTCACATGGCAGCATGAAGTGCCCAGGATCAAAGACAGGCCCCCGCAGATGGCAGGTAGGACCCCCGCGCTGTACATACCTGCGGTTCCCTGGCCAAACGGCTGTGCCAGGGCTGGTGGGGTGAGAGGGACCGCTTCACCACACCACTGTGCCGAAAGTGGTAATAGTCACCAAAGATCTGCAACAGAGAAAGGAGCAGGATGGACAGGAGAGCCCTGTCTCTCTGATTCCCCATCCCCCCACCTGCAAGCCCAAGCCCGGGGGGCTGCCACAAGCAGGCTGGGCCCCCGACTCCAGAGCAGCTGCTGGGGCTCATGTCCAGGTACATGGGGCAGGATTTCCTGAAAGAGGCTGCGGCAGCTGGCGACAAGGCAGCTGGGGAGACCCTGGGGCCACAGCGACACAGCCTCTGCCCACCTCACCCTTCCACAGACCCCCCCACATGCCAGTATGTCCCGAATTGTCCAACAAAGCTGCTGCCCTGGCAGGGAGACCTAAAGCAAGCAGTGGCAGAGAGGGACAGGCCTTTCGGAGCCAGCCTGGAAGAGGCACCAACCTCAGGAGACAAAACCACCGCTCCTCTCCCAGAGCCAACCAGCACCCCCTGCTACTGGTGAGGGGAAACTCCGGGGGGGCTTGAGGCCCCACTCCCCAGGTGGCCCCAGCCAGGGCAGGGAGACTCTGAGCCAGCCTCTGCTCCTCCAGACAGGCCACTCACAGAGCCCTTCTCCCCACGCACCCCAGGCCAGCACCCCACCAGAGCACCCACCCAGAGCTGGTCTCAACATCGGGGCACAGCCACCTCCAGCAGAGCAAAGCGAGGGGGCACGCAGGCATCCGACGCCAGGTGGGGCAGCCACCAGCCGAGGAGCCATGCTGCGATGGCCCCGGCTCAGCTCCCACGCACATAGGGATGGCCAGTTGGGGCTGGGGCAGGACGGGACTCCAGCACAGCCCGGCTGGGCCAGAAGGCCATGCAGCCGCCCAGCCGGTTATTTTTAAACCCCAAACCCTCTCCAGTGCTGTCATTTCCTTATCCCCTCCTGCATGTCCTGGAGGCTGGCCTGGCCGCAGCGGCCCCACCCCTGCCGCCCAGGGCCTCCCAGCCCAGCAGCCTGCCTGGTCCGGGGAGAAGGGAGCCGAGTGCCCACCCTGCCCTGCTGGAAGCCACAAAACTTGGGCAGTGGCCACCGGCAGGATCCGGCTGTCCAGGCTGCGCCATCGCCGGCAGGGCTGGGCTGCAAGGGCTGTGGGAACACGAGGGAGAGGACATCTTGCCCTCTGCTGCCCCAGGTTGCCGCAAAACAGCGTGGTGGCAGCTAATGAACGCCCCCAAGCTTTATCAGAGCTCTGCAGATGTGCCACCACCCTGGCCAGCCACGCAGCCAGCTGGAGCTGAGCAGGGGAGGAAAGGTGCACCCAGCTGACTGGCACCCTCAGCCCTGGGGCAGCAAATCCAGGATGCAGCTCTCCAAGTCATGTGCTTCACCCCAAAGCCCCCACTGTGCTCTGCGGGGCAATGGAAACGCACCCCGGCACTGGAAGCTGGGCCTCCACCACCCCTGCTCTGGGGGAACTGCCTGCCAGCAGGACAAGCCCCCACCCACCCAAGGGGAATTGTTCCACTCCACGCGGCTCCCCCCACAGCACAAGACCCCCGTGCACCAGCCTCTCTCTGTGGGCAGGAAAGGCAATGGACTCAACCCATGGCAGCCCAGCACTGGCGGCACAGGATGGCAGCAGCCAAACAACGGGGTCAGGACTTGTGTCCATGGCTTCACCACCATGGGAGTCTGGTGCTCGCAGCACACCGGCACACGTCAGTCTGCAGGGAAGGGGCAGGCAAAGCCCCCGGCTGCCAACTCAGGACCCCACTTCTCTCTGCATGTGTTCCCTGGACTTTGGACCATGGTGGGGAGCAAGCTCGTGGCGGGGGACAACGCAGCCTGCCAGTCAACCCCACGCCATGCCAGCTGGTGTTATCCAGGGAAGCCGCAGACCATGCTGGCTCCCCAAGATGCAGTGTTCATGACACGGGGCTGCACTCCCTGGTGCCAGTGGCAGCTGGGCACTGCTCCTGCCCTTGGGCCAGCGGAGGAAAAGCCAGACCTTGGCCTGCAGCTCTGAACTCCTTCCCTGTGGGGCACGGGCAGGTGGCTGGAGCCCTGGTACAGCCGGCTGCAGAGCTGCTGTTAGGGCAGGATAGTGACTCCAGCACTGCCAGAGCCACTGGGGACAGACCTGGGCCTATTACCTGCAGCACACTGTGTGTCCCCCGGTACAGCCTGGGACACCCAGCAGCTCAGAGCATTTGGGGAGGTGCCGAGGTGAAAAGCCTCTGCGCTGGGCTGGCAAGAGGGGAAAGCAAGCTGCAGGGTTACTGCCCTCCCCCAGCACCCCCTCACCCCCTCCAGGGATAAGGACAGAGCCCCGATTGTTCCTGCACACAGATCGTGGTTCTGCCTGGTCATCCGACTGGATTAGGTCTGCACAGACACTGCAATGGCAACCAGGAGCCGGCCAGCCCACGCACTTCCACCCTAATCCCTGCAGTCCCTGTCCTCAGCAAGGGCAGAGCTGCCCCCCAGCCCTGTGTCCCCCTGGGCCGGGCAGCACTGATCCCATGGGAAGTGGTGCCAGCTCGCCGCTCCTGCCCTGACCTCCTGCCACAGCTCGTGGCCACCAGGGCCAGTGGGCTGCCAACGCTCCTGCCCACGTCCCCAGGAGCAGGGCAATGTGCTGGGTGGCAGCAGGGGCTAGCGGGGACCTGCAGCCCAGAGGTACAGGAGGTAAGAGCACTCCTCCCTGGGCTAGTGCTGCTGGGGCCACTCAGCCTCAGTGTCCTGCCACTGCAGCCCAAGGCCAGCATCAGCAGCCAAGCCCTTCCCCGGTGCTCCCCATCCCCAGCTGGAGCAGGCAGCGCCTGCACCCCCCAATCTGCACCAGCCCCAGCAGCATGAACCACCGTGTTCCCGCCTCACTACCGCATCTGTCCCTCTCCTCTGACACTCACCTCCCCCGCACTGTCCTTTGGGTCCCCTTCAAGGCCACTAGCACCAGACACAGGTCCTGGCACCTCTCTGCCAGAGGCATCGCTGACCCAGGGGACTGACTGCCTGCCCTGGCTCTGCAGGCAGCAGCAGAGCAGGGAGTACGCCAGGACAGCACGCCTCCGAGGACAGTGTCCAGACCCCACGCTGAGGCCAGGATCCTCTCAGATAAGGACCCTGGAGGCCTCTCACTGGGGCACTGCCAGAAGCACCCGGTCCCCCCCCTTGCAGCCTGGCTGCCACATCCTGTCCCAGCAGCACACCCCCTCCAGGAACAGCAGCCCAAAAACCTCCAGAGGGGGAAAGCCTGGCTCCTTCCAGCCCTGCTATTCGCACCAGGCCACCACAGCCCCTCTGCAGGAGTGGGCTGCCCAGGCCAGCCAAGCCTCATCCCACAGCACAGACACCGAGACAGGCTCCAGAACAGGAGAAAACATGCCCAGACCAGCAGCTCCTGCCACAGCCCAAGCTGCCACAGCCCACGGGGCTCTGCCTGCAGGTGCTGCCTCACTGCTGCTCTACCGGCAGCTGAGTGGGCTGGGAGAGCCGGAGGAGAGGTGCCAGCCTCTGGCCGCAGAACGAACAGCGCGGGGAGAAGGTGAGCGCTGCTGGGCAGAGCTGGCGCATAGCCTCCATGCCTCACAGGGATGGACCCCAAACAGCCCTGGGCTCCCCACTGAGCCACAGGGTCCTGCACGGCTCTGTGCTGCAGCCCAGGGCCTGACGGGCACCCCTGGGCCAGTGGACACATGGCTGCAGAGTCAAGTGCCCCTCAGCCTTGGCAGCTGGGCCTGGGACATGGCACCACAGCGTGATGGGAAATGCTGCCAGGAGCAGGCTGATGGCACCTCAGTCCTGTCCCCGCTCCCAGGGGTCTTGGCAGAGACCTGGCCCAGCAGGACATGTCTTGGGCTGTTCTCCCGGTCCCCTCTGCATGGCAGCGGCCCTGGCCCAACATGTCTTTTGCCCTGACATCGGCCATAAGACCCTTCCCGCAGACAGCACCTGTGTGAGGCGCCCCATTGCTGCCCCAGCACAGACACCCTCAGTGGGGCCTGGCCCTGGCCCCCACAGAGTTCCCTCCTCTAGCACAAATCCCAGAGGACTTGGGGCTCCCTGTCCCCGGAGCCCTGCGTACCCACCACCCCGTGCAGGGCTCCTTTCAAGTGGCAGGACAAGGCACCCGCCAGCTTCAGCGGTGGCCACCTTCTCCGCCCGCCGCAGCTCGCGGCAGCTGCTCACAGCGAGGTCCTGACACAGCAGCCACAAGTTATGCAATTTCCTTTGGGATTTCGCCCCTCGCTTCCTTCCCGGAGAGCCAGCCCAGCCTGGCGGCAGAGCCCCACTCTCCGGGCAACAGACCCCCGGGCACGCAGGCAGCCCAGCAGGGGCTGGCAGAGACACACAGGCTCTGCTCCACCAGTGCCAGCCTCACCTCGCCAAAGCAGTGCCTGTCCAGCTCCCCATGCCTGCGTGGGGGCTGTCCCTCTGGGCTGTCCCTGCTGCACCCACTCCCATGGGATCCCCTTGGCCCCCACCTTGGTCATGGCAGCTGTGATGGCGCCAGCTCCATCCGCTAAGCCCCCACCTGCCGCCAGCCCAGAGGCTGGTGCCTTGCCTGTGGCACAAGGCAGAGAAAAGACCCACAGATCAGCCTGCACGAACAGCACGGGGGAGCCGGCATTGTGCTACAACAGCAGCATCAAGAAGCGCTGGCCTGTGAGAAGTGGCCTGCCAACAGAGACATGTCCTCCCTGCAGCACCGCGCTGGCAAGCAGGAGCCTGGCCATTGGCCCACCGGCCCTGCGGTTCTCAGCCACGGCCTGGCTTTCACGCTGACGTCTCAGGAGCCAAACCTGCGAGCACACTTGCTACCAATGAGGGCACAGCCCACAGTCGGCCAGGGAAAGCGGAGCTGGCTCCCTGGGCCTGGAGCACAGGAAAGCTGGGTCCTGCCAAGGCTGCCAGGAGGAGAGCACCCTGAAGCTCCTCGCACTGGGGACAAGGCCAGGAACAGCTAGGACTACAGAAAACACAAGGGGCCCCAGTTCCTTTGCCATGACCCCATTCTCCCCACCCTGCTGCCAGGGGGTTGATGGAGGTGCTGGTTCAGCACAGCTGCGCATGCTGCCCTGTCCCTCCACTGGCTGAGGGCAGAGAAAGCCGAGAGTGGTGAGGACCTGCTGACACACCTTCTGTGAAGGGCAGCTTAGGGCCAAGGACACATGGCCACTGTCAGACCACCTGCTCTGGGGGCACCCAGTAGGTGCTGCTGCCGTTCCAGCTGAGCCAAGGCTGTGCCACGCTGGGGCAGCTCGCTGGGGGGAGCACCATCGGGAACCGGGAGCCCTCCTCTCCTCCACCAATGCATAGCACTCCCAATTTTTCGCGCTGCGATGGGCTTTTCCTCCTTCCCCCTCCAGCAGGCAGGGTGTGCTGTGCCGTGCCATGCCACCAGACCATCCCACTGGCAGGGGAAGGCCCTGGCTCCATCCAGCTAATTACCACCCTTGAGTCAACACAACGGATGCTGGAAGGCTGCAGCAAACGGGTGCGAACACAGCAGCTCTGCTGTCAGAAAGAGCAGCCCCCAAGCCACCTCCAGGACCCAGCCCAGTGCCTGCCCAGACCATGGCAGAGATGGCAGAGGACACCACTTCCACAGGGACAGGTAAGCAGGGGACTTACCGGGCCCAGATTGAGGAATCCATGCTTCCTGGCCAGCCTGTCAGCCTCCTGGGGCCCTGCGGGGACGAGCACAGCCCAGGTGTTGGTGTAAATACGCTGGGCCAGCACCTCCTGGGCCAGGAGAGCGAGGGCAACCACCAGAGTCCAGTGCAGGAGCAGCGAGCAGGGTCTCAGATCCATCAGAGTATCGGAGTTCCTCTAGCTGGGGAGCAGGAGGGTCCCAGGAGCGGTGGGTCCAGCGGCCTCCCTGTGTCAGCACCCTGAGGCGCGCTGGCCTCTGTGCCCTGCTGGCCCCTGCTCAGCCCAAGAGAGCATGGGGACGAGCCCACAACAGCCGGGCCAGAGAGCAGCAGCAGGAACAGACCGTCTGGGACAGCAGCACAATCTGCAGAGAGATGGAAGAGTGGTCAGGCCCCGGGACGCCTCTCCTCAAACCCAGGAAGGGCTCTGCTGGACCAAGCCACGGCTCCAGCACCAGGCAAGGGGGCCTTGGCACACTGCACCCACTGTCCACTGTGGTTCACGGAGAGCTGCATGGGACCTGGGGCCCTGAGGAGCCATGGTGGCGGCTGGCTCCGCAGGGCGCCCGCCCCAGCATGCTTGCCCCAGCACGCCACCGCTGTTTACCTTGCCTATTGCCCAATGTGTACTTACGCTCTGTGCTTACAAACACAGGAAACAAACCAGGAGGGGAGAAGGGCACCGAAGGAGGGGACAGGCAAGGCAAGGGAAGCCATGCCTCCTGCAGCCCGGGACGGGCCTATCTGGGTGCGGAGCTAGGAGCAACTGGGATGGGAAGCCTGCCTCTCCAGTCCCAAAGGGAGACCAGAGATGCCCACAGATGCTGTGTGAGGAACCCCAGCTAAACGAGAGGCTGGAAGGAGGAAAGCCAGGGAGAGCCCTTGCTCCCTGGGGCTCTCTGGAGCCCCAGGCCCCAGCACTTCCACAGTCAGCAATCGACCAGGCAGTGCCTGGTAGCAGTGCCGAGTGCCGTGCTGCCTGTCACCACCAGCAGCTCAGCTCTGCCCTTCCCCTGGAGCACAACATGGTGACACCGGTGTGACTCATCTTCACAACAGAAAGGAAACCGGCACAGGGACCAGGAAAAGGGGTACACCATCACCTCCAGCACCCACCCATGGACCTGCACACAGGGATGCCTGGGGACAGCTCGCTCCATGTCAGAGGCCAAACACAAGAAGCTGGGAAGGCAGGTGGGGAGCAGAGCAGGGAGCGACCCACCCAGCGCAAAGGAGCCTGTAACACGACAGCACCGGTGCGAGCTCCACACACGGAGCTCCACAGGCACCCTGAAATACCGGGTCGTGTTTCAGAGACAGTGGGAAAGGTGAGAGCCAGCAGTGCCCAGGGGAGCCCCATCCCCCTCCAGCAAGCAGCGGCCCCAGCAAGCAGGGAGCCTGCGGTGCTGCCAGGGGAGGAGAGCAGCTCCTGGCAGCCACCTGAGACCTCGCCGCAAGCTGCAGCGCAGACAGTGCCGCGATTCAGGCACGCTGCGGCTCCCCTTCCATGACCAGACCTCAGCCGGCTGTGGGCCCGGCCACCCTGCCGAGGCACCCACAGCCGTCCGCACACTGGGAGCAGGAGAAGGAAGGAGGGACAGCCTTGGGCTGCTGCAGGCCAGCCCGCACGGCGGGGTGCGAGCGGGGAAACAAGTCCCCGTGAGCTCCCAGGCCACGCTGTCTGCTCCGCACCCACAGCCCCAGGAGCGGCACGCTGCCGATCGCATCTGGCACACGCAGGGCAGCAGCTGGCCGGGATCCTTTCCGGCACCGACGGACACCAGCGCTTCCCCACGAGCCGAGCCCCGCCGCCGCACGGCAGCGACGCGGCAGTCCCCAGGCTGTGGCAGCGGCCCCGCGGCACGGCCGGAGCCGCCGGCCGTCCCCGCACCCGCAGGGCGAGTCCGGCGGCAGAGCCGCGGGTGGCTGCGAGGGCGGCCGGGCCGGGGCTGGCCCCACGGGCGCGACGGGACGAGGCCTGGCTGCCTCCTCGCCTTCTCGCGGCCGCTGCTCCGGCCGTCCCCACCGCCAGCCCCAGAGCGCGCCCGGGCCGGGCCGGTCCCCGGCCCGCGGTCGCCCCCAGCCCCAGCTCCAGCAACAGCTCCCCTCGCCGGGGCGGCCAGAGCTCCGCGTCCGCGGGTGCCCGCCGGGCGGGCAGACCTTGCCCCCCAGCCCAGACCGCTGTGCCCCGAGCCCGGGGCTGCCCAACGGCCGCGGCGCCACCAGCCGCCCCCGCCCGGCCCGGCCCGGCCCCGCCGCCGCCGCCGCCCGGGGTCCCGCCCGGCCGGGGCCGCCCCAGCTGTCAAACCGCCGGCGCCGGCGGGTCGAGCACCGTCCCCGCCGCCGTCCCCGCGCCCTTACCGCGCGGCCTGCCCGCTCCCGTCCCGCCGGCGGCCGGGCCCGTCTGTCGGCGGCGCCGCGTCACGCCGCGGGGCGCCCGGAGCGCCCGCCCCGGAGCCGGGCCCGGCCCAGGCAGGGGCGGCCGGGGCGGCCGGCGGGGCCGCTTGTTTACGCCGAGCAGCTGTCAGCGCCGCCCGCCGCCCCGCCCCGCGCCGACCGACCGACCGACCGGCCCCGCACCGACCGACCGGCCCCGCTCGGCTCGGCTCGGCCCGGCTCCGCTCGGCCCGGCGCGGCGCGGCCCGGCACGGCCGCCGCTCCGCCGGGCGCCGCCGGATGCCGTCACCGCCGCCCGCCCCGCCCGTCCCGCCGCCGCACCGGCGCCGCCGAGCTCTCCGCGCCCCGCCGCAGCCCCCGGCCCCGCTGCCCCGCGCTGGGCCCAGCTCCCCCCACCCCACCCCGGGCACCGCCAGAGCCGGGGCCGCTCCCCCTCTTCCCGGCCGGGGGTGACCCGCCCTCCGCCGACACCGGGCACGGCCCGGGGCTCAGCACAGCCTCTCCCCCGTCCCGACGCGGGGCCGCCCGTGCCGGCCCCAGCGGGAGACCTGGATCTGCCCCGCGAGAGCCCAGCCCCCCCCCGTGGACCCTGGGACCCGACCGGGGGTGCGAGGGCGCCCGCAGAGGAGGGCGCCCACAGAGAAGGGTGCCCAGAAGCCGCCTCGCCTCGCGTCCCCGCGTGCCCGGAGCGGCAGGCGGCGGGGTCACTCTGCGGCGTGGGGCTGGCGGGACACGAGCCTACCCAGAGCGGCCCGTTCCAGCCCCGGCAGCCGCCGGAGCAGGGGGTTCCTCAACCAGGCCGACAGGAGTGGCACCAGCCTCCCCGCAAAGGCCGTATCGCGGGGTGCTGCATCCCCGGGCCAGCACGCAGCCTGACGGAGAAACTGTCCGGAAAGCAGCAACACAAGGAAAATCCATCAGCTCAGTTTCAGGTTTCAGGAGAGAGGCTTCCACCAAGGAGAAAAGGTGAGAAGTGAATTGCAGCTCATCTTGGCTGCGGTCGTTCGTAAAAAACAATAGACTCTTGTCCCTCGCATGCACGGGACCATGTCAAGAGTGATGCAAAAGCCGGGTCAAGAGCAAAAAGCAAAAGCAGCAGAACCCAAACTGACCTGACTCCTCCGCACCTCAGAAGGGGTCTGGGCAGCCCCGGGTAGGAGTGAGTCCTACAGCTCCTTACAGAGAAAAGGAAGTCGCTCAGATATCATGATCGAGATTGTGAAGCATTAGCAATCGCACAGGAAACAGTCACCTTGGTAACTGAGATGCTGAGAACAGCCCAGAAAATCTGGCACAGGGCAGGTTTTTCTGTTAAACTGGGTTAGTTTTGCAGGGCAGACGCCTGGCTGCAGCGTCACCCCAGGGGCAGCGGCTCAGGCCGGGCTGACCCCGCTCTCCGGCCCCAAGAGCCGCCACCAGGCACCACCAGCCGTAGGGGCTGTGGTACCCCAGGTCCACCTTCTGGGGCCACGGTCCCGCTGGGCAGCCTGGAGGGGCCCCGGCACCCCGTGGATGTGCAGCACTCACCCCTGCGCCACCTCAGCCTGGTCGGGAGTCGTCCCTGGTGGCCAGCGAGCCCAGGCCGGCCCCTGGATGCGCAGCCGAGCCAGGAGTGCCCAGCAGAGTTATATGGGGGATATTTGTGCTAGGGGCAGGTCCTGAGCCGGACCCTGGCCCCGTGGTGGGAGGGAGGGTGGTAGGCGGGCTGCCTCGCCTGGCCCCCGCCCGCGCGCCTTGTCTTAAGATGCCTCCTTTAGGCGCTGGCAGTCGTGCCCGGGCAGGTGACAAGCTGCTGCACCTGGCCCCTGTGACATGTCACGCAGGGGAGAGGAGCTGACAAAGGGCCCTTGTCACCACGGGGCTTATCTCGGTGCCGCAGGGCAGGCAGGCAGGAAGCACCCCTCTCTTACCTAAACTGCTGGCTTTGGACCCGCACGCTGACCCCGCACCCCTGCCAAAGACAACGCCTGTAGCTGGGGAGCACTTGGCTGCAGCACAATGCCACGCATGTGAATGGGATCTGCTTTCCCAGCAGCCCCCCAGGGCCGGGGGCCAGCTGCAGCCAGAGCAGAGAGCAGGGCCATCAGGCTGCATCTGAAGGGCTGCTGTTCCCCCCACACCTTAGGGGACTGCTCAGCATTCCCTCTGCTCAGCCCCTGCCTACGGGGCACTAAGGGGGTGAAGCAGCTATCGCAGCAGCGTCTGCCAGGACCATGAACCCTCCTCTTGGACATTTAAGTGACTTGGGGGCTATCGCTTGGAGACATCAGCCCACTCCGGGTAGACCACCAGGAGCAGGCCACTCGGCACAGCGACTCCCAGTGCACCATCGTACCGGCAGCGTGCTACCGCCAGCCAGCCAGCAGCTCCCCGCGAGGCCTGCCCTCCAGGCGATGTCCTGCAGCATCCCCTGGAGCCCACACTGTAGGCACAGGGGCCAAACTACTCACTGGGGCCGGGGGGAGACCCCGCCATGCTCCTCTGCACCGAGCACACTGTGTGGTGTGGCCCGGCAGCACACACAATCAGTAGAAACCTACTTTCATGGAAAAATCAGGTCAACTTTTGGCTTTCGGGTTGCAGGGATTGCACAACCTCCAACAGTGATGCAACTGCCCATCTGCCCGAGTTTTCCGGGAGGCAGAGCAGCGATGGGGCTGCACCCCTGCCCACAGGCACCCCCAGCCTGGGGGGAGCTCGGGGACACAGCAGGACTGTGGCAGTGCCGCTTCCCAGCAGCCACCCAGCAGAGGAAGGGCAGAGGGCCCTCACAAACAGTGGAGAAAACCAAATAATGGGCAGCAACGGCAGGCAGAGGACATCCAGAAGGACCAAATCAGTAACTAAATGTTTACTTGGAGCACAGCAACCCCCTCTGCCCCCATGCCCATGCTGGTGCAGGGGTGAGCCCGCAGCGACTGCTGTGCTGTGAACGTGTGTCCCCAGCCCCGCCCCCCCCCCCGTGCCCTCTCCCGCAGTCCCCTTACCCTGGAGTCTCTCCGGTCCCTCTCCTCTCCTCCCCTCACTGCTGGATGCTACCGGCAGGCTCCTGGGAAGGCCCCAGTGCCCCCGGAGCTGGGACTGCCATTGCCCAGCCAGGAGCTGCGCTCCGCAGGGTCCCGCCAGCTGGAGAGGCTCTATTCATAGCCATGCTCCCAGACACAACATCTCACTGTGGTCACACGCGGGGGACTTCAAGGCCCAGCCCAGACACCCTGACCTTGCCCTGCGGTACAGCTGCAGACACAAACAGCAGTGGCACAGGGTGGTTCTGTAACTTTATCTGCCTCTGTCATCAGCAGCCATAATGCTGCCAAGGTATCGACCCGCAGCCTTGCCACAGCACTGCCCCTGCTCTGGGCTGTGGCGTGTCGCACCCTGCCTTCGTCTGTCCCCCCACAACTGCAGCTGTGCAGGTGCAGGAACATCCTTGCCCACCCGAGCACCATAAGGTGCCTGCGGCACTTGGGGGCTCCGTGCAGGAACACAAGTAGACGTGTGCAGGCAACACCCGGGCAGAGAGCCCACCTGTGGCCCTTCAGCAAAAGCCCCAAAAAGAGACAGGTAGGCTGGGGAGGGGCTGCCTACAGATACAGACACAGAAATCTAGCCCAAAGCCTGGCAGGTGCAGGTTTTCACCAGCAAGCTGGCAGAGCACCAAGGAGCAGCCTGGTCTGTGCCGGGTGCTGGCCGGGCTCCGGGCTCACTCCCACCAGCAGCTGCCAGCCTCACACCACCCCAGGAACGGGGGGCTCAGTGCTCCCCACCCCTGCCGCAGCCCGGCTGCTGACTGCCAAGCTGCTGCAGGGCCGACACGTCAGCAGCCACTGCGCTGGGGAGAGGGGGCTGGGGCTGCCCTCCGCCGCACCAGCTCTCGGCAGCCTGTCTGCTGTGTCCCCAGGGGATCCGGTAAGGGCAGGCATAGAGCCATGACACCCCCGCGCACCCCATGCCGCGATGGGTGCTGCAGGGCCCTGCCCTAGGAGACCTCCTGCACCCCTGCCTGCAGGGCTGGGGCCCCCCACGCCAGCTCGGGCAATGCCAACATTTGGTTTCTCCAGCTTGGCTGCGCCTCTCAAGGGGATGTGGGGCAGAAAAGACACGTCACAGGCCAAGGGCCGCTTCTCACCACGGCCTCCAATGCCTGCGGTCACAGAACCGAGCCAGGCTGTGAAAGCATTTCCCTGTTTGCTGAGGTCTTTAGTTTTGCTTCACCTGAATGGGACATTATGTGCTTTGTGTGCAATTTCCAAGCTTTCCTTTAACTGGTGTGTCTAATTGCTTCACCATGTCCTATGTCAAAGCTCACTCCTTGCCACGGTGGCACAGGACTCGCTAAGTGGGAACACACTGTGATAACCCTCAAGATTAGTATCTCATCAGATGACCAAATGCAGAGCAGGAGCTCTAATTGCTGTCCAGGCATAAAGGCCAGAAACGCATGAATGAGCTCTTGCTTAATCCTGGGAAGGACCATCAGTTGCTGCAGGGTTATAAAGCTACTAATGCCTGGGTTGTTAAGGCAAACCACAAGCTACAAGGCACCAGGGGAGCCCTCAGAGCTGGGGTCCTGCCGCACACCCCGTCCCTCCTCCCTGCACAGCTCTAACAGGGCTGTCCCAGCTCCTCCAGCTGCTGCAAGGACGTGCTGAAGGAGGGGGGACCCGGGGAGAGTCCGCAGGTCTGCCTAGGGCAGGAACCGGGTTGTCTGAGATGGTTCCTGGAAGGCTTTGCAGGGAGAGCCTTCCCCCTGTGCCGCAGCAAGGACCCAGCCCAGAACAGCCGGGTGCAGCCAGTCAGCACTGCAAGGGGGCAGGTCCACCTGTCCCCGCCATGCCTAGGGCGGCCATCCCCTGCCTGCAGCCCGGCAGGGTCACAGTTACCCAACTGGATCAGCCCAGCCCTGGCCCGCAGGGGTGCTGGGCGAGAGAAGTCTCCCAGGAAGGAGCCTGCCTTCGTGCCAGCCTCAGGACCTCTGCAGCCACTGCTGGGACCCTCCAGCCCAGAAAGGGAGCGGTACTGCTGCTGAGAATTGAGTCTGCGCTCCCCAAGACCAGCTGAATGAGATCGTCCCAGGAGGACATCTCCCAGCCCGGAACCAAGGACACCGAAAGGAAAAGAATTCCCTGTGCTTCCTTTGGGATCATGCTCCAGTGCTGACCCACCACCTGGAAAGGCATGCTTGCTTTGGGGTTTCCCGACTGCCACCTCCGGTGCTGGCCTTGCCCCATGCAGCCTCCGCTGCATGGCCACGAGGGTACCTGCTCTGGTACAGGCAGGGCAGGCACCCGGCAGCACAGGGTTAAAGCGGCACAGCTCTGGCCTCTCTGCTTCCCAAATGCCTCTGCCGCAGGGTAGACTTCCTGGAAGATATAACCTCTTCCTTTCTTTTGAGAAGGCAGCACAGGATGGCAGACGTGGCTGCGGTGGTTTGTGACCCAGTTTTGCCCAACTTCAAGAGAAGTGTTATCTTCTGTGGCTGGATGCCAGAGCAGGGGCAACTCATGCAAGCCAATCGCTCCCAGCTCTGCCCTCGACTTTCCTCTACGAAACCTCGCACTTCTTGGGGGCTGACGTGTGCTGACGTGGGCAGCAGCCGGCCGCTTACGGAAAACACTTTGTGCCTGCCGCGAAGCAGCCATGACCCCAGCCCTTCCCGACACACACACTGCCACCAGTGCCACCGGGAAGCCCAGGGGCTCCCCCAGCCCCCGTGGAGCAGCCCTGTCTCCCAGCACCGGCCATCCCGAAGGCTGCAGTGACACGTGGCTGCGCAAGGGCCGCTCGTCCTCGCTGCCTGGCAGATGAGGAGCCGGGCGATGGCACCGGGGCTTGGTGGGGCCGGCTGTCAGCAGGCAGAGCAGGAGGGCCGAGGCTCGGCTCCAGCTGGCGGAGGCAACGGCCACGGCTGCCCAGCTCCGGCTCTGCCCCGAGAGCTGCTGCGCCGGCGGGAGGCCACAGCGCGGCCCCGCACCGAGGGAGCGGCGGTTCCCCCAAGCTGCGCGGGGGGAATTCGGCAGCCCCGCCAGGTGCAGGCTGCGTCCCGCAGCCCAGCAAGGCCCCGCGTGGGCTGCGGGCTCCCCGGTTCCTCGCTTGCACCCCGGCCCCGCAGGAAACGTCGCCGTGCCCAGGCGCTGCGGCGACAGGAGGCGGCTGCAGCCCCGAGGCCGGGGTCCCCGGCCGCCGCGGCGCCCGACAGGCGCGGCCGGAGGCCCTTGGCGAGTCGCGCCCCAGGCGGGAGGCCGGGTCTGGAGCCAGGCTCCTCCGGCCGGTCAGCGAGAACCCTGCCCCGCCGTCGCCCGGAGAACCGGGGAAACCACTGACCCCAGCGCCGCGCGGCGCCCCGGAAGTGACCTCCACGCCGAGCATCACTTCCGGTCACTAGCCGCGGGCCGACAGCGAGTTCCGCCTCCGGCGGAAGCGCTGTTCCAGTTCCGGGTGAGCGGCTGCGAGGAGCCGTTCTTAGCGACCGCCGCTTGACTCTGTCCCGGCCTCGGCCCCGGCCCGCCGCCACCATGTCGGTCCCCAGCGCCCTCATGAAGCAGCCGCCGATCCAGTCCACGGCGGGCGCCGTGCCCGTCCGCAACGAGAAGGGTGAGTGGGGGGGCCGCGGCCGGGGCCGACCCAGCCGTGGCGGCGGGGGAGGGCGCCTGCGGGGCCCCTGGTAACGGCCGGGGCGTCCGCAGGTGAGCTCTCCATGGAGAAGGTGAAGGTGAAGCGGTACGTGTCGGGGAAGCGACCCGACTATGCGCCCATGGAGTCCTCGGAGGAGGAGGACGAGGAGTTCCAGTTCATCAAGAAGGCGAAGGAGCAGGAGGTGGAGCCCGAGGAGCAGGAGGAAGAGCTCGCCAACGACCCCCGGCTCCGGCGCCTCCAGAACCGCATCGCTGAAGATGTAGAGGAGCGGTGAGTGTAGGGGTCGGCAAGGAGTTGTGCCCCCGCTGTGCTCCCCTGCAGGTCTGCCCTTGCAGGGTGCTGGGGAGTCCAGATCCCCCTCTGCTGCAGTGTGGTGAGGAGTTGCCGGAATACCAGGCAAAGGTGGAGAACGTTTTCCAGGCAGTGTGGGAGAGCCTCTGGCTCCTCTCATGTTTGTGCTGCACCATGCCTCGGGCTCCGGCTCTGCCGTGAGTGGCCCTTCCAACCAGGAGTCACCATTTCCCAGGGCATAGCTCCTTGTCCAGGTGTGGTTGTGGTGGTGCAGGTGAAAACAGGCTCCAAAATAAAAATTAAAGCAGTGTGCTGGAGCTCAGGGTAGCTGGAAGGGACAGTGACATGTGAAGTGGGCAGGGAGTAACTGAGTGCCATTAGCCTCCTCCCGTGGAGCTGCTGCTGGTTTCATTTCCAGTAACTGGGAGGCTTCCTGCTGGGAGCTCTGTTCCTACTTGGAGCACGGACAGGGAGGAGCAGCTGACACCTGGCCACTCCAGCATCCTGGGAAAGAACCTGTGGGGTCTGCCCCCACCTGGTAGTTCCAGCGTTTACCATGGCCTTGTTAGGAGCGATTAATGAGTAGTCAACTTCTTGCAGCCTCTTTGTGTTCAAAGTGCCGTCATTTAATTGGGGTCTGTTGCAGGCTGGCGAGACACCGTAAAATCGTGGAGCCCGAAGTGGTTGGAGAAAGCGATTCAGAGGTGGAGGGGGAAGCTTGGCGCCTGGAGCGGGAGGACACCAGCGAAGAGGAAGAGGAAGAGATTGATGATGAGGTGCACTTGCAGAGCCAAATAATGGGCCTAGGGAAGCCCCTGAATGGCACAGGCTGGAGCTGCCTTTTGCACAGACCTTTGGCTGTCTGGTAGAGCTGGATGAGTGTCACAACTGGCTGTGACTTCGCTTGCGGGTTACTGTTCTCTTGCGTGGGACAGGATGCCAGGAGAGGCCACTGTGTGTCTGGAGCAATGGGCATGTTGTCTCATAGCCCACACTGCAGACGTTGCACTTTTTGGACAGAAGAGTGAGAGGGAAGTGGTAGCAAGGCTGGTTGTCTGACTCCTCTGTGTTTGTCTCCATTAGGAGATCGAGCGTCGGCGTGGGATGATGCGTCAGCGAGCGCAGGAGAGGAAAACCGAGGAGATGGAAGTGATGGAGTTGGAAGATGAGGGTCGATCCGGAGAAGAGTCCGAGTCAGAGTCCGAGTATGAGGAGTACACGGACAGCGAGGATGAAATGGAGCCGCGTCTCAAACCTGTCTTCATCCGCAAGTGGGTGACACATGGGTCAGCCCTGGGTGAGGACACGGGAGCTGGGAGCCAAGCAGATGCCGCTGCCGTGGTCTCCTCTTCCTCACAGTGGGGCGGCAGTTTGCCTCCCCAGGCAGCGGGAGTGACAGTTGCAGCCTGGCAGGGCACAGCAGGCGAGCGAGGGGTGATCCCTGCACCGACAGCCCCATATCAGCCACCTCGGATTGCTGCGGGATCAGGCTGTGGGTTGAAGTCGTAGCAGGGTCTGATGGGAGCCCTTGGGCCAGTGCTGTACGGTGGCAAAGGGAAGCCGTTGGTTGGCCATGCCCCACAGCCGGTGGCTTGGTCTCTCATTGCTTGTGTGCAGCTGTAGGGGAATGGCTTGGTAGCCCCGGCATGGGTGATGCTGGAAAGGGGAGAGCCCTGAGCTGTGGCCCATCCTTGGAGAGGGCAAAGGCTGAAAGCAGCTGTGGTGCAGGAGGGGAAGTCTGTGAGGAGCTGAGGGGCTGCGCTGGCTCATGGAAGGGCTGACAGCTGTTGTGGTCCCTGCCTGCAGGAAGGACCGGATCACAGTTCAGGAGCGAGAAGCAGAAGCCCTGAAGCAGAAGGAGCTGGAGCAGGAGGCAAAGAGGCTGGCGGAGGAGAGGCGCAAGTACACGCTCAAGGTGCTGAGCGGCGGGCTGGGGGTTGTGCAGGGGGGCAGTTGGTGCAGTAAGCTTAGCTCGGTCCTTGCTGCAGATCGTAGAAGAGGAAGCAAAGAAGGAGCTGGAGGAGAACAAGCGTTCACTGGCAGCACTGGATGCACTTGATACAGATGATGAGAACGACGAGGAGGAGTACGAGGCCTGGAAAGTACGCGAGCTGAAGCGTATCAAACGGGACCGTGAGGAACGGGAAGCGTAAGTATCATCTGTGTAGATGTGAGGCTGAGATCCTGCAGACCCAGGCCCCATGGGCAGTTGAGGTGTCTCTTCCTCAGGCTTCCCTTTGGCAGCATGGTCTTAGACCAAGTGCCCAGAGCCCCTCCTGCCCGCCCTCGGGCTGTCTTTGCTCCCCTACGGAGTCAGTAAATGTACAGGAGGGCAGCTGGCAACAGCAGCTCTCCTGGGCAGGTGCTGTGGGGACACAGGGTCTCAGGGGTTTCTCTCCTGCCCAGCATGGAGAAGGAGAAGGCAGAGATCGAGCGCATGCGGAATCTGACAGAGGAGGAGCGCCGCGCCGAGCTTCGGGCCAACGGCAAGGTCATCACCAACAAGGCAGTGAAGGGCAAATACAAGTTCCTGCAGAAGTACTACCACCGTGGCGCCTTCTTCATGGTAAGTGGTGCTGTGAGGGCCTGGGCACAGCCGCGTTGGCAGCCGGGGCTGGGCCTGCACACTGACGGGGCTGTGCGAGACCATGGGGACGTTGTCTCCCTGGGGGAAGCCTCCCCCCACAGTGCCCTGGGGCTGGGGAGGCCCTGGGACAAGAGCCGGCCCTCGGCCAGCTCTCGTAACAGAGGGTGAGCGGTGACACCAACAGGGTGGCAGAGGGTGATGCCATGGTGGCCTGCCAGGTGCTGCCCTGCAGCCGCCGTCGGGAGCCCAAGCAGGACGGGCGCAGTTCCACCTGGAGCCAGCCTGTGCTGCCTCCCCAGAGTATGTTAGGTTGAGGGGTCCCAGCTGAGCTGGAGCCACAGAGCTGTCCCCATGCTGCTGTTTGGGCTGACAGACCCACTTGGAACTGAGCCAGTTCCACGTGGGCTACAGCACGGGCTCTGGAGAAGTGGCCTGAGGGGCCACAAGGGTGGCCGCCAGAGGCAGGCCTGGGGGACAGTGCTCGCATCCCCCACCTTCAGTGGTAGTAGGTTAATAGGACTGCAAGCACCACGGCAGCCCCCAGCAGAGCAGCGATACGGGCTTCTGGTGGCTCTCCCCCACTTCGGCACGCTGCTGGCACTTGCTGGAAACTTGCGGGCTGAGCAGATGTGTCCCTCTCCTGCAGGATGAGGACGAGGAGGTGTACAAGAGGGACTTCAGTGCCCCGACCCTCGAGGACCACTTCAACAAGACCATCCTGCCCAAAGTCATGCAGGTGAGTGTCCTGGCCAGAGGGTGCCTGGCCTGCGTGCTGCGCCAAGGGGTTGCGGTTCCTCGGGGGGAGCAGCGGCTCCCCACGTCCTCCCTGGGTGGCTGCTCACGAGCTCTTCTGCTCCCCAGGTCAAGAACTTTGGGCGTTCAGGGAGGACAAAGTACACGCACTTGGTGGACCAGGATACCACCTCCTTCGACTCCGCCTGGGGCCAGGAGAGTGCGCAGAACACCAAGTTCTTCAAGCAGAAAGCAGCGGGTGTACGGGATGTCTTTGAGAGACCCTCGGCCAAGAAGCGAAAAACCACTTAAGGAAGCGGGCAGGAAGGCATGGCGCGGCTGACGGCCAGGCAGGAGGGCACTTCTCTGCCAGCTGCCGGAGCCTGGGCAGGGACAGGAGGGACTCAGCGCTGTGCCAGGACTTGTGTGGTAACAAGCCCTTCCTCTGCCCGTGCCACGCCTGCTCTGTCAACGCGGTGCCCTGCTCCCGGCGCTGCCGAGACCTGGCGGGCTCCCTGCCTGGGCGCTGTGGAGGACAATGGCCTGTCCGTGCTGGCCAGGCCCGTGGCCGCCCTGAGGCTTCGGCAGCGCCCAGCAGGGCTGTTGGGGAGCGCGTCGATGCCGCTGGCTCCAGTGCACCCACTTTGGGAGGAATTATGAGACTTTCATACCCGTCTGGGCCACAGCATCTCCCTGTCGCTTGTACCTTCCCCCTTGTCAGTTTGGGCCCTTTTTCAGTGCGGAACAGTGGTGACCCCGTTTCTGCAGGGCTTGGCTTTTCTACCTGGGGGGTGGGGTGGGGTGGGGTGGTTTGATTAAAGCAGTTGTTTTCTTACACATTTTGGCTGTGGAATGCAACTGTCCCATTCTGCGCTTTCCTGTGAGCCAGGATGCGCTGGCGCAGCCTGGGAGGCACTGCACTGGCCTGGGCATGGTGTGTGAGGGCAGCCATCACTGTGCCTGGCTCACTGGTGCTCCCTCGTGCCCGGGGAGCGCAGAGGCGAGGTTCCTGCCATGGCTCCTGGGCCACAGGAGGTTAAAAGCAAGAATGGCGCATCTCGGCGCTTGGGCAGGTCACCTTATCCTGCTCTGGTCGCGGGGGTGCTGGGGCGCTGCCAGCATGATGCCACATGTCTTCCCACAGGCTGGGCCCTGCTCGTCAGCACCGCGTGCCTCATGGGACCCGCTGGGCAGGTGCCTGGCGCTGCATGGACCACAGCGACAGCCCACTCCCACCAGTGCCTTTATTGGGTAAGGGAACACACCGCGTCTCCAGCCAACCCTGCATCCAGCGAGGGCGTGCGCTCGTCCAGCGGGCCCGGTGCTCAGTTGGTGAGGGTGATGAGTGCTTCCACCACGTTCCCCATGTGCTCCCGCAGGCTGCGCTCTGCGGCTGCCCGCGAGATCTCCATCTCGGTCATCTGCAGGGAAAGAGCCGCAGCCCCTGCAGCAGCCACAGAACAGCACAGTGGGGGCCGCCCGGCCCCAGCACTGCATGCTGGTACACGCTAGCTGGGGCCTGGGGTGCGGTTTCGGTGACTGGATGCCGGCTGTGCCCCAAGGCCTGGGATGCACCACTGGCGTCCAGCCCAGTGTCCTGCCCTACTCACGATCAGCTCCAGGTCCTCCTTCTTGATGGTCACTTTCGCTAGCTCCTTCTCCCTATGGCGAGAGACAGACAAACCTCCGATGACCAATGGCCCCCCCCCACCTCCGGCTGCTGAGGTGGGAGCGATCCCTTGCAGCGGCGCGGGGTGTGCTGTGCTCTCGGAGGCGGCCGGGGCGTCAGGCCGCCGGGAAGCTGTGGGCCGGTGCCCAGGCCGGGCTCTGAGGGGCGGCCCGGTGCGGGAGGGGTATGGACCGGGCCAACCCCTGGAGCGCAGAGCCAGCATGGGCGGTTGGTTACCTCTCCTGCTTTGCTTTCTGCTCCCGGGACCTCCGGTCTCCGATCACCGACATGGCCTGCCAGGACGAGCGCAGTCACCGCGCTGCGCGGCACCGGGCGGGTCAGCGCCGCGACCGGCGGGGCGGGCACCGGGGCGGCCGTGCAGGAGCGGTGCTCGGGGCCCGGCCCGGCGCCCCCGCAGGCAGCGCCCGGCTCCCCACCCCGGCCCGGTCCCGGTCCCGGTCGCGGTCCCGCCCCGCCCGCCGCACCGTCTCCAGGTTGGAGCTCTGGATCTCCTTCTCCTCCGCGTAGTCCGTGACGCGCTCCAGGTCCGCCGCCCCGCTGTCATGCTTCCGCGGCTTCTCGGCCGCGCGCCCGCCCGCCCCATCGCCGCTGCCCCCGGAGCCGTTGGGCTCCGTCTCCAGCTCCAGCTCCACGTCTCCCTCCGCCGCCATCCCGCCGCCCCGCTTCCGGTCACGTGCCGCAGCCACGCCCCGCTTCCGGGCACGTGCGTCCGCCGGAACCAGCGAGCGGCGCGCGCCGGCAGGCCAGAGTGGCGGCGGGGGGGGAGGGAGGGGAGGGGCGGTGCCGGCCCTCGCCCCGCCCGCGGCCCGTCAGACCCCGGGCCCGGCCCGGCCCCCGGCGGCTTCCCGGGCAGCGGCCCCGATCCGCCGCCGGCGCCCGCTAGCGGGGCCCGACAGGCCGGGCGGCTGGGGTGGGCGCTCCGGGGGTGCTGCCCGCCGCCCCGGGGCGGCTCCAGGGGGCTCAGTGCCTGCGGCTGCCGGGCGCTGCCGAGGACGCGGGTGCCCGGCGGTGCCGGGCCGGGGAGGGCGCAGCCCTGGGTGCTGCCCGCCGGCCGAGCAGGCGCTAGGCCGGGAAGGAGGGTTCGGGGTCCCGCCGCCATCACTGCGGTGGAAGGACGGGAGTGGCCCGAACCGCCTTTCCGGGGCGCTGCCTGGAAGCGGGAGATGGCCGGGCCGGAGCGGGCCCCCGGCGGACGCCATAGCGGCAGCGCGGCCCCCGGAGCCCGGCAGGGATGGCGCCTGGCTGCTGTGGGGCACCGGCCGGGGAGAGCCGGGTCTGCCACCGCCGCTTCCTTCCCGCACCCTGAGGGTCCCCTCGGGACAGGCTGCACCCCCGCCGTGTGGGGAGCCCCGCACTGCTCCGAGCGGCTGCCTCAGCTCCCCGAGGCAGGAGCCGAGGCATTGCCGCCTAAAGGCAAAAGCCCAGGCAGACCCAGGCGTGTGGCAGAGGGATGTGTCCCCGCCACGGGCAGCTGTGGGGCAGCGGGTGCTGAGGTGGGTCCCAGGGTCTCTGCCATGCACGGCCACGCAGGGCTGCCAGTGCCAGGAGCGCTCCTCCCTGCACGGCCACACGGCTGTTGGGGCCGCCTCGGCAGCCAGTCAGCCCTGGTGCCATCGACGCCGCCATCGGCCCATGGTGCTGGGGGGCCAAATCATGGTGGCAGGTCCGTGCCTGCTTGGCCGGGCTGGGTGCCCAGGCTGGAGCAGTGGGGAGATGTGGGGCCTGCAGACCCTAGGGGAAAGTGCCACAGGCACAGCGCTCCCCACCCTGAGCTGCTGAGCGTCCCTGGGGGATGCAGCCACCCCATTCTCACCACTGGGCAGAGCAGCCGCCCCAGCTCTCTGGCCTGAGCCCCTGCACTGCTTTGCCCTTGTAGTGCGCTGAGCCCATGGGACATGTACGCGTGTAGCCAAAAGAATGCTGTGACCCTGGTGCTGCTGACCAGGGCAGCACAGTGCCCTGCGCTGGGCCCTCTCCACCAGGAGTGTGCCCTGGAGTGAGGCGGGTGAGCACAGGTTGTGCCTGACTCATTGGCCCTGCCAGGCAGCTGGGGATCCCACGCCACTGTCCCTGCTGGGCTCTGCCATCGGCCGGCCATGCTGTCAGCGGCCAACTCCGCTTCCAGCTCTCCGGGTTGCCAGTTGGGGCCTCACACTGGCCCTGTGGCATCTCCAGCCTCGGCAGCCCGAGCGCCTGCCCTGTCCCCATAGTGCCTGGGGCTGAGTGGCCGTGCCACGCCGGCCTGGCAAACCTGCCAGGGAGTCAAATAGAAACCTGCTCCCAGAGTGGCCTCCTGTGCCAGCTCTTCCATCTCCTGTGCCTGCTGTACCACGCGCTGCACCCACCTCTGCGGCAGCCTTCTGGGCCCTCTCCCCACTCCTTGTGTCCCACCACTCCTAATGCAGGGATGTCTGCGTGGGGATGAGCCTGCCCAAGATGTTCCCTGGGATCCCAGGGGGCTGTGGTAGGCTGACCCCGGCCAGCAGCCGAGCACCCACACAGCTGCTCACACCTCCCCCCACAGCAGGACAGAGAGAGGATAGGAAAAGCAAAAGCAAAACCACTTGTGAGTTGAGCTAAAGACACTTTAAGCCATGAATGAAAGGGGAAAAATAAACCAACCCCCAATGCTGTAAAGGCAGCCGCTCATTGCCTCCCACCAACAGCCGGGTGCCCAGCCAGTCTCCAAGCAACAGCCATGCTGGGAGCCAAACCCCTTCCTCTTCCTCTGCCTCCAGTCTCCCTGCCGAGGACAATGCTGTGTTGTGGACCGTCCCTTTGGCCGCTGGCGTCAGCTGTCCTGGCTCTGTCCCCTCCTGACCTCCTGCCCACCCTGGACTCCTCATTTCGGGGAAGAATGGGAAAAGGGAGAGCCTTGATGCTGGGCGAGCTCTGCGCAGCCACAGCCCAAGCACCCGCACCTTGTCATGGGGACCAGCCATTGCCATGCAGGTGATGGCACCCCCCACAGACACCACGTGCCCCCCATGCCAGCCCATGCCCAAACTGGCTGCCACAGCCTCATCCTGCCCAGTGAGCGGCCAGGATCCCAGGCAGGGGTCCCCATGGCCAGGGATCACTGGTGGACCCTGGACAGGCTCCCCGCAGAGCGCCCCAATGGTGGCTGCCAGGAGGAAGCAGTGAGCAGATGGCAGGGCGGGCCGAGCCGACAATCCCCCTAATCCCATCAGGGCAGTGGGGGCCAAGCGGAGCCGAGCCGGGCCATGGCGGGCACGCGGGCACACAGCCGTCTCCTGCACTCGCTGCTCTGCCAGGTAGGACTGAGGGGGCTGGGGGCTGGGCTGGACCGGGGTGGGGGTGCCAGGCCAGGCTGGGGGGCAGCTCTAGCCTGCTGGGGTCCCCACTGACCATGCTTCCCCCAGCTGTGCTGCGGCTGTGGCTGCAGCTCCTGCCATGGGCTCCGTGTATCCACAAGCACCCGCATCCTCTACACTCTCCTGCATGTCCTGGCCTCTGCCGTGTGCTGCCTCATGCTGTCCCGCACTGTGGCCCAGGCCGTCAGGGAGAAGGTGATGGCGGGAGCCGGGACACCCAGGGTGATGGGGATGCTGGGATGCCAGGAGTCCCAGGGGCACTGGGGATGCCAGGGTGCCAGGCATCCCAGGGGGACTTAGGGGTCCCAGGAGCACTGGGGGTCCCAGAATTGCCAGGGGAGCCAGGAGTACTGGGATGCTGGGGATACTGGGAGCAACAGGGCTGCTGGGAGTACCAAGGGTGCTCGAGGTGCCAAAGGGAAGGGGTGCCGAGGTACTGAAGATGCAGAACTTGCCCAGTGTGCTGGGGGTCCTAGGGGTACTGGGGATGGAGAAGGTATTGGGAATGCTGTGGGTGTCAGGACTCCAGGGGTGCTGAATGCCATGGGTGCTGAGGCGTGTCAGGCACACCAGCAGCCCTGTCCTGTCACTCACCATGCCTGTAGGTGCCCTTCTCAGTGGTGCTGTGCGAACACCTGCCTGGGGGCACAGATTGCGAGCGGCTGGTGGGCTCCTCGGCCGTGTACCGGGTCTGCTTCGGCACCGCCTGCTTCCACCTGACACAGGCCGCCCTGCTCCTCAACGTGCGGTCCAGCACCGACTGCCGCGCTCAGCTCCACAACGGGTACAGGGATGGGGCGCAGGGCTGGGCTGGGCTGGCGAGGGATGGGGCTGCCGGGGGCTGCAGAGGGATAGGGTTGCTGGGGGCCCCGTCTCCCTGATGCTTGCTGCCCCGCAGGTTCTGGCTCCTGAAGCTGCTGGTGCTGGTGGGGCTCTGGGCCGCCAGCTTCTTCATCCCCGAGGACAGCTTCATCCAAGGTGCGTCCCCCACCCTGCCCGAGTGGGCATCCTGGGCTTCCATGTGTGGCACCTACGTGGCCCCTGTGCTAGCCCCCACGTTTGCCCTGTCCTCCCAGCCTGGCACTACACGGGTGTCTGCGGGGGCTTCGCTTTCATCCTTATCCAGCTGGTACTGATCACCGCCTTCGCGCACACCTGGAACAAGAACTGGTGAGTGCCGGGGTGCTGGGCGGGCTCTTGCCTGCTGCTGGCTCTCACCTGCTCTCCTGGCAGGCTGACGGGCGCCACGCAGGACAAGCGCTGGTACCTGGCTGTGCTGCTGGCCACGGCCGCTTTCTACACCCTCGCCTCCGCCGCCTTCTCCTTCCTCTACAAGTACTACACCCACCCGGCCGCCTGCCACCTCAACAAGGCGCTGCTCACCGTCAACGGCAGCCTCTGCGGCATCATGTCCTTCATCTCCATCACGCCCTGCGTGCGGCTCAGTGAGTACCGCATGGCACTGCACGGCACGGGCCGCAGCATTGCAGGGCCATTCGTGTCCTGGGGCTGGGAGGGCAGCTGTGGGCTCCCCAGGGCTCCCGCTGGCCCCTCCTGTGCCTTGGGGCAAGGGAGCAGTGGGAGGGGGCTGCTCGGGGCCCACGCAGAGCCCATCTGCCAGCTCGTGGCACACCAGGGGCTCTGGTGACACCTCTGACCTCACCCCTGCAGAGCAGCCGCGGTCGGGGCTGTTGCAGTCCTCAATCATCAGCTGCTACGTGATGTACCTCACCTTCTCTGCACTGTCCAGCCGTCCCCCAGAGAGAGGTGGGTGCTCCCGCCTGCCACCGGCAGCCCCCCGCCGGGGCACGCACCGGTCTCACCTCCGCCTCCCCGCAGTGCTCTACAAGGGGCAGAACCTCACCGTCTGCTTCCCGGGCGTCCGGCAGGACGAGCTGCAGACAGAGGACACCACCGTCGCTGTCCTGGGGGCCGCCATCATGTACGCCTGCGTGCTCTTCGCATGGTGCGTGTACCCACGGCGTGGGGCAGGCAGGGTGCCTGCAGCACCGGCCCTTCTGGGCATGGCGAGCCTGACAGGCATCGCAAGGGGACCCTGTCCCCAGTCTGTGGCACAGCCAGCAGAGCCGGGGGATGTCCCGAGGGATGGCAGGGCCAGAGCAGGCAGGACATCTGCAGATGGGCAGGGGCAGCGTGGTGACCCCAGGCACAGCACAGCGGGTGTCCTCCAGTAGCGTCAGATCCATGGAGGGGGGCGCTGGGTGCCTGGCACAGGGCGGTGGGTGCCCATGTTACAATTTCTACCTCTCTCCCGGGCACAGTAATGAAGCCTCCTACCTTGCTGAGGTCTTCGGGCCCCTCTGGATGGTCAAAGTCTACAGCTTTGAGTTTAAAGTGAGTACGGATGCTGTCCCTGCCCCCGCTGTGCCCTGTGTCCTCCTGCCATGGACACCCCAGACCTGGGGCAGGTTTGTCCAGCCAAGCACAGGAGACTTCCCACAGAGCACCCCTGCCTCAGAGTCAGGCAGCCCCAGTGCCAGGCAGGGCTGGATCCTGCGGCAGGGCTCAGCCCAGCAGTGGTGGCCATGGGGCCGGGCTGCCCTGCCCCAGCAGCAGTTGCCACCACACTCCTCTCTCTGCAGAAACCCTCCTGTTGCTTCTGCTGCCCAGAGAAGATGGAGGAGGAGCTCAGAGGTGGGTGCCGGGTGGGTGGGCAGACCCTGCCCTCGAGTGCCTGTGTCCCAGCCCAGGGGGTGCTGGCAAGGAGGGGGTGCTGGCAAGGAGGGGGTGCGGGAGCCGCCGTGCCCCTCTGCTCTCCCAGGTGCCGAGCCAACGTGCGAGCAAGTGGAGGAGACCACCAGGGGACAGTGCATCATCCAGGATGAGCGAGACCGGGTGGTCTACAGCTACTCAGCCTTCCACTTTGTGTTCTTCCTCGCCTCGCTCTACGTCATGATGACCCTCACCAACTGGTTCAGGTAGAGCCCCGCGCTTCTGCCCAGCCCTCCTTGCTCTTGCTCCCCTTCCCTCTTGCTAGTGCAGCCGCCAGCATTGTCAACCCCTTCCCAGCATCATCACCCCCTCAGCATCACCACCCCACCAGCTCCAACCCACTCCCTCTGGAGGCTCAGGCTGCAGCATTGCACTCCTCACTGGCCCTCTGCTCCAGGCTGTGCTGGTGTCACTGAGCTGGCGCCTGCTGGAGAAGCACATGGCTCTGCACCCGCAGACCTGCACCGCTTCAACCAACAGCCCCTGCCAATGGCAGCTAATGGCAGTGCAGTGAGCCAGGCTGGGGTCTGCAGGGCTGAGGGGGGCTCCATGGCAGGTGGGACGTGCCCAGGGCCACGCAGCTGCTGGGACACAGGGTGACCTGGTGGGTGCAGCTGGTGCTGGGATCCCCCGTGTTGGCATCCCTCGGGCGCCCAACAGCTGCCCTCTCCCACCAGCTACGAGAATGCGGTGCTGGAGACCACCTTCACACACGGCAGCTGGTCGACCTTCTGGGTGAAGATGTCCTCGTGCTGGGCCTGCGTCCTGCTCTACCTGTGGCTGCTGCTTAGCCCCTTCTGCCTCCACAGCTCCCCCCAGCACCGGCGCAGCAGCCCAGCCCTGCGCGTCGTGCGGCGACGACGCGCCCAGCAGCGCATCAGCGTCTCCACGTAGTCCCTGCTGGGACAGACTGTGCCCGGCCGCTCACATGGCAGCAGCAGGGGCTGGTGCCTGCCATGCCCTGTGCTTGTGCCCTGGCCCCACTGGGTTCCACTGGACTCCCTGACCCCGTCCCAGGAGATGGCGGCATCTGAGAGCCTGAGGGGGACCCAGGAGGTGGGCGCTGACAGGGACACCAGTCCTGCGCTGAGCCAGGGCCACCCGAGGGGCTGGCCGGAGTGAGCCGGGTGGTGGGTGCTCAGCTCTGGCTGCTGCTGGGCTCCCTCTGGGCAGGGAGGCAGCTCCTGCCACACACTGGCTACCAGTCTGGCTGCCCTGGCCCAGGATCTGCCAGGCAAGCAGGGCTCTGCCCTGGCCATCTCTGTGTCTCAGCTCATCCACCGACGGTGTGCTTATTGTAAATAGCTTCTTCAATACGTTTTTATATAAAACTCAGAGCTGAGCCTGTGCCATCTGCCCCCATGAAGGCCGCAGCTGTAGGGCTGGGCATGGAGGTGCCCACACCACCCCAGCACCGGCCCCTTCCATGCAGCAGCCATGGCCAAGGGTGCCTTTGGGACACCTCTGCTGGAGAAGGGGGGACAAGCTGGGGGTGGCAGAGGAGGGAGCGCTGGCCTGGGATCCCGGGCTTCAGGAAAGCGTTCAGCCCATGGCTGGTGCTCCCTGCATGCTCCCAGCTGAGCCCCTGGAGGAGCCAGCTCACCCCCCCCAGGACACGGGTGGCTCCAACATGATGCGGTGCTGGGTGCACTGGGTTGAAAGGTGCCTGCGAGCTGTCGTGGCACCAGCCTGGCCTGGCAGTGGGGCCAGTGCAGGGATAGGACCCCTAGACGAGCACCTTCCCGGGCAGCAGGGACTGCCCCAAACCGCTTGGCCAAGGACCTGCCGCAGGACGCTGGGGACAATGCCAGGCTGTGGGGTCCCATGGGCACCATGCCCAGCCCTGGCTGCAGCTGCTCCTGTCCCCCACCACAGCAGCAGCCCTTCTCCCTGGGGACTGTGGTCACAGCACCCCCAGACCACCCTCCACCCCATCTGCTCTCTGTGGCTGGGCAAAGCCCTGGGGAGGATGGATGGACAGGCAGACAGACGGACGGAGCCCCCGGCACCTGCCAGCGCCCAGTGCTTCAGCGGGAGGGGAGACTGGGGGGAGCCTGAGGCACTGGGTGGGGGTACTAGTGCAGGTACCAGAGCAAGCCAGGGCATCGGTGGGAGTGGGGGGGGGGGGGGGGCGGGGGGGGCAGCCCAGCTGCCCAGGAGTGCATGGTACCAGCACTGCTGCAGGATCATGAGCCAGCCCTGGGCCCCCACCCGCAGAGCAGACATGTCAGGGCGGTTCCATGGGGCCCAGCAGCACTGCAGGGCCATGGCACCAGCTGCACCCAACAGGCCCCATGCTGCAGCGGTGGCGGCCAGTGCCAGATGGGGACTGACACCTGCGGCCAGGGCTCCTGCCAGGCCCTGTGCCCACCAGCCTGCCGCAGCCGGCAGGATATGGTCCCGCAGGAGGTGAGGGCGGCACTGCAGGGCAACGCTGGGGTCTGGCCCTGTCCTGATGCGGCAGTGCAGTCAGCGTGGGGTCTCCAACTGGAGCAGCGGGGGCTACATTGGGAGCAATGGGGTTCTATAGTGCCCAGCGCCCAGCACCCCAGGCTGGGCACTGCGGCTCACACCTCTCCCTCCCCAGGAGATGCAGGGACCCACACGGGGCTCAGGGACAGGAGCCAGGCAGCTGTGGCACCAGCTTGGGGACATCACCCAGGCAGGGCTGGGCAGGGGCCCAGGCAGTGATCCCCTGCAGCCCCGGGCACCCAAGAGCTCCCCGGTGCACCGGGCTGTGCCCAGCAGGGACTCGTCTCGCCCTGCCCAGGAGAACGATCGGCTGCGTCGCACCCTGCGCGAGGCCGAGTGCAGCGTCACCCAGCTGCAGGCAGAGCTGGAGCAGCTGTGGGGGGACTTCCCTGAGCAGGCCCAGCAGCACAAGAAGTGGCACTTTGCGGGAGGGGGATGGCGGGGCTGTACCCAGCTTTGCGGGAGACCCTGCCTGCACATGGCCCAGCGCCAGCCCCGTGTGCTGCTCCATCAGCCGAGCAGGCGGCACTGCCGGCAGGTGCCCTGCCGAGCCCGGCCGTGGGCAGGGAGGCTCTGCCAGACCCTGTGCGCTCCTGCCTGCCCTGCTGCTGTGGGGAAGGCCAGGCGCCCGTTGGGGAAATGCTGCCTTGCTCGGCCCCATCATGAGCACAGGCAGCTGGGAAGCCTGCCCAGAGCTGCTGGCACATCCCTCCAGGCCCATTGTTGGCAAGCTCTCGGTGTCCTTGGGACTCCCTGGCCGTCTCAGCACCTCCACGGGTACCTCTGCCTCCCCAGGCATGGGGTGCCTGCTGGGTTGGGGCTGGAAGGCCCCATGCAGCCCCTGTGCCCGCTGAGGGGGCAGGTCCCCATGGGCGCCCTGCCATGAGGCTGCTGTGTCCCTGCAGGGAGCATCTGGCCCCCTGGGAGATGGCGGAGGAGAACCTGGCGTTCGCAAGCTACGTCAGGATGCTGCAGTATGTCCCAGCCCGGCCAGGCAGCGGAGGGGGAGCAGTCACTGGGGCAGCTGGGGATGTGCTGCTGCCTGCAGGCTGCCATTGCTGTGGGTACAGCCCTCCCCTGGGTCAGCCCCTGTGCCCCCCAGCTCCCTCCCACCAGGATGACAAACAGAAGCCTCTGCCAGAGCAACAGCCTGCGCTCAGCCCTGCTGCTCGGCTCGCAACCAGACCTGTGAGCGGTGAGCCCTGCAGCCACTGCAGAGCATGGGGCTAGCACCCATGCAGGAGCAGAGGGCCAGGACTGGCACCCGCAAGGGCAGGGATGCTGGGTGCTGGCCCGTGCCGCGGGGCACAGTGGCTGGCTGGCTCGGCTGCCCTCGCTTGCCCTGCCGGCACCCATGGCTCACGGGGACACAGCACATGGGCTGCTGCCAGCACTCTGGGACCCACCTGAGCCCCTGGAGCTGGAGACCACAGAGTCCCCCCAGGTACCCCCCCACAGCCATGCCCCCCTGCTGCCCGCCCAGAGGGCACCCACAGCAGGTGAGTGATGGAAGGTGGAGGGGCAGGCAGGCTGCAGCTCCCCCCTCCCTGAGCACTGCCCTCCAGCACAGGAGCAGGGGGGGAAATCCCAGCACCACCTACTCCCCGATGCAGCCTCTGGGGCAGATGGAGACCTGGGCTGCAGCAGTGCCGGCCTCGGGCAGCAGCAGAGCTTGGCCTCCAGCCCAGACACAGCCTCCTTGCTCAGCAGTGCAGGCAGCCACAGCTTGGAGGACAGTCCTCCCTCCAGCTCCCACGAGGGACCCAAGGTGAGGGATCTGCCCCCAGCCCAGCACCACGGGCTAGGGAAAGGGATACAGGGCTGCTTGCCCTCAGCTCCCTGGTTTAGGCCCTCACCATGACATCTGTCACCCAGCAGGCCTCTGGCCCCCTGACAGGTGAAGCAGACGGACCCAGTGGCTCTCCCAGGCACTTCAGCAAGAGGAAGCTTCCTGCCTTTGCACCGGAGGTAACTGGCAACTCCCCATCCGGTGCAAAGGGCCAGGCTACGGGTGAAACCGGGGCACACCCACACCCTGTGCCAGCACCCCACCGCTGCTTGTCTCACCAGGAGTGCGAGAGGGGAGAGGAACCCACATCCCCCTGCCCCATGTACCAGCTGGTTCTGGCAGGGGACAGGGGCATGGGGAAGTCCAGCTTCCTGATGTGCCTCTGTGCAAACGAGTTCAGAGAAGACATCTCCAGCACCCTCGGTAGCACGCCCAGCACTCTTGGCACCCAGCTGGGGCAAGGACACAGGAGCAGCACCTGACTGTCCCTCCCAGCAGGGGTGGACTTGCAGATAAAGCAGCTGCTGGTGGACGGGGAGCAAACCACATTACAGATCTGGGACACAGCTGGGCAGGAGAGGTGAGAGCACAGGGGCTGGGTTGCCTGCTGCCATGCCAGGCCAGTCAGGGCCAGTTCCTGCTCTGGCAGCAGCCCCACAGGCTGGCAGTCACTGCACCAGCAGCAGAGCAGCCCTGGGGCAGTGGGCCTGGCCCAGACCCACAGCAGTGACACCCCTAGCCCCAGGTACCAGAGCATCACCCAGTGCTACTTCCACAAAGCCCACGGCATGCTGCTCCTCTACATCAGCTCCCCAAGCAGCTTCCTCAGCATCCACCAGTGGATTGAGGACATCAAGGTAGCAGGAAGGGTCCAACAGGCACCCAGCCCCCACAGAAAGGGACAGGAGCTCTGGGGCCAGGCTGTGCCATGCCCCAGACAGTCCTAGGGGAGCAGGAACAAGGCAGAGGCTGGTTGTAAAGCAAGGTGGGGGGCCAGCCTCTGGGAGCAGCAGGATTGCTTCCCCCCAGCTTTTCCCCTTCACTGGTGTTTGTGTTGGGTCTGGAACTGCACTCTGCTCCTCAGCATGGTACAGGTGTAACAGGGTGCAGCCGGTGCACATGACAGAGCTCTAGGGCTCCTTGAGGAGATGGACTACAGCAGCAGCTGGAGGCTGCCAGACCCAGGGAGCCCTGAGCTGCCCTTCCCTCCCACAGGCCACAGAGAGGCCACTCATGCTGGTGGGGAACAAGACAGACCTGCGGCGCAGCCTGCCAGAGGCAGCAGGGATCCACGAAGCCCACAGGCAGCAACTGGCCATGGTGAGCAGGCGCACCTCGGGGCCCCCAAGGGCAGCAGGGACCCCACTGACACCCCCTGCTCCCCCCAGGCCCATGGCTCCCCGTTCTGTGAGACCAGCGCCAAGGACAGCACCAATGTGGTGGAGGCAGCGCTGCACCTTGCCCAGTGAGGAGCCCTGCCTGCTGTGGCACCCAGCTTGGGGCCACACAGGGCCCGCGGCAGCCACTAAGCCCCATCCTGCCAGGGTGGTGGGACCAGCTGATGCCACTGCTCCTGGCCCTGCAGGGAAGTGAAGAGGACAGTGGGCCAGAGCAAAGGCCACAGCGCTGGACTGGACCTCAGCATCCCAAGGACAGCTCCACACTGCTGCTGGACCTAGCACAAGAAATAGGCCTGCTGCCAGCTTCATGTCCTCTCCGTAGACAATTTCCCAGTCTGACTGTGCCCGCAGAGGTGCTGCGGAGCAGGCAGCTTACCCTGCTTCAGCTCCTGCGCCTGCTTGTCCCACCAGCTGCAGGAGCCGTCCAGTCCACACGTAGGCCCAGCCACCGTCACCCCAGACCTGCATTGCCTCCCTGCCGCCAGCTCCAACCCTCCTTCCCACCCTCATTGCAACCCATCCCTCTCAGCTGTGATCCTTTCCTGGTCTCATCCCTCCAGGCTTCCAGCCATCCCACCCTCCCCAGGGCGTTTACTGCCTCTCTGCCCCTCTCCCCACACACCCCTGCCCGGGGTCCCACCGGCTGCCCTGACCCCCCAGGCGACATCCCCTGACACCTCCCAGACCAGGCCCCATCTTTGTTCCTCACCTCGAAGATGCAGCTGCTCCACACCGCAAGAGCCGTGCTTGGTCCATCCCTCTTCACCAGCATGAAACGCGGCCACGAACACTCCCTCCCGGCCGGGGGGGGCACGGCACCGGTGCCCCCTCCCGCTCCCAAGGCAGCCCCAGCCCCCCCCGCCCGGGCGCACGGAGGGAGGAGACAGGCCTTGCAGGGCTCCACAAGCTACTTTAATAGGAGACAGACCCGAGGCAGGCGCGGGGGGCTGCCGGGGTCCCCGGCGGGGCGGCCCGGCCCCGGGGCTGCGCTGGGCATCCTGCCGGCGGGCGGCCCGGCCCCAGGGCAGAGGCGGCCCGGCCCGGCCGCGGGCTACTTGGCGCCCTCCTTCTTCTCGTCCGCCTTCTTCTGCTTCTGCTGCATGATCTCCGAGTCCCTGCGGGAGAACGTGTCGCCGGGCTGGCAGCGGTACCAGCACCGCCACCGAGAGGGGACCGGGGATCGGGACTGGGGGGGTGCGGGTCGGCGAGGCCGGCCCAGCGCTTACCTCTGCTTGCGGGCGGCGGCCGAGAGCCCGTCGTCCCGCCGCTTGCCCTTGCCCGAGTCGCTCTGCTTCTTCAGGTTCTTCTGCCGCGCCAATTCGCGCTGGTTCCCGCCTGCGACGGCGCGGCCGCCTCAGAACGGCCCGGCCCGGGGCCCGGCCCCGCGGCCCAGCCCCGGCCCCGCGGCCCAGCTCGCACCCCGGCCCCGCGCTCTCGGGTAACGGCGCCGCCGCTCCCCCCCCGCCCCCAGCCACCCACCCACCCCCCCAAGCCGGCCCCGCAGGGCGGGTCACGGCGCCGCTCCCCCCGGCCCAGCCGCGGCCCGCACTCACGGGTCATGGCGCCGCTCCCTCCCGCCCTCCGCTCCGCCGCCACGTCCCGCACTGACCCCCCCGCGCCCCGCCCCGCCCCGCTCTTTAAGGGCGCGGCACGGCCAATCGCCGCGCCGAGCCCGCCCCTGCCGCTCTCCTATTGGCGCACCTCTCCGGCTAGGCCCCGCCTGATTGGCCGCGGGCTACGGCTGCCATTCTGCCGGCGGGGGCGAAAAAGCCGGAAGCTGGGGCGCAGGCGCCAGGGCCGCGCCTACGCGTTGGGGGGCGGGACATGACGGGGCCGCGCCCCGCCATGACGCCTAGGGCGTGAGCCGTGCGGGGGGCGGGGCGGGAGACAGCGCGGGAGGGCGGGGAGGGGCGGGGCAGGGGGGCGGGGCGGCCGGGGCGCTGCGGGCGCCTTTCCTGCTCCTCGGTCCGACGCCCGGAGGCGCTGCGGCCCCCGAGCCGGGCCGGGCCGGGCCACCGGCGGCCCCGCAGCCTCTTCTCCATCCCCGGGGGGGCGGCAGCTCCTCCGGGCGGGCTTCGCGGCGCCGCTCAGGCCTCTCCTTCCGCCGCGGGCGGTGCTGGGGCTCTGCGGGGAGGGACCGCCGTGAGCGCCATCCGCGCCGGTGGGGCCAGGCGGGACCGCGACCGGCCCCCGACGGCCCCTCCCCGGGCAGCCCGCTCCGCCGGCGCGCCTACGCACCCGGGGCTCGGCGGCGGCGTCGGGCCCTGGCGGGGCTCCTGGGGGTCGGCGCAGGCCGGGGGGCTCCGGCGCTTCACCAGCCGCGAGAGCTCGGCGTGGATCACCTGCGGGCGGCGGGGCGGCTGCGGCGGCTCCGGCGGGACCCCCGACGGTGCCGGTGTCGCCCCCCCACCCCGAGCCGGGCTCCTGCGAGACCCCCGCACCTTGCTGGCCGGGTCCAGCTCCAGGGCTCTCCTCAGGTCGAGCTCGGCCTCCGCGTCCCGGCCCTGCTGCGCCAGCAGCTGCGGGGAGAGGAGCGGGTGGGAGCGGGCGGGCGGACTGGGGAGAGGAGCGAGGAGGGGGGGCGCGGGCCTCGGACCCACCTGCCCCCGCCGGAGCAGCGCCCGGCCGTTGTCCGGGCTGATGCGCAGTACCGCCTCGCAGGCCGCCAGCGCCTCGCCCGCCCGCTCCAGCTTCAGCTCGGCGGCCGCGCAGTTGTTGAGGCATTTGACGCGTTGCTCCCGCAGCTCCTCTTCCTCCTGCGGCCCGGGCGGGGCTGCGGGGGGAGTGCGGCCTCAGCGCCCCGACTCAGCTCCCGACCTCCCCCCCCTTCTCCCCCGCCCGGTCTCACCGGCGGGGGGGCCGTCGAGGGCGCGCAGGGCCAGGCGGTAGGAGTGCAGCGCTGCCGCGAAGTCGCCCCGCGCGAAGTGGAAGTTGCCCCTCTCCCTCCGCTGCGAGCCCAGGCGCAGGCGGGCGGCGGGCGGCAGCGGCTGCGGGTCGGGGCCGTCTCGCACCTCCAACAGCGTCACCTCGAACAGCAGCGGTGCCTCGGGCGGCACGTCGGGCTCCCTGCGGGCACAGCGCCGGCTGCCCCAGCCCCTGGCCGGCCCCCGGCCCTACCGGTCCTTGCCTCCCCCGCCTCCTCCGGCCCCTTGCTCCCCTCCCAGGCCCCCTGCCCGCCCCGCCCCCCCCCCCCCCTTGTCCGCCCTACCTGCCCGGGCGGCCGTAGCCGTAGGGGAAGGCGGCGAGGAAGAAGGAGACCTCCCCGGGCTGCATGGTGGGGA